>NW_027210833.1:0-382500 GCF_029030835.1 Brachyistius frenatus | reverse complement strand
AGGAACATCCAGGATTTGTTTCTTCAGTTTAGCCCTTAACTTGCAAGTAAACCTTGAAATATTGGCGACCGTTATGGTTTCCCATCTTCCCTTGAGACACGATACCATCAGTCATTTGTTCAACTTCCTAGAAATGACGTGATGATTTTGTTTGAGGTTAGGGTGGACGGATGGGTCAAATATGTCGCCTTGCCACAAGAAACATCAAATTCACGACAGACTGTTAACGACTGACTGATGCCAGATTCTGTCGGCCGCAGCCATAATTGTTCCCTTGACGAGTATTTCAAAACAACAATCTCGCCGTAAAAAACAACCAAATCCATTTGGGCGTAAACCTAACATTTAACCTGAACCATAAAAGGGAATCATTTAGTATTTTGACATTTGATGTGGTTGATTTTTTGCATCTTAAGCAAGTTATGTCTGTAATATTTTTATGGATAAAACGTACCGCCACTGGCTCTGTATTTAGTTGGATGAAACCTACAAGTCCAATAATCCCTTCACCTGCAACTAAGTCTTTTCCTACACAGTCTTCATTAATATTAACGTCTATCTCTGCTGTAGCTGCAGTCTACACGCTTGTCACACGCATTAGAAATATCATACACAGCGCTGCTTGGACAATACACCACTTTAAGGTTCTCCCAAGCACTTTTCCCAGTTAGATTTTTTTTTTTACAAAGGGGGTGTTCAGGGCCTTGAATAAGACCGCTTGTTCCGAAACAGATGTGGCGTGTTGCGTGGTGCTCTCGCAGAGAGAATGAGCTCATTGTTTACAGTTGAACCTGGTGCTAATCTTTTCTGAAACGCTAACAGCTGCCTAACTGCACCCCCAGCCAGTCTCCATAACCCGCCCTCCTCCCCACCCGCCGACCTGTGTGTGTGTGTGTGTGTGTGTGTGTGTGTGTGTGTGTGTGTGTGTGTGTGTGTGTGTGTGTGTGTGTGTGTGTGTGTGTGTGTGTGTGTGTGTGTGTGTGTGTGGTGCGCGCGCGCGCGCGCGCGTTAGCTCTGTCAGACTTGCAAAGACCCAACCAGGCGCCTGCGGACAGCGAACCGACCGGCCCTCCCACGCCCTCCCTACCCCCCCGCCCCCTGATTCTCCCCCACCACTCAGAGCACCATCAGCTGCGTCCCAGGGCGGTCCCCAAATCTAATCTACGAGCTGAAATCGATCGGCGTCATCGCTCACTACGGCCGGCGCGGACTCGCAAGTGTTGGGTTGCCTACTTAAGCCTCCCCCGCACCCCTCAGTGCCTCCAAAGGTAGTGGGTCACGTTGGCGGACGTCTCACACGGACACACACCAACTCAGCCGTCGTACGAACCTCGACCCGCCAGGCCCGGTCGGTTTCTCTGAAACTACTTTGTCGATACCGTCGTCCGTCACGCGGTTCGTTCTCTACTGCGGAAACACAGTCCTGCTCGCTGAACGTTGGAAGGGGTTTTTCATGACTAATGCAGTGAAATGATGAAGAGCTGTTGGCTTTGCAGGGGAGTGAATGGAAGGAGGGATGAAGTCGGTTGAGGGATGATAATTGTACTCCCCCCCCCCCTAATTGACTTAAGTGCCCTTATTCGTCTTGGTCCATTAGCACCTCGGCTTCCTTCTAATTCACCACATCTATTTGCAGTCCATAACATAACGGTTTAATTTTTTTCCCGCTGCACGCTGGTAAACTTTGGTTTTGCATTAACAAATACCCTGTGAAGTTGAAAAGCGGTTTCACCTCTGCAGCGGCGACGAGACGTGCAAGATTCCCTTTCTTTAAATGTATTTTTTATAGGGCGTAGAGACGCCGGGGAGAGGCAGGGTCCTTGTTTGTGGCGAGCTAAAGACAGTGTGATGTTAATTTCCCTGCACTTAAGCCCACAGGCGGCTTCCTGCCTGCCTCATCTCTTGATGCATTTTTTATTTTTCTTGTGGCTTTTTTCTCCCTCCCCCTTCCTCCTGCAGTTGTTAGATTTTCCGCCTGTTTTTTTGTGTGTTTTTTTTTATCCTCGTACTTTCTCCTTCGTGGTATGGAACCGTAATCTCCTTCCCACATGATGGGAGGAAGGATTGGGGAAGTGGAGGAAATGGCAGTTTCCTTTTTTTTTTTTGCTACCATATTGACTTCATACAGCCCATTCTCTTTTCCCCACTTTCTACATACTCTGTTTTCTTTAGCTTGTAAAAGGAAAGGCTTTTGTCCCGCATTGTGTTTGGGAAGATAAAAATGATCATACAATGAAGAGAAAAAGAGAGTTTGGGAGCGAGGCAGAGGGAGGAAAAGGGAGACCTGTCATGGAGGTACAGCCAGTGGAAAATCTCCAGGCCTGCCAGTTCCAACTGGTACATTCTGGACTCTGGACACATCACTTTCATTTCCCCTGTCCTGTAAAAGAGAGACAGATGTTCTGTTTTTCTGCTCCAGCTGAAGCTCTTTCCCCCTTTTGCTCACAAACTCTCAAGGTGTCTCAGTGGGAAGATTAGCCCCCCAAAAGCTTGGATTTTTGGCGGCATTGCTTGCAACTTCCAGGCCTTCCTGCGTGTCAAGCTGAACAAAAGAGGTCGGGAACAGTTTGCATTAGAAGCCTTGAGCGATACAGAAGTCTTCTGCATCGAACGGGACTGTCGCCAAACCCTGAAAACTGCTCCTGTCCACAACCTTGGACCAAAGCAGATGATTGAATGATTACTGACAAGTAGGCCAAATTATTACACACACTGACATTTCTGAGTATTAAAGTCAACTTACTAGTGCCTCAAGTGCTGGATAATACTCAGAAAATGTATCTCTTATTATACTACTTTAGGTGTACTATGATGTGTTTGCATGTGCAGACAGTGTGTACAGTCTTGATTGATTGACAGGTAATCTACCTGGACTGTTAGGAACATAAACATAACAAAACTTTAAATCACACAGCCTCTCAGAAGGTGAAAAGAAAAGTCAGAGTGCATTATCTCTTATTCGACATATTCACATTGCTTGTTATGTTCTAATCAAAACTCCCAAAGTTATTTAATTAGGTATAAGATAAGATACACACACACACATATATATATATATATATATGTATCATCACATTGGGCATTGAAGTTGACCATCCTTAATGAAGTTAGTTGTCATTGGAGTCTAGTGTTGCGTCACCAAAATGAGCATTTAGTGTTTTGCACCCACAGCAGAAGGCCGCCGCACTGATAAAGCCTCGTGTGTCAGAAACAATGAGCTCACCGAGGGGATGCTGAACACAAACACACATCGGACTCCGATACCAAAAGTCGTTGCAGTATTGTGCCTAACTGATAAAACGCAGATTAACGCCAGGCGACTTTATCTGGAGTTTCTCAGCATTGAAACCCAGGGGCCTGCAAAATTCAATTTTGGGATTCGGAGGAATTAGTTTTTTTTTTTTTTTTTTCCTCCTTCTTTCTTTTGAAGGAACAGATGAAAGTAATTGTGTGTTCCACGGCGCGGTAACAAAACAGACTGTGATAAGTCTGTCTGGGAATCTCGTCTCCTCGAGCCGCAGACATAACAGATGAGTGTGATGCGAGATTGGAGGGAAGGAGGAGGAGGAAGAGGAGGTGGTGGTGGTGGGGGAGGGGGTGGAGGGGGGGTGTCACATAGTTTACCAAATGCAATTATGTAACTGTGTCATGGTTGCAGAAGACGGGGGTGGGGGGGTGAAGAAAGAAAAGCCGGGAGTCACAGAGGAATATGTCGCCAAGCGTCATCGAGTCCACATTTGATCGAAATCTAATTTACAGATAAGACAACAAATCGTACGAGGGAGCAGTAGCTCTGAAAACCATGCTCCAAAAAAAGAAAGTCTTCCGTCCTCAGTTTTTGCTCGTTTTCCATGTTTCTGGGTTTCGTAGTCGGTAATAGTAGCTGCGGGGTCGATGTCGCAGCACACAGTATTAAATTGACAAGGACAGAGAGGACAAAGAGACGGCACTGAAGGTTAAAGGATGCGTAAAGACGGAGACGGGGAGATGCTAACAGACAGCTGACGATGTCCAGAGACAGCTGATAGAGATTCTGTGACGTCTTCTGCCACAGTCTGTCTCTCTGGCTCTCGTCCGTGTGTCACGTACACTTTTCCCATCGCCACCATTGGCACTCGCCCTCCCTCTTTTCCCCCCCTCTCCCTCTCTCTCTCTCCCTCTCTCTCGCTCTCCTCCCTCGCTCCCTGCCCAGATATCCCAGAGGGCCGCGGGGTTGGCTTAGGGCAGCGGTGCTGATTGTCCACAGCGACAGACGGCTGGCCGATTGGCCTGGCGCTGGCCAGTGTCAGCTGACAGGGGCTGTGTGTGTGTGTGTGTGTGTGTGTGTGTGTGTGTGTGTGTGTGTGTGTGTGTGTGTGTGTGTGTGTGTGTGTGTGTGTGTGTGTACATAATGTATTCCCTCCCTGATGAATGTGTATCTCACTAAAAGAAAAGCACATTATTTATGAGAGCTGGCATTCATACTGTAGGTTTCCAGAGCTTTCCCAAAGCCCAGAAAGTTGCAGTAAATACTCAAATCTTCGAGGGTATCCACAGCTTCTTGAAAAAGCTTTCCGATTTTTTTTTTCAACCTACTTAGTCCTCTTATTTTTCAACATGTAATGATGTTTCTTTGTTCATTATCCATTATTCTGTTGGGAAAAGTACTTGTCAAATGCCAGACATGTAAAAAAACACACAAAAAAAAACATTTGCCTGTGCATGCATTGCCAGAAATGCTTTTTATTTATTTATTTTTTTTAATTCATTTAATTCTTAAAATTCAATTGCATCTAATGAGGTGTTCAAATCTTAGTTATCTTTGGGAAACCTGCAGCTGCTCGGCCTTTTTGACAGCTGACAGTAATCTGCCTGTGTGCTTCTTCAAGTGCTGTTTGACAGAAATGGAGGCGTCGCCTTCATCTGCTGATGTTTCGCACAGATCCAGACGCTCTTTGATATGTGTGGCCACCATTGAACAGTGTGCTTAGGAAATGACTTGGAAGTCAGCCCCCCCACCCACCCATCCACCCCGCTTCTCCGGCCAGGAAACGCCAAACGTCTGAGATTCGTCATTTGTTCCATCTGGCAGGCGCAGTGGAGGGTTTGGAGGGGCTGCGGGCTTACATAACTAAAACAAATATCCAACATTTTCTGGGATTACATCATAGGAATGGGATCAAATTGGAAGGTCTCAGTTGTGTTTATGTGCTGGGAAGTTGCGGAGCTGCAGTTTTACAACGAGTTTGTCATTGTAGCAAAAGATTTGAACAAAGTCGGCCCGCAGCAGCCGCGTCGGATGTGTTCGTCATCATCGCGTTCATTTCCAAAATTCTGCAGCACGTCGTGTCCTGTCGCACCGGGCGATGAAGTCATGACCGACATTATCATAAAAAACAAAAACGAGTATTAAAGAAATCTTCAGAGAATCATTCCACGTGCAGTCGAATTTGGAGAACATTTGTTTCTTCATGTGTTTTTTTGGATTAATATTCCTGCATGTTGAAATGCTTATTCCCTTCAGCGGGCGACTTGCCGAATTACGACTATGTTCAAAACTTTTTCTCTCAATCCCCCGAGCCGCCGTGTCCTGCAGGAACTACTCTAATATAAGGTGTGTGTGTGTGTAAGAGAGAGAGAGAGAGAGAGAGAGAGAGAGAGAGAGAGAGAGAGAGAGAAAGGCTTTCGTACACACCGAGCGAATGATGGATTTTATTTGGTGTCTGTTTGCGGAGCCCGAGTTTGGCTGCGTCGGTCTGTTATGTCGGTTTCTATGGTGAAAAACACGGGCCATGCCAGACTCTGACTAGTACAAGGGAAAAAAGAAAAAAAAATGAAAAGCATGTGCAGGGATGGAGTCGAGGAGGAGGGGCGGAGGGGGCCTGCAGAAAGGAGGGAAATTTGATTCTGAGAATTTGGGAGGGTGTGGATTCACGGGGAGCGAGATACGACATACCACATGTGTGCAGCAGACCGCGGAAAGAAAACAGCGGAGACGGAGCGGCCGCCGCGACGGCGAACAAAACCCAATCGGACGCAAATGCAAAACCTGTCACGCCAGAACCGACGTACGACGGCGGCGTCGCTCGTACAACTTTAAGTTGGAGGACATGCGGGTATTAACATGAGGGCGATGCACTCAGACTCCATGGAGCGTTACTCGCCTAATAAAGCGGGTGAATCAGATGAATTCCATTTGGTTTTTTATGTGCTCATTATACTGTAGGTGCTTATAGCAAGATTACACAAAGCATGAAAATAATGGACTGCTTTTATTTTTGGGGGATTTAGGCCATTATTTGTCAGTTTTACACAAAATAATTGAAGGGGAAGTCGGTTCCTTGGGAACTTTGACTTTCCTGAGTTTTTAGGCTGGTGAAAGACACTCGTCCTCAGCTATAGATTAACAAGTACCGAGCCACGCTCGCGTCACGCTCGATACTGAGATGTGCAGCATCACACAGACACTTCCACCGAGTGGAAATCAGGCTGTAATTGCCTCCCTCTCCTGCCTGAAGTCCATTCAGGTACGGGGCGGGTTCACTCAGTTAAAAGTGGTAAACCCACATTTCAGCATGAACAGAGCTGTTGCTTATTCATGCCGTTTCCTCTCCATGAATGAAAGATGAGGTGCATTAGCACGCACTGACATCTGATTGATTGTGTGTGTGTGTGTGTGTGTGTGTGTGTGTATATATATGTGTGTGTGTGTGTGTGTGTGTGTGTGTGTGTGTGTGTGTGTGTGTGTGTGTGTGTGTGTGTGTGTGTATACATATATATGTGTGTGTGTGTGTGTGTGTGTGTGTGTGTGTGTGTGTGTGTGTGTGTGTGTGTGTGTGTGTGTGTGTGTGTGTGTGTGTGTGTGTGTGTGTGTGTGTGTGAGAGAGAAGGAGAGATGAGGTATGTTCGCAGTGTCAAAGCTGGATTGATGGGGTGCGTTTTATTTAACAGATTGAAGTGAGTGAAAGGTCAACTGCGAGTGTGAGGCGGCTGCTACAACTCTGCCATTTCCTTGATTGGTGTGTGTGTGTGTGTGTCTGCAGGTGTGCGAAAACGAATGTTTAGACTAAATCAAAGTGCTCTTGTCATTTTTGTCAGCCTGTATACGCAGCTGCATCGAATCTCTTCTCTCATCAATCCCCATCTTTGCGAGTGTGTGTGTGTGTGTGTGTGTGTGTGTGTGTGTGTGTGTGTGTGTGTGTGTGTGTGTGTGTGTGTGTGTGTGTGTGTCATGCCCGTACCTGCTTGTCTGTTATCACTTCATCTATCTGCAGCTCAGTTCGTGGTATGCAGCTCACCTGCAGTAAAAGCACTCCCACACACTCTGTGCCAGGACACATGTTTTTTCTGTGTGTGTGTGTGTGTGTGTGTGTGTGTGTGTGTGTGTGTGTGTGTGTGTGTGTGTGTGTGTGTGTGTGTGTGTGTGTTTGGCACAGTGTCGACACAGTGAGTGAGTCCAGAGGTAAGGTAGTCAGCTCTTATTGGCACAGAGGTGTCCATCGGTGCATGGCGCACACACACACACACACACACACACACACACACACACACACACACACACACACACACACACACACACACACACACACACACACACACACACACACACACACACACACACACACACACACACACACACACACACACATTCACACTTCTCATGGCGAGTGTTGCCTGTCTGCAAACAGGCGAAGTGAGTCACTCGCAGTCTCTGTGCCCTTTTACTCGTGACTCTTGGTGTGTGTGTGTGTGTGTGTGTGTGTGTGTGTGTGTGTGTGTGTGTGTGTGTGTGTGTGTGTGTGTGTGTGTGTGTGTGTGTGTGTGTGTGTGTGTGTGTGTGTGTGCAGTTAGTCCTATCCCACGTATGCAGTCACACATGCATTTTCACGCACACACATTAACACACGCTGAAAATTGGAGCCAAATCCGCGAGCCAACAGATGTCACTCCGACCGAAAAAACAACAACAGTGTACAGCTTGTTTCTGGCAGGTCACAGAGATCGCTGCTCTCTGCTGTGGGCACCGTGTGTGTGTGTGTGTGTGTGTGTGTGTGTGTGTGTGTGTGTGTGTGTGTGTGTGTGTGTGTGTGTGTGTGTGTGTGTGTGTGTGTGTGTGTGTGTGTGTGTCTGATCACAGAGGATCCGTCACACCGGGGTCTGCTTTGACTCCGTATCAACAGTTTAGTCTACACTTCTCCTCAGCCGTGGGTTTACTGGTTGCCACGGCGCTGGTACTCTCCGCCTGATGCTCCATCCGTCACTGCGAGTGTTTCCCACATCCACGGGCGGCTCGCTGCACTCAGGTCACGCAGAAGTTCAGGGTTTACTTTTGAATACACTCATGAAAGAGTCTGATTTGGGCCTTTTATTACCACCTATAGACTTATTCAATTATGTGACGCTATGAAAATAATCGATTGAAGTTCAAATCCCAAAAAACTATCAAGTAGTCAAACACCTACACTGGCCGAACAATCAACAATAGATATAAAAAAATTCCCTAA
The DNA here is from genome assembly GCF_029030835.1 of Brachyistius frenatus. Lineage (NCBI taxonomy): Eukaryota > Metazoa > Chordata > Actinopteri > Embiotocidae > Brachyistius > Brachyistius frenatus. Next base: position 374,017 of record NW_027210833.1, on the reverse strand, counting down.
TATGTAGCAACTTATTTTTAGAGACTGAATAAAAACAGCTTTCCATTCAGCCGGTGATGGTGCAGGAGAAACGTCCGGCACATCGAATGACTTCTGCTCACCTTTTGGAGAACTGCATTTAAAAAAAAAAATTGGTGTTAAATTGATTGATAATGAAAATAATAGTTGGAGTTTACACTGCTGCCTTTCATGCATGCGACCTGTCATTAGCAGGTAGACGCGTTGCAACTCAGGCGGAGAGAAAGCAGTTAGTCGTGCAATATTTCCAGACCCGAGACAATCCTTTCTAGAACTAATCGACTGTGACTCCAGAGCCGTCTGCTGGTCACAAGGGCATGGCTGCTGGCCCAGGTGTGTGTGTGTGTGTGTGTGTGTGTGTGTGTGTGTGTGTGTGTGTGTGTGTGTGTGTGTGTGTGTGTGTGTGTGTGTGTGTGTGTGTGTGTGTGTGAGAGAGAGAGAGAGAGAGAGAGAGAGTGTGTAGCTTCTGAGGAAGGCATGGCAGTTAACACATTCCACCCAACGAACGTTGTTTGATGAGGCAGCAGCCGACGTGATGTTCCTGCCCCGCTTTAGACAGAAGCTGGAGGCAGGCCAAGTGTACACAGTGCGTGCACCACACTCCGGCGTTTCTCCACTCTGCTGTGGCAACAAGTTGTTTTCCAGGTTTGTGATTTCCACTTCACCTTCAAACTGGTTCTTCATTTAACTTTCATCACCTGTTCATAAAAGCGTCACACCTGGATAAACAACAGGGTTTTTTAAGGATGCTTTCGATCCGCGAATCACGTGGACGGTTCTGGAATTCTTCAGATTCTAGCTCGGATATCAGTTGGCTGTGAGACTGTCGGAGAGCCTCTGTTTCACTGCAGTGACTCATATAAAACCCTCTCACCGTACTCCACACAACTCTTTTTTTTTTTTTTTTGGTTCAGGGTGTGTGAAGGAGACTCGAAAGCGTTCGGCTCCGCCTCACGGCTGCTTTACTTCAGAACATGTTTGCAGTGCAGCCGGCTCCCCTCAGGCGCACACTTACTGCAGAACCAATCCTTTTTAATTAAGACAGATTCCAGTGAGGAAAGAAGAGCAACCGCTAGCCCCACACACACACACACACACACACACACACACACACACACACACACACACACACACACACACACACACACACACACACACACACACACACACACACACACACATTCAAGTGCGCGCGCACACGCAAACACATAACCACAACATCCTCTGATTTGTTTTTCTTCCCTCTTCTTTTCCCGTCTTTCTTTTTTGTTTTATTCCTTTTCTGGAAGCTAGTTGTTCTTTCACAGTGCACGTTCTTGTTTCGTCGGAGGCGTTTGTGTGTGTGTGTGTGTGTGTGTGTGTGTGTGTGTGTGTGTGTGTGTGTGTGTGTGTGTGTGTGTGTGTGTGTGTGTGTGTGTGTGCGTGCGTGTGTGTGTGTGTGTGTGGTCAGAAACTGAATGACACTCTTAACAGAACAAGCAGCAGAAAGAGCAAGACCCAAAACCAAGATGGCAGCATCCTGACCCGAAGCTGCTCTCTGAATGACCCCGGAAGTTGATGGCCAGTTGGCCTCCCTGTGAGCCACATGTTTTATTTTTTGTTTTTTTTCCCTAAACTTCCCTTTGTTTTTTACGGCGTCCTCGCTTTCCTTGTCTCTGTTGTGTCTTGGACCCCCCCCCCCACACCCCCCACACACCCCACCAAGCCCCAGAATGCGGCGGAACAACTAACCCAAATAGTGGCTATAAACTTCAGACTTGTTTATGGCATGGGCCTGTTTGCTCACCTCCTGGTGAACTCCTCCAACAGACACCACCGTCCCCTCTTGTTGGAGCGGAGAACGACGCGACCCCAACTTCACCCTGCCCAACCTGCCCCTTGGATGACTTCAGCGGGAACGAAGCCCTTTTTACTCTTCTGTCTGCAGCAGTAGCCCTTTAACACTTCCTCCATGCCCCATTCCCTGGTTTACCACTTCATTTCATTTTGCTTATTTGATCAAGCCCATATGGTTTGACTTTGTAAGATATATATATATATATATATATAAAAAGCTTCCTGACAGCAAATATGAAATAACCATTTTTGTTCCCAAACTCAACAAGTCCAGCCACTGTGTTGCTAACTCTGAGGGACAAAAAGACCTCATTTTATGAGCCATTGTCAGCTCAATAAAGGTTTTATCGGCTCAACTGTGGCGGTTCCTCAAAATATTTAAGTCCTTAGTGTATTTGGGTGGGTCGCTGCAGATCACTCCCAGATCCTGGGGTGAGCTGCGATGACTGGCATTGACTGGGAGAACCCTGTCGTCCGACATCGCTGCCAAGATACTGCTGGTTGGTTGGCTCTGTGGAGGCTGGCACGTCAATTGTATGTGCATGATTTATGGGTAAAAGTGGGGCACTGAGGCTGGCAGAAGAATGGTAGTCAGTGTTTTCCCATCCTCCTAAATTCCCTAGGAATTTCGCCTGACAGAAGGAAGAAAAGAAGTTGGGTTTGGTCCTATTCCAGTTCCTGTTTTTTTTTGTTTTTTTTTAAGATGGCATTATATATTCTAGATACTCGTCAATGTCAGTACAAAAATAGGAGTCGGATATATATATATATATATATATATATATATATATATATATGTGTATATATACACATACACATATATATATGTATATACAGTGAACCCTCGTTTTTCGCGGGGGTTACGTTCCAAATAGAAACCGTGATAGGCGAAATCCGTGAAGTAGTAACCTTTATTTTTTTTGCAATTATTATACAATGAAATACTCAATAATCTTTTTTTCTGCATTCATTAATTCACAAAGCTAATGCAGACTCCATCCTTACCATGGTCTTGTTGCGGACAGTTGCAACCCTTTTTGCATCCTTATTAAAACTTATTGCTGCTGTCTTCCTTATGTTATTTTCCTCCTTCTTTATGGAACGAACGGAAGATTCATTAATTCCGTAATGGCGACCTACAGCCGCATAGCTTCTACCTTCATTTAACATGTCCAGAAGTTTAACTTTTTCTGCGATAGTTAGCATCTTCCTCTGCCTTTTGGGCCCGACCGCAAGTGCCTTTGTCGGTGCAGAACGTTTTGTCGACATTATGGGTTTTAGAGAAACTTGAAATTGCAAGAGAATTTGCAAACTTAAATTTGGCAAGCTGTTTTACGTACGTGTACATATTAAACCGCAACGTTATTGACAAACAGGTAGAGAAGAAGCGGAGAGACTGTTTAGCCAATCAGAATGCAGAACACAATGCACGATGCAAATCCGTGAAGCAGCGAGACCGTGAAAGGTGAACCGCGTTATAGCGAGGGTTCACTGTATAGCAAAATATCCTGCTTTGTCGAACACGGAGAGAGAGAAGCATTAGGTCAGGTGATGAAAAGCCTTGCTCACTGGTCGTTCGGCAGCCAGCTGAATTCAACCCGCCCCGGCCGTCATCAGCCAGCACACCAATCTTTCGCCTCGCCACCCACATTGTGACCGAACAAGATCTCTCCAGCTTATTGCTCCCTTCTCTGGCTCCCTCACAACAACCCACAGCTCATCCAGTTATGCTGATTCATGAAGTCTGACCTCAGCCGCGACCCGTGGGTTTAACACGGTTTACCCTCTGTCATGGATTGGACGGGGTTTAGGGTGTCTGTGGTTCCTTAGGAGTCAAACAAAACACTCAAAACATCATTTCTGTCCTCCCCGTCCCCCGACCAGTTTTTGGCTCTGGAGCGTGCAACGATCGTCTCAGTTCTTCTTAGTTGCTTAAAAGTCTGTCTGTTTGGGTTGGCACGAGGTTAGCCGGGGAGATTTTAATCTGCCCACCGAGCCATCTGCCGCCGCCGCCGTCGCGCCGCATATCTCCGGCATTAAATCAGAGGCTGCCGCTGCACGTGCGATGCTCCTCGTGCACGGCGAAATGCGCACCCCTTTGTGACACGCACACTTATCCAGCCACAACAACAAAAACAAAAAACTAATGCCGTGTTCTATTGAGCAAATATCACCAATGCCACACACATGAATGAGTGCACACAGGTTCAGCCGTGCAAGAGCGGAGAATATGAGCCACTGCCACATTCCCTGCAGCTCCGACGGTCCACCGCCCGCAGCTAAAGGCCCTGATTACCATTTTATTACAGCATGTCATTATTCCGATGCTATCAATGGAAATAAATTGGCCGGCAATTGATTTACAATAACCCCTCCCCTCCCCTCCCCTCTCCCTCCCCGTGCCGGCCCTCGGGGAGCCTCTGGTGCTCATTGATTCGTTCCTCCTGTCCGCTCTGTCTGACCGGCTCTGACTGGGCTTTCACCTATCACAGGCTCCACTACTTCAACTTGACAGAGATTTAATTTACTGCCGGATTTCATCACATTCATCTGCTTTGGGACAGCCACTTAGACAAATTGATATTGATGTATAATATCTGTGTAAGGCAGCCCTTTTGCAGCAGTGGACTGTTTAAGGTACAACTGGGCAGGTTGTGTGAACTAGCAGTGGCCGCCACGAGGAGCATTAACGCATTCCCCAACCTAAACAGACAATTCAAACAGACCACCCACTCAAAACCGATGCACAAGGTCCCTTGGAAAAATTGAGAAGGAAGATGATACCCAATCCAAAGATGGCTCTACTGAGAGCAGACTCTCTATACTTTACATTTTTGCACACAGATTAAATGTAATTTTACCCTGAAATTCTTCTCATGGTTCCATTATGTCGTGCCAGGAACCTACAGGACCTGCGCAGTGCAGAAACACAACTTCTTATGTAGGTTGTATGAATGAAAACAGAATGAAGACAGTAAAGTAAAGTTCCAATTCAGAATATCCATTTCCTTTTTTTTTTTTTTCCGCACCATTTTACCTTCAAAAAGCCCAAGTGGCAACAGCAGTCTAGCTGAGCTGGCATGTTTCTATGAGTTTGCATGGCTGCTGGTAAAAACTGTTTGACACACTGATTGGAGGGAGAATAAAAAAAAATAACATCGCAGCTGGCCACAGGGCATGCAGAACATCATTAGTGCCAAGTGTCTGAAAGCTGTCGAAAACATTCCCATCACAGTGCAACTGGAGTGCTCGCTAACAACCATCATGCCTCCGCTCCTGGAGTAGGCCGACAGGCCGAGAGCCCCGCAGACATCGAGATGGGACTTCGGCACATGCACCACATGTGCAATGGCGGCCATCTTCTCTCACCTTTCTTAGTCGGGCGTGTTGAGAGTCTCGACGGAGAGTCTGTCACCTCGGGAAGAAGCATGCGATAGTTTTGGGACTTTTGCCTGGACTTTTTTTTTTTCTTGCTAGAATACCTTTGTGGATACAGAAGCAGACGGAGCTCACATGCTCCCCATGCCGTCCCCTGTGGGAGAAATCGTTGAAGCTGCTGGCGGGAAATGCAGTCCGCTGGTTAATGACTAGTAATATCCACAGTTTCCTGTTGCTCCATTATGGGAACATTAGCTGCTGTCTCCTTTGTCAGAGGTCCCCAAGACACACCGCTTAATCCTAATTTCTCACTGAAACTCTTTTTTTCATTTTTCACCTTTGCGATTGCAAACTTCCCATCTGGCACGCTTCCATTTCCATATTTGTTTGTTCGGGCCAGTTCAGCGCCTTTTTAATGCCAGGGGCTCAAATGCAAATGCAGCTTTCCCTACTGCAAGCAGAGGTAGAAAAAAAGAAACGAAAACACTCCATATCACTGGAACATGGGAAAGCATGGAAGGGAAAGCAATTGCTGACGTATTTGATTGGCAGATACTGTAATACTGTAGAGCTATTAACTGATGGAAATGGCCCTAATGCTAATTCTAATGCTAGTGCTGTCTGCTCCGGTATTTACTGTGTGATAGCTGGTCATCACGGGCAGGTCGGCGGCCGGCATCAGCTGCAGCACGGCGCTGAGCTCTAAATGTGAAGGGAAGTGGAAGGTGTATGTAACGTGAGAGAGAACCGAACATTGAATCCCTCTCCACTTTCCTCTCGTTAGGTGTTTTAATGAAAACTAACTGATTCATCTCGAACGAACCAGGAAATGAGAACATACGTCAGACACATGATGGAGAAAACATTTGGTCCTCTGTGGCTCAAGGCTATTTTCCACCAGGCAGGAAACGTCTAGAGAAAGTAAAAATAAACTTCCCGGTCAATTTTCAGAATAAAACGCCCATGTTGCAAACTTCCGATCGTAGATCACGTCGCTACATCAGCGTCTACCCCCCCGCGGTCTTTACAATTTGGAAGAGAAATGCATTCCCCTCCCGCGACAGACACCGTATGTGAAATAGTTACGCAATAAAAAGGAGGATTCATGTTTCTAATGACTGAAACACAGCTGGCTGTATAAAACTTTGTCTGTCGGAGGAAATGACCGCAATAACCACAAAACGCGCGCACCAAAAAAGAAAGCATTTAATTACATTTACCCGTGATGGAAGCAGAGAGATGCAGGAAACATGACCAAATTTAGGAAGTAAGATAAAACGGTGCAGACAAAACGCTGCGCGGCCGACACGCTCCCGATGGGATTTGAAAGCGTGCAGAGGACGGAACAAAATCCCAGCGCGCGCGTGACGGACTGGTGTTCGGTGGAACGTGAGGGGAAATGTTGGATCGTGCTGGCTTTGAGTCTATAAAAGAGGGAAGTCAGATATCAGGGCGATTCAACCAAACATGAAAATCAGCCTCTGATATTCCAGGAAGTCATTTTCTGCTGCTGCCTGCGTAGTTTTATCTCTTCACCGCTACCATCTAGACAGTATGTTGTGCTTTACACAGCGCACTTCATTCATTTACACCCCCTCCCCCACCCCGCCTCCCTGTTTTTCTAGGTCTCTCCACATAATGACACTTGAAGACCACAGTGAGCCTCTCAGCAGCGAGCCATGTGTAAGAGCTTGTTTCTCCACATTAGGCAACGGGCTCGGCGTGGCGCTCGTATTGACCCGCCATGTCGGCAAACGTATTAGCGCGGCCGCGCTCGGCCCACTTAAATGTCCAACTACAACAAACCCGGGCCCGTCAATAAACACGGCAGCCTTTTCACACAGCACATAGGGAGGCGCTGTCTGCCCGTGAGGGGCCCAGTGTGTTACAGTCTGACAGGCCCGGTCAGGAGAGACAGGCGGCGGCTAGCCGTGGTGTCTGAAACAGCTGTGACGGCCTGACCTAATTCCAGCACACAGACAGGAAGGAAAAAGATTGTAGCCTCCGGCCGTCCGAGCTCCGCTCTCCGCTCTCCGCTCTCCGAAAGACTCGTCACTTTGTTGGAAGCGAGAGCTCGAGTCACCGGACGAGAAGAGAGATTCTGCTGATAAGCCGCGTGGCTAAATGGTCCGTGAGGTTTCACGCGCTTTTCGCAGCGTGTGCGACCGGTGCTGCCAGCTCTGACACTCGGATGTAAACCATTATACTTTGAGGGGATTTAAGTTTAGCTATAACTTCAAATCTTGATCGGGTAGACGCAAACGGAACTATCGCTGCTGACCTCCGGTCCGAACGGTCCGAATCCCACTTGTCCCACCTCGTCATGGAGTAGAGCTGCGACGGGGGAAAAGTGCTGGATTTACTCCTGGATATTTAGTTTTTATTTATCGTCCCCGTCGCCGATGCTTTGACTGTCACCGCAGAACGTATACAAGGGTTTGGACGGAGTGCCGATCCTCAATCAGAAACACCGCTAGAATATTTGCTCCCCTGTGTTTTCTGTTTCTTGTAAACACAGATGCACACGGACCAACTCGATACTCGCACGTACAGCATATATCTACGAATGCCTCCGTGAGCCGATGACCTACTTTGTTTCGCGTGGCTCCTCCAGGTAACGCCAGGACCCTCCCAGACTGTCGGCTTCACACCTTCCGTTATCCCGTGAAGCGTCGCATCACCTTCTGCAGCGGAAAGCGCTGGAGGCTTGTTTACGCGATCAACGATTCATTTGCAGATACTGAGTCACAGCAGACCACGCCGTCTGTGAATTATTATCCCATGAGCCTTTTTTTATTTTATTTTTTTATTTATACTGTAACTGCATACTGGAAGCAACGAGTCAACTGCAAATCGAGTGTTAAAAGTCCAGGTTGTGTCACATTCCTTTGTAGTATAGACCTTGGTAATCCTACGTATATTATTCATTTTATTTGTTTGATTTTTAATCAAATAGTGAGTTTTGCTTGAAATGCCGATCCCAAGAAACAACGCAGACTGGCCTTAAATGTGGCATTAACCGCTAATAGTTATTACTACTGTGGGAAGGGCCGTGTCGACTTGGTTGAGAGAGAGGAAACACACCAAAAACTCAAATGATTGAGACCAAACTCAAGACCAAGAAAAAGTCTTTATCAACCCCCCTCCCCCGCCTCCCTCCAGCTATAGGTGTCATCGAGATAGAGAACGGAGAGGGCGACGGGGAGGTTAAGACTGGTAATTGGTGGTCTGTCCCGGTCCCTGGTAGCACAGGGCTCCGGGGATGAGGCTTTAGCAGGCGTAATGATGCCTGTAAAATGAGGGGGGATTTGACTGCGAGCCCCCACCCTCTCTTAAATCCCCCTCATCCTCCTGTCAGACGGGAACATGCACAGAACGAGGACACACGATGGACAAACCGGGTCTCACATCCGGTTATCCGCCGTTCACCTGTCCCGCTAATAGGAAGCCATCCCAGAGACCCGTTAGCCTGCTAAACACAGCGTATATGAATCCGTGTGAACATAAATAAATAAAAACCACTCGGTTAGTCTGCATGTCAGACTTCAAACTGCAAACTGACATAATTCCATGGAAGCTAAAGCTGCGTTAATCCTTTTAGATTAGTAAAAACTTCCTGCGGGAAGTGAGTGTGTTTTCAGAGGACGTGGGGGGCAGGGAGGGTGTCCCTGGCACCCAGCTCCCAGGCACCCGTTGTGTTCGAGGGTGTTCGTTAAGAAGCCATTTAGGTGTTGGGTTATGATTTATCATTACGAGATGAGGCCCATCTCTGCAGCCTCGCTCTACTGCTGCGAGCTCCTTTTGATGTGTGGGAGTGGGTGGGCGTGGATGTGTGTGTATGTGCGCGCGTAAGATACACGCAAACGCATGCAAGTGTGTGCGCGCGCCTGCACGGTTGCGCACACGGCTACGTTGTCACATGTTAAAGCATGTGCTGCAGTCTGGACCGGGGTACCCGAAATGCCTGCTGGTGTTCCAGTGCCCCGTAAGTAATACTTGGAAATCAAACTGCCCGTGTGTGTGTGTGTGTGTGTGTGTGTGTGTGTGTGTGTGTGTGTGTGTGTGTGTGTGTGTGTGTGTGTGTGTGTGTGTGTGTGTGTGTGTGTGTGTGGGCGCGCACACACACACACACACACACGGTGCTATTTATGTATTTGCTCAGCCATGCGACTTTAACCCTTTCACAAGCAGCCTCAACCTCAGGGCACGTTACACGCCAAGCAGAAATATGCCCTCTGCCCCGCATTCCCCGATCCGACACACACACACACACACACACACACACACACACACACACACACACACACACACACACACACACACACACACACACACACACACACACACACACACACACATACATATATCCCCTTGTTACCCATAATTCACATCTGGCCACTTTTTTTGTGTTTTTTTTAAGAAAAAAAACGGGGCAGTTTTTTGCACCGATGTAAGGAAAAGAGCCATCAGCAGATTCCTCCTCGCTCGTGCCCGCCCGCCTGCAACCTTCGTTCCAACCGGAGAGCAAGCTTTTTTACGAGGCTTGTAAACGCAGGAATTCTTCTTCTCCTCTCTGCTATTCCACAGTTCTGTTGCCAAACACAGACCCTCGTCAATCCGCCCGAATTATGAAAATAGTTGATACGTGAACTGCTAGAACGGCGTAAAGCAAACAACAAACCCAAACGCTGCGCGGCTGCTCGTCAGCTGCAGCCCGGTTCAAGTTGTCATCTAATATTATGAGCCGGCGAGCCTTCAGACACGTCTCTACGCGAGATTGGACGCACAATCTCAAGTGCGTGCGTGCGCTGACAGACGTGTTTGTTTCAGCTGTTAGGTTCCTTTGAGAAAGGCCATGGGTGTGTTACCACTACGCACACACGCACACACACACACACACACACACACACACACACACACACACACACACACACACACACACACACACACACACACACACACACACACACACACAAATCAATGGACATGTCCATTAGTGTATTTGCAGGGATTAGAATTTTTTTTTTCAAATGGATCAGATTGAATTATGCTTTTTGAAACATTTGTTGACTGACATCATAAAAGGGACTTTCTATTCTTTTCTTGGTTTTTATTTGTCCATTTGAAAACGAGTTTAAAAGCAGAGCTGCAGACATTCACGTTTCATAAGCAGTTTTTTTTTTTTTTTTTGTTTTTTCACTTTATCCATATGAACTTTCATTAAATATTACATTTCTGCCAATCAGTGTCATCCACTTGGCTGGAATTATTTTCAAAACTGTTGCATAGTTAATCCATTCGACAGCACTGACAAGTTTATTTTTACACTATCAAATGCTCACATCTAAAACAAACTTCATGGCTCATTCTCAATCTCAAATATTGTCAGCTGATATGACATCTGTTTTTTTTTTCCAAACTCCTGAAACTCCCTCTCGGTATCCAGCCTCCGGAATCCAGTATCATCGTTGCGTACTAATTTCACACGCTGGCAATAACGCTGTATATGTCTGGCATGTTAATGTTAGCATTCGATCCTTCTATAAACTGCAGAAGCCGAGGAGAGATGATGGAAAAAGAAAAGCTATGGAAACGTCCAGCTGTATTTACTTACTGCCCCCCCCCCCCCCCACACACACACACACACACTCCACTTCTTCCCACTATCTCCATCTTACGTTTCTTTTTCTTTTTTTGTTGGGCTTTCCGTCTCATCGGCGGTCCAATCCCCGGCTCTCTCCGGCCGAGGAGAGCTCGTCCCTCACCATTCCCACGGAAAGAGTTGCCAAAGCAAATTTGGCGAGAGGAAATGGAGACCTTGCTCCCTTCCCAAACCTCCTCAATCTCTTCCCTTTCCTTCTTTGTGTGTGTGTGTGTGTGTGTGTGTGTGTGTGTGTGTGTGTGTGTGTGTGTGTGTGTGTGTGTGTGTGTGTGTGTGTGTGTGTGTGTGTGTGTGTGTGTGTGCGCGTGCGTGCGTGCTGTTCTGCACAGCCTCTAAGCAGCAGTGGGAAAGCCTAAGAGGAGTCCTTCATTGTAATTCATATCCCTGTTGTCATGTGAAACATCAGTTTTCAGGACTTGACAGTGCGACACATACGCATCAAAATCTACTGTACGATTCATGAATGGAAGACAGCAGCACCTTCCCAACACCGTCGTCTCCTGTACAGACACTCCACGTGTGCGTTGCCCTGGTAGATCATAATCTGTCACGTTCGGTTGAAAAGCAAAAACAAATATTTTAAACTACTTTGAACTAAAAAAAAAAGTTCTTGTTACATCGTTTCCCGTTTTTGTTTGTTTATTAGCGATCACTTTTTTTTTTTTTTAATTCAACACGGATAACATTGCACGAGCAGAAATTTGCAATGCTCTTCCTGAGTGTAATATATCGATGTTATAAAGTTGTTGTGTCTCGCGGTTTTCCATTTTATATAATGAAGTGTTTGTCTTGTGTGTGCTCTGCATGCGGTGTGTAGTGTCCCCCGCTGCTCATGTCCTCCTTTAAGCGTACCAGACGCCGGTAACGGATCGGTGTTGTGTGTTGCTGTCCGTCCAGAGTTGATCTCTTGCCATGAACTGTTCCTGCTCGCCTCATCTCTTGCTCCCTTTTTCCGCCCCGCGTGGCCTTTTTGTCTTCCGTCCTTTGCCTTCCTTCGTCTGTTTTTACTGATGTGTTCTGGAATGTTGGCCCTCCGTTCCTTCTGGGACCCGGGGACCGGTCCTGTCCTCTCGGAGCCGGGCCGAGCGCTGCGTAGCATAACATACCCTGACTTTGCGGAGCAAAGCTCTTCAGTGAGGAGCTCCGGTGGTGTTTACTGAGATTTGTTTGTAGAAAAAACACAAAGTCACCTTTCATAATTATTGCAAAAGCAGTTCTCAACATAGCGAGCGCGTTCAAACCGAGCTGGATCGTACACACATTTCATGACAGGTTTAAATCGTCCTGTTTTCTGGGGCTTGTTTTTAACGGTTGCTACAAGTGTTGGACCTTTAGCTGAGCTTGCGGCTGCACCTCTGGGACATCCCTCCTCTGCTGTGTCTACTGGCCTCTGTGGACCTTTCCCGGAAACAGAGACCTCAGAAGCAACTCCGCGCCCTGCTGCCATTTACTTTTTCTGTGAAAATGTATTCTCAAATCCAAATGTTGAAATACGAAGTGAAATGATTGGGTTTCTTCGCTTTAAAGCGGACCCCTCGGGGGAGAGGGGGAGGGGGGATTCTGGGTAGAAAATTCAGCAGTTTGAGCACAAGCTGTTTTTTTGGCTGGAGGTTGTCGGGGAATGTAGGAGAAGCTGAATGATGGCTGATATGTGAGGAGAGGTGGTACAGGCAGGTACTGCCGGAGCCTCCTCTTTACATACATCTGGCTCATATAGTCATGAGGAACATTATAGGAAATCATTCTTACCCTTCACTAGAACTCTACAACAGCTCACATTGGTTTTAATTTTAAAAAAAATCACATTTATATACCTTTCACTGCCGATTTTGAACTGCTGCTCTAGTTGCTCTTTTTCCTCTTTATTTATTACTATTTTTTATGTCTATATTATATATATATATATTTAATATATATATTTATTTTTTTGTTTATTTTTTTACATTGAGTGTCATCTGCAGATGTGCAATTCTGCTTTTATTTGCGATTGATGTTCTTAATCCATTGCAACATAATTTCCCTCATCGGATCAGTAATGCATATCTATCTGTCTGTCTATCTGTCTAAACAGCTACCATTTGTATGTACATGCACATGCATACGCCCACAGTCCTGTCTTCTTGCCAGGAAGCTGTCTTTGCCTCCGAGTACCGACTCTGTTCTGCAATAAACTCAACAAGTTGATACTTTCTCTTCATGAATCCAAACTGGGAGGGAATAAACAGAGTTACTTATGTGCTGAGCGCAGGAGAAATTACTCCCCACGATATCAAAGTGAATATTAGATGAGGTCATTCCAAGTGTAGTCAGCAAACCAGTTCAACTTCAAGTCGAAACTGCGCCTCAGCAAGACTTGAGAACTCCTGAATAATAAGAATGATGTGATTCCACTGCAGCGCTGCAACAGTTCCACTGTAGCTATGTAAAGTGTTTGTTTTTTTTACTATTTACTTCATTGAAGACAGAGGCCCCATTGTTCTCCGTGACTCCTCAGTCAAGGAGACCATGGTGGGATGAACTAGTTGCCAAAATTGGAGCTCTGCGCGTGTGTGTGCGTGCGTGCTTGCGTGTGTGTGTGTGTGTGTGTGTGTGTGTGTGTGTGTGTGTGTGTGTGTGTGTGTGTGTGTGTGTGTGTGTGTGTGTGTGTGTGTAACCCACAAACACACAGTTGAGGAATCTCACTCGACCGTGGTTGCTTGCTATATTTGTATCCGGTATGTTTGTCTGGGTGTTGAGCTGTGCACACACATTTACACGCTCGCACAGTTACGAAGAGAGAGAGAGAGAGAGACAGACAGACAGACACAGAGAGAGAGAGAGAGAGAGAGAGAGAGACAGAGAGAGACAAGGAGGGGTGGGGGGAGTAGGGGGTGTGTGTGTGTGGGGGGGGGGGGGTAAGTGGCATTCTGACTGCTAAACATTTGCATAGACAGGTGGTTAGAATTCAACTCCCTAGACAACACAGCTCACCTTTCCAAACACGGCTCATCACAATTCAGCTAGCAGCAGACGTTAAAAAAAACACCTCCAGCCTGGGGGGGGGGGACTGCAGCTCTTTACAAGCAGCTTGTTTGTTTGCTCCAAGGCCACAAGCACTGATGAATTCAGCCCCCCGAACCTGAGCATCCCGGGTCAGCCCCTTTTTTTTTTCTCTCCTTCTCTCTGTCTTTTTATTTTGCATAAAAAAAGTGAAGTCACATTGTTGTCTGACACCTGTTTGTTTCCCACCTTATGTGTTTTTTTTCTTTCTGTGGCCTGCTAGCTGAGCTCTCACCTTGCCTGCAGGAAGGGGCCCCTCCCTGCCTTTCCACCATGACGGCCCCTTTCAGAAACATGCGAGGAGGCCAAAGTCAGGTCGTGAGCAGGGCGCGGTTGCGCTCACCCACCTGAGTGAAGAAAGAGCAAAGAAAAGGTTTTGTTTGCCCCTTTCATCTTCGCCTTGTTGGGGGTGAGGGTGGGGGGGGGGGTGTCAAGCTGAGCAACCACCAGTTGAGCACCATACCACTACAGGCTGTCTGTTTCTGTCAGCCATGTGGTCTTGACACCTGATGCATAATGCAGTCAAAGCAGAAAGAACTTTCTTGTGAAAGGAAACTGTGTTTTCAAGAACACGCACAACAGAAAAAAGCACGATGACAATTTCGATTTAAAGAACTCAGGGTCACTTTCTGGAGCTTCTAACCACGTTTCAAAATGAACGGCACTTTATCGGTCGTCACAGCGATTTTCCATAGAAGTGACGATTCTCACAGATAATTAAGTAAACTTAATCTGTTAAAGCAGACTACATGCTACGGACAACACAGTAAGGTGATTAAGGATTTGATGGTTAAGTGTTCACGCCGCAAACCACTTCCACAATTGATATCCCATTTCTCGGCCTCAATGTGTTTTGCTTTGAGTAATACTTTGGAAAATCAACTCTAATCAATGATTTTCTTTTCTTACGTCAAGCTTAGTCACTTAGAAAATGCCCTAAATTACCTAAATATTATTAAATGCACCGTATTGACTTGACCGTGACCTTTTATTTTTTGATCTTATTAAAAAAATGGAAATGTGGTTTCTGACAACTATCTTGCGCCATAAAACAGTGCCAGCAGCATTTTTCCCCTCTGACACCGTGCACACATGCTTCTGGAACACTTCGTTGGCTTGTTTTCTTTCTGTGCGACTTGAGTCTTACTTGTTTGCAGAAGACATCCTGTAATCTACAACACAGGAAACACAGTCAGACAGATAGTTGAAAAGAGTGCATTGGAGACAGCGAGAGGAGGGAGTGGCAGAAAATGAAACAAGGTGGTAGAATGGGTTGATGAAGATAACAGATTGTGTCAAGAAGGAGACTCAGCCTCACCGCATGAAAGGCCGTCTGTCATCGGGAGGGCTCTGTTCAATGCTGGTGGGATTTTCACGAAGCATGTCAGCGTCGTTCTCCCGTCAGAACTGCCCCGTTGCCAGTTTCACCTCAACCGCCAGATTCATTCCAGAAATCGCTTCCTCTCGGGCGTCTCTCCAGCTGAGTCCAAATGGAATAACTTTCCAGATTTGTTGCTTTCTTGACTGCTTACAACTCCAATAGATCGAATATCCAGAGGTTACTATACCAGCTAACAGAAGCATCTAATATGTTAACAAAGGTGAAACAGAATAAAGAACCCCAGAGTCTCGAAAAACCCTTTGAATTTGGAGCATTCCTTGTTTGTTTTTTGTGCTACGTGGGACCACCAGAAGTCTTCGGCAGTGTTTCAGAATGTCCGCAACTTGATGTACGCACATATTATTTATTTGCTGGAAGGTCAGCCGTGTGAAAGTGTAACAGAGTCAGTCTGAATAAGAGCTTTCAGTTCCCCAGTTGTCTTCTCAACACAACCCTTCCCATCATCGGCGCTACTTGGTACAGTCCGTCTCCGCGCATCATGTTTCACTCTTTTCAAACTAATGTGATTCGATTTTTGGCCACATACCAGTCTGAGTTGAATGTGCTTCAGTAACTTCAGTGTGTCTATAGGGAGCGCTCACGTGAGGCGTTTATGGGACATCTGTAAATTGGAGCTGCAAAAAAAATTAATTGAGGTGAGACACCCCCCCCCCGCTCCAAACTGAATGAGTCTCCGCTTGTACGTCGGTTGCCCTGCAGAAATATTAACGACAGCAAAACCTGTCAAAAAATACCACTTTAGAGCAGCACAAACGGTTTCAGCTACGAATGTTAAGAAATCTTCTCCTACGTGTTGTCCAAAAAACATTTCTATTCATAGAACTTTTGTCTCGCTGTGACAAACAGCAGCAGCCTGCAGACACGGGAAGTGAAACTGAGAGGATTTTCAAAAGGCACAGACAAATCTTCAACCGAGAAGACTGTTCTCACCCCACCCATCCTGTCTCTGCCACTAACACACACACACACACACACACACACACACACACACACACACACACACACACACTCACTCACTCACTCACTCACTCACTCACTCACTCACTCACTCACTCACTCACTCACACACAGCCATACTAACAGACATACAGTATACACCCACATCTACTCGGGGGGCCAAAAACGCACTCACACACGAGCCCCTGCACGGGGCCCCCCTATGGCAGCTGAGGCGAGCCCGACGCTCTCACTATTTCTACACGTTGCCCGATGACTTGACGCTTTGTGAGTGTCTCGTGCGGCGGACATTCCTCACTGGAAGCGGCTGTAAATTAAGCATCGGACAGATACTCGGCTCAAAAGGTCCGGTGCTGATAAATTGTGCCGCCGCTTTGAAGAATAATCGTGCCGAACGATATGTGACTTAATAAAAGGCCCGCAGGTCAGCCTGCAGATACCGGTGTAACAGCAGTACGCTGATACGATGAGGTGTCGTGTTCTCAGTCGGAGCGGGGTACGTAGACGGAGCAGTCTGGGCACGTCTGACACACCTCGGCTAATCAGAAAGCCTTATCTGAGAAGTGTGACATCCTGTCTATGCTGTGTAATCCACACCGGATCATGAAGGGGGGAAGAGGGGGGAGCTGCAGGGTGCATGGATGTGTGTGCACACTCCTACACACTTCTGTACGTCTTTGATGTTAACCTAGCTCCATCAGCATCCAGCAGCAGGCAGTGCTGTAAGTCAGGAGGCTTATCAGGAGAGCACTGTCCAACAGAAACGTCTCACTCGCCCCTCGGCCAGGGTCTCAGCGTGTGAATGTCCACGTGTGTGTGTGTGTGTGTGTGTGTGTGTGTGTGTGTGTGTGTGTGTGTGTGTGTGTGTGTGTGTGTGTGTGTGTGTGTGTGTGTGTGTTGCAGGAGGATTTCATGTCACACACCCTAACCCACAGACCCACTTCATTTGATAATGCTTCATCCCGGGGACCCACATAGAAAGATATCATTCCCTATAATGGGATAATTTCAAGTGAATCAAATTATAGTGAAATTACACCAGTCCTCATTTATGTGGTGGATCCCCGGGAAGCAGCCCCCGGCCTCCCGAGACCCGCCGTCACGGACGCCTTTTTTCTTTTTCTTTCTTTCTTTTTTAATAGGAATTCCCACCCTGACAGTTTGCCTCATGTCTCACAGTCCCACTGTTCAGTAATCTAGACATGCAAACCCCCCTCCCCCTCCCTCCCTAAAGCCCCCACCGCTGAGCCCCACCGGCTCGGCTGCCAATTTCAGTGACCCACCCCCCACCCTCCCTCCCTCCCGACGCTCTCCTCCGTCCAAGATTACCGGGACCGGATCTCGCCCCAGTGAAGAGCTGCGGCGCTGGCAACCGGTAATCCACGAGACGAGGACTGGCACGTGGCACAGAGACTTTGCCCAGAGCCAGTGCTGTGTGTGTGTGTGTGTGTGTGTGTGTGTGTGTGTGTGTGTGTGTGTGTGTGTGTGTGTGTGTGTGTGTGTGTGAACGTGAACCATTCTCTGGGCTGATCTGCAGGCGCTAGCCACTTGCCTCCAGCCCGGCTTTGCTGCAGTGATATGTAGGACATATCTCTTCATCTGTAGATAACCTACAAACTTACCAACACTCCTCTGTGTTGTTGCCAGGTGTGTCTTCGATGGCTTCAGTTTACTGTGTACATTAGTTCAAATCCATCTTTTTTTTTTCCTGTACCATAAAAATAAACAAGTGAAATATTGCATACACATTTTGCTCACTTAAACCTACAATTAAAAAAAAAATCTAAATGTATCCCTCTGGCCTGAATTGTCACCTATTTTAACTACAGTGCACTGAATCCTACATACATGAAGCTGTCAAGTGAACTTGTCTTTAATTATTAGTTTTAAAATGAACATCTATACATATATGGACAGAAGTTGACAAACACATGAGACTGGCTTTTACTTCAGCGCCTAGTCAGAAATGTTTCCACTTGGAGAAAACAGGTCTTTTAAACAGTCTGAGATCTTTATCATTCCCTCGTTTGAAGGACTTCTTCAAGGACACCACAGACGTGTTCCTCTGAGGAAACGGCTTTTCTCTTCCATCGTGAATCTTCAAACAGGTGCACAAATAGACCTGAGAGGAAAGAACGCCGTCTGACGCTGTTACGGAAAGTCGGCGAAAGTCCTAGAGTTGTGCGTAGGGGGGGAGTGGGGGTTGGGGTGGGGGTTGCGGGCGGGATAGAGGACAGCTGTCCTGTCGGCAGACCTCCGCGGCATTCGCTCGTCTAGCCACGCTACTTTCCTGCGAGAGCGCCTCTGATTACGCGGACATGTGGCGCAACGCACCGCCAACATGGCTGAGAGTCAGAGACACAGTGAGAGTGTGTAACCCCATTACAGATGACCACCTGTTGACACCATGCAGGGCTGGTGTGTGTGTGTGTGTGTGTGTGTGTGTGTGTGTGTGTGTGTGTGTGTGTGTGTGTGTGTGTGTGTGTGTGTGTGTGTGTGTGTGTGTGTGTGTGTGTGTGTGTGTGTGTGTGTGGCCGGCAGAACACCGTGGAAGGAAAAACAAGGGTGAGGGAGCACCAGAGAGAGATGAGTGAGTGAATGTGAAGCAATTTATCCCCTCAACAGATATTAGTCGGTCCAGATCTCCGTTCCACGCGACCTCCGAGCCCCCGCGTGACCTCGAAACACCGAGACGGAAACACGCACAACATTTATGATAAACTCCAGAGCTCAACGCTAACTGTTGAACTCCACCAGTTGCTCACGGTTCAGCTGGCTTTCCTGCTTCGTTTGCTGCTAAATTGTGCCGAATCATCATCGAACCCAAATATTATATCTCGGAAAAGTTCACATTTGTGGATGTTTTCCTTCAACACAACTCAAACCTGTCAGATTTAAAATACTTCAAAAAAACTGCAAGTGAAAAGTGTTTGATTTGATTTTGATCGAAAGTTTCATATATTTTGTTCAGTCATTGCAGTTGCTCTTAGTTGTGTGTGTGTGTGTGTGTGTGTGTGTGTGTGTGTGTGTGTGTGTGTGTGTGTGTGTGTGTGTGTGTGTGTGTGTGTGTGCATATGAGGGACAACTAGTGACAGCCACAGCATGGAGAGGCTGAGGTCATAGCCACAAAGCCAGCCTGATGGGGGCGGAGGGGAAGGGAAACAAACCCCCACTTGTCTGTCTGTGTGGGACAGACTGA
Organism: Brachyistius frenatus; assembly: GCF_029030835.1. Lineage (NCBI taxonomy): Eukaryota > Metazoa > Chordata > Actinopteri > Embiotocidae > Brachyistius > Brachyistius frenatus. The sequence continues at coordinate 354,526 of NW_027210833.1, read as the reverse complement.
TACACACACACACACACACACACACACACACACACACACACACACACACACACACACACACACACACACTGCCCCAGTCACCTCTCGCCTCCTCTCTTGGCTGCCCATGAGCAAATACACCTAGCTGTATTGGATCCTGTTTGTGACAAGTGTGTGACAAATTCCCATAGCCTGGCTTATGATGCGTGTGTGTGTGTGTGTGTGTGTGTGTGTGTGTGTGTGTGTGTGTGTGTGTGTGTGTGTGTGTGTGTGTGTGTGTGTGTGTGTGTGTGTGTGTGTGTTTGCGCATGAACGAACTTGGTAACGTCCCCAGAAATACACACAAAGTCAACAGCTCACCTAAATTTAAACACACTCGCACTTCCAGCTATCAGACACCTCTGCTAACACTCCCCTATCGGGCACACACACACACACACACACACACACACACACACACACACACACACACACACACACACACACACACACACACACACACACACACACACACACACACACTGTCTGACAGTATTGGGTGCGTTTTCAGTTCACTGACATTTCAGTGATAGCCGGCTGCCAAGTGGGAAACCTGTGATGCGTTCACATGGTGTGGGACAAATCCATTTGGAAGTGTTTGCACATTTGCGCCTGTTTCGCAGTATTAAAGATATATTTTCTGTCCGTGGGGCCGAACGTAGTGAGAGGAAACCGTGACCAATTACAGCATTTATCACTGTGATCAAATGTAACGCGAGCGCTCCTTTTCGTCCTCGCAGGTGTCCGATCCCATCCCGATGAAGAAGCCCAAACACGAAGACCTCCCGTCCCAATCCCCGCTGGCCGACAAAGAGAAGCAGCTCGACTGGCTCCAGTCCCTCTCCGCCTCCAATAAGGTCAGTGTCGCTTAGCTGCGGAGGGATGGGATGATGATGATGATGATGATGACGATGACGATGACGATGACGCATAGGGGCACGAGATGAGCTGTCATGTAACATTATATGGACATTTTCGGATGAGGGTAGCGCTTAAATTTAGATTTTGGCAAACTGTGCTAACAGAAGGGGGAAACTGTAGACGCTGTGAGCAAAGTTTGAGAGAGCAGCGAAACATAATATAACCACAATATAATGATGGATGTCCCTGTGAAGATCAATACCCCCCCACCCCCACACCTCCAAGTTTTTTTTTTTTTAAATTCCACCATAGACTTGGAAGGTCTTCATGCTGCTCCTCTCCACTCACCGGACACTCGTCACCATCCATCTCTTCCAATGACACATCTATTCGCACCCTTTTAGCATTTACTGCAACGTAACGAGGGAATCTTTTTAATTCAAATATGATCCTCGACTATTCCGCTGTCTAAATTTTCACATGACTTCCCCCCCCGGCCCCTGTAATTTTTTTCTGGACCACACACAAAGTCAAAGACAGCTTCTAATACAAGCACGGTGAGGAAATGTCCTGGTCTCCGTCATCTAGAAACAAACACAACTTCTTCATGGATGCACAATTTTACAGAATTTGTGAATTATTGTCAAAGACACAAAAAATAAAATAAATTCAAAATATTTTCGCTAAAAGCAGCATTTAAAGACCAAATCTTAGATAAGGCAGCTCGGGGGGAAAGTAGATAAAGAAATATCTAAACTTGAAACAAGTTCTTGGGTTCGGGTTCGTTTCTAAATCAATGCTTTTTGGTACAAAGTATAAAAAGGTCCTAAAGTTAGATTTATAATCTTGATTACTTCTTTTATCAGATAGTTAATCCGACTTCAATCCGTAAAAATCCTCTCGTGGATAATTTTTATGTTTCATAAACAGTATGTAAACTCAGGTATCACATCGGATTAAAAACTTCAAACGATATCCTTCCCTAAAAGTTACTGAGTTACTGAATAGATTTCTTTATCACTCGTTGAAATATTATGTTGGTTTTTTTTTTCAGGGGATTAACGGCATCCAGCCGCGCCAGAGGCCCTCGGCTTTCCGACCCTGGTCCCCCCACGTCTCTGCTGGGGACAAGGAGCCCTCCGCTCACCCGTTGGCCCTGCTGAGAGACAGGTGAGCCCGTCGGAGGGGAACGAGCAAACATCCAAAACCGAGCACTCTCTCACCAAAGCAGCACTTGCGCGACTTCAAAGGAAACATATTCCAAACATTAAAAAAAAAAAAAAAAAAAATATGCTGAAGAGAAGCTTTTTCACTGCAGCAGATGACGGCCGTTTTGTTCAGCTGGATGGCGATGAGATCCCAGCGTGCTCTCTCTCTCTCTCGCTTCGTCTGGGTGGGCCGGTGTCACGGGGGGGTCAAGTCTGACTGTACCACCAGCCTCCCACACGCCACCATTCACACACACACACACACATCTGACACACACTCATGCTGTGGGCACCCACTTGGCACGGGGCGGCCGGTGCAGATCACAGCTGATCTGGCCCGGTTCCTCCTGTAGTGGGAGGAAAGGAGCTGCGGGCTCTTTTATTTGAATGTTTGGTTTGTTTCTGCACCGGTCGGGCGAAGGCTGTTCAAAGCGGACCATGAAAGTAGGACCGACCGTCCGTACCGATGTGCAGGATTCATCTCCTGCTGATGAAGTACCGTTTGATGGAAGGTGATGACGCGGCAGTGACGTGAGACAAACGGCTTAAAAACTGTCCGCTTTCCTTTTTTTTTTTCAGTTTCTACAACTACAAGAGTCTGGAAACCGCCGTGGCGCCCAACGTGGCCCTCACGCCACTGCCTCTGGGGAAGGTGGGTCCTATGTCCCCGTCGGTACCCAGCACCTCCCACCCGAGCGGCGGTGAGCCCCCGGGCGAGGGGGCCCACCCTAACTCCAGGCCCCGCAAGAGGAGAGCCACCGGGGAGCTCCCGCCTCTGGCTCCAGAGGTCCCCTGCCCTCCCTCCTCCGCTGCCAGCAAGCCGCCGCCGCCGCCGCCGCCGCCGCCGCCACCTCAGGACGACAAAGACTCTGAGGTGGAGATCGAAGTGGAGAGCCGTGATGAGTGTAAGCAACGAACACTCTCCTGTTTGCAATTATTAGAGGATCATCGTCATCATGTTGCACAATCGTTCGAATCGTTTCGATTCTTCCGCAGCTGGATGAAAGTAACAGAAATGTCATTTTTCTGTCAATATATCAACATTATTTTTCACGGAGATGCAAAGTCAGAACACCACAGCCAATAACTGTCTTTTCTTCATGAGGTTTAGGTTTATTCAGAAAGTCCATTATATATTATTTATTATATTATAATAGTGGCATAAAATGATCAGGAAAAGACAATTTAATCATAAATTGCAATTTTTTTGTATGCCAATAAATTGTCAACTAAAATGTCGTGATCATAACAGCCTCAGATATGTGTGCACGGTTTGTTACAGGGCTCCACTTGTTCATTTATGTGACCAGAGCGTTGGAGCTTTCAGATAGACGTTAACCTGTCTCGCGTGTCTCCCTACAGTCACTTCGTCCCTGTCCTCCCTCTCGTCACCGTCCTTCACCTCGTCCAGCAGCTCGGCCAAAGATCTGAGCTCGCCGGGCACCCAGGTGTCCGTGTGCAGCGTCGCATCGGCCGAAGGCCCCACCCCCGCGACCGCACCCGTCGCCGCGGCCCCCGTCACGCCTCCCGAGCTGGGGATGGAGTCTGAGCTGGAGAGCCTGAGGCAGGCGCTGGACAGCGGACTGGACTCCAAGGAGTCGAAGGAGAAGTTCCTGCACGAGATCGTGAAGATGAGGGTGAAGCAGGAGGAGAAGCTGGGCTCGGCGCTGCAGGCCAAACGCAGCCTACAGCAGGTACGGATCCATTCAAGGCCTTCTTACAACCATCGTTCCATCTGTGTCAAACTAAAACACGTGGAGATGTACAGGCAAGATGCGTTTAGAGCACAAGGACAGGAAGCGGAAATGAACACGCAGACGCTGAAACTATCATCCGTCGACTCGGCCTTCGCCTCACCGCTCCGAACGCTGGACTTTATTTCCGCAGGGAAAGGACTCAACTTTTAGAAAAGAATATCAATAAAAACACTCGTATTAACTGTTAACTATTCAGGTTTGAAAGGAAAACATTGTGTCGCTGCGTCGTTTTAATGCTCGTCATCTGGAGACTAGAAAGAACTGCATCTCGTCTTCGTTGACCTGATTTGGACCTTCTTTTAAAGACCTGAGGACGGACTTGGACTCTGCGGAGATTTTAAGTTATCTTAATTCACGTTAGACTTTATTTAACTGAATTGAGACGAGAAAGCTTCAGAATAACTCCATGGTGCTTTACATGGTGCATCTAGTGTTTAGTGATGATTGTTTCTCACCTTTGGGATTTCGTGACAATTCGTACAGTACAAACCTTTAAGCTTTCGCTTCGGATCTTAGAAACAGACCAGACAGAAAGTTTCCTAAGTTGGCTCAGAGGAAATTACTTAGGCATCAAAGACGCAGAAGAGGATTAGAAGTCATTCTCACTGTCCGCAAAAGCTTAGCATGAGTTAGCAAGTGATAACAATGAGAGCGGATGTTGCTGCAAAGGGAAAAGGGCCTGACTTCCATTTTTATTTTTGGGTCTTTGGACCGAGAACAAGAAGACGGCGACGAAGGAGTCTTGTGTGGGTGAAGCAACACAAGATGCATCCTGAGCAAAAGGGGGGAAAAAAGCAATTCTAAGCATGACAGCATTCCACTTTCACTTTCCATCGGGGCTTTCAGAGGAGCTGCGGAGAAGGCGGCGCAAATCCAAAGCGAGCCGCGAGCTCAATCTGCAGAGGTCTTACTTTAAACCGGCCCGCTGTGTACTTCTTCCCCCGTGTTTAGGAGCCCAACATTGATGGGATTGGACGAGGTCTTACGTAAAGCCTCTGCTGAGTAAAGGGTGTGATGAGGATTGTTTCTTTTCACCCTTTTTGTGGGTCCCAACAAAGCTCGATGACAGACGTGTTTGTTTCAGCTGTTAGGTTCCTTTGAGAAAGGCCATGGGTGTGTTACCACTACGCACACGCACACACACACACACACACACACACACACACACACACACACACACACACACACACACACACACACACACACACACACACACACACACACACACACACAGAGTCTCTCAGTGATTCAGAGGAAGGAAAAGTAACTTCTGTCAGCCCACACGTTGCCCTCACCTTTGACCAGGCTCAATGTAAACACTGACACCAACACTGCAGCCTGCCGGTCGCCCCGCTCTCGGGTGTCAACAGCTCAGAAACCAGGAATGTGACGGATACATATCCACTGGATTCACTCTGGTTACCCGAGCGTCACGGGATACCGAATCCTCCCAATGATTACCATCAGTTTCTGGAAAGAAAGTCAACTTTTTCTAGGCGTTTCATTTACAGAAGTATGACCCCCCCCCCCCCTCCTCCCCAAACCCCATGTAAACATCGACCATCTCTCCCTCTGAAAGGAGTTGGAGTTCCTGCGGGTAGCCAAGAAGGAGAAGCTGCGCGAGGCGACCGAGGCCAAGCGCAACCTGAGGAAGGAAATCGAGCGCCTGCGAGCGGAGAGCGAGAAAAAGATGAAGGAAGCCAACGAGTCGCGGATCCGCCTGAAGCGGGAGCTCGAACAGGCCCGGCAGCTCCGGGTGTGCGACAAAGGCTGCGAGGCCGGACGTCTCCGCGCAAAGTACTCCGCACAGGTCAGTCGGCGCACGTCCAGCTTTCACCTATTTTATTTTTGTAACATTTGACGGATAAAGCTTTTTGACAACCTTAAACTATGGCGGCAGACAGACGTGTTTGATTAAATCGGCACCGTCTCAGCAAAATGCAGAGTTCCACCGTCACAGTCAGCAGAGAAGGCATGAAAAACAAAAAAACAAAAAACACATTTCCCCTTCCCCGGTCAGAAATAAATGGGTGTAGCCCCGAGACGTACGATAAGTCCCTCTTCTAGAGGAAACAGGAAGAGACGTCAACTTCCCTCCCAGGCACCACAGGAAATGCAGATTAGACAAAACAAGAGGGGGGTCGGTGCTCTCCAGCTGCGTCTGCGCAGTCTGTCTCTAACTCGGAGATGGTTGTGATCACGAGGCTGAACTGTTCATTGGAGGTCAGCCTCATGCAAGAGGCTGTAAAATAAACTGGAGAGAAGTTCTGTTGCCAAAAGAGGAAAACCAATCCGGAAATACCCTGACTGACCATTTCATAAGCTTTGTTCCCAAACTCCCAATTTTTGTGAAGACTTAAACACTAGTTTTGTGAACTAACCATGAAGCGTCCGTGTCTGTTTGCGTGTCTGGGTTCCTCCGCATTAGTTCGACGGACGTCGTTCCCTGATCATAATCCTGATTTTAGCTCAGTGGTTCGAACACCTTGCAGACTCATTTCAGCTCATTCCTGCCTTTTGGTTTCCAGATCGAGGACCTCCAGGTGAAGCTGCAGCACGCCGAGGCCGACCGCGAGCAGCTTCGAGCCGACCTGATCCAGGAGCGGGAGGCCAGGGAGCACCTGGAGAGAGTGGTGAAAGAGCTACAGCACCAACTCTGGCCCAAATCCAGCAACAATACGGACGGGACGCTTATGGACACGCCCGCTGACAAGTAAACCCAACAACCGACCCAGCCCCTCCCACGTCACCACCTCGGACCCCCCCCACCCCCACCCCACCCCACCCCACCACCACCCCCACCTTTCCTCCCCCCGACATCCTCTGCCCATTTCAGACCAATCAAACACCCCGGAGCCCCGGGGGCCCAGCGAACAGCGCACCGCCGTCCCCTCACGCTCGACCCCCACAGAAACACGACAGCAAGAGACGAGAGAGAAGAGAACGAGCAGCCGTGTCCTCGTCCCCGGCCATGAAAAGTCTAGTGAGTGGTTCCCTCGGAGAATGACCGGAAACGGCAACAAGGAAACACGTGTTTCTAAATCAAGCACTGACTCGCACCTTCCCGACTCACAGAACTGAAAACTGGTTCACAGAAAATGACAGAAAAGATAAAAAAGAGACGTAGCACAGAGTGCAGCTGGGCCTGGTTTTTTTCCCCCGACAAGGAAACGAGGCAAGACTTTTGTACCGTGCTAATAACTGCTAAAAGATGATCATGTCATATTAGTTTTACAGCTGTCGAGAGGTGTTACAGCAGCGCTGCCAGGAGGGCGGAGCCAACACAATAACCCCCGGTTCCCCCCTCCCCCGAGAAGACCTCCACCACTGTCTCCTGCCATGACAAAGACGGAGGACTCTGAAGACATTATAAGCTATTTAAGAGACTGCATAGCGATGTGTGAAGAACAAGAAGAGCATTTCTTTGTGGTGTCGGGGTTTGAAAACGTTAAAAGATTCAAATAAATTAGAAAGACGAACAAAATATGAAAATGGACTTCCCACAATGCCACCGTGGTTTTTTTGCTGGTTTTTCAGGAAGCCATCGCAGTCCACTGATTTTATAAAAGCATTTATTTTTATTTGGGTTCATTTTTGTCTCCCGGGATCCGACCCCGGATGGACAATTGGAAAAACATCTTTTTTTTTTAAGTGAGCACTTGTTTTGGATGATCAATACCGAAATCCAACAATCTCAGATAAACACACACACACACACACACACACACACACACACACACACACACACACACACACACACACACACACACACACACACACACACACACACACACACACACACACACACACACAGGTTGCCATATGTTTTTTTTTTTTAGCATTTGGGTCAAAACCCTGAAGTCTTTATCTTGTAAAGATAAAATACTCCAGATGTGAGTGTGTCCTCGTTTTGGTTTCTTTGTAACATTACAATGATCAATGTTTTTTACTCCAATTGGCCTCGTCATCGATAAAGTCAAAGTGGGCTGGATGGACACGCTTGTCAATAACCACAAAAAGGTTCATTTTAAATAAATTAAAGTCTGTAAATATAAATATATGTTTTGTTTTTTTTGTTTTGTTTTTTTACGTTACAATAATGAATCGCACTTTGTCATAACAAATTACTGTTATAATGCATTGTACTCCCACTATGGTCTTCAATCTTTGTTTGAAAACATCCTCTTATACATGACTGCTACCATATAAATCCAGTAAGCATTTTGTTGATTATATGCATCTTCAATAAATACTGTTGTTCTGTTCTCTTAAGGCAAAGTATTGTAAATAAACAGTAAGAAAAAAAAGTCTAGCTGTTGCTTGCTGATGCAGTCTGGGATTTTTTTGAGGAAAAGTTGTTGAGCTGCGCATTCTCCCATCCTTGTAAAATAAGTGACCCCTGAGAACTCGGCTCGGACTACCAACAAAGATGGGGGAGGGGGGCGGGGCGACAGGAAGCCGAGTGATTACAGGAGCACCGACAAAAAGTAAAAATGGAGTTTTATTGAGAAGGCGGAGGCTGTGAATCGGCCACCACACTGTGGGTACAATGCAATCAGAATGTACATTGTGTTAATGCTATTTTTCCTTCGGTTGTTGATGTTGTTTTAAACGTGGAGGTTTTTTTTATTGCTTGTCTGTTATGTTCAGTTTTTTTCAATAGAAAAACTCATATTTTCTTTATGCATGAAATTTGAGAACGTTTGCCATACATATAGTCAGTTATTGGGCATTGATACTGTACACGTAAGGGTTTTATTGTGTTATGCAATATAAAGCAATTTGTCCTATTTAGAAGAGGAAAACATCATTTAAAAAAAAAAGAAAAGCAACAAGCCGTATATTGTTCTTAAGAAAAAATACTTCTCACCTGCAAAGAAAAAAAAAAAAAAAAAAAAAAACATAAGACAGCAAAAAAAGAAGAAAAAAAAATAAAATTCAAGCGATGCTGGACAACCTCAAGTGCCTGGACGTGGGCAAAAGGTTTCCAGAGAAGGAAAACTGATGACCAAGCTGTGGGGGCGGGGCATCTCCCCAGTTTGCCCCTCCCTCACTCAGCAGCTCTTTTTATCAGTATTCCTCAAACCAACCAGTTTACAAACGTTTTTTTTCTTTTCTTTTTAGATGCAGAGAACAATTGAACAAATGCAAAGACGCTTAAGGCTTTTTTATTTGTATTTTATTTTTTTCGAATGAGTGCTTTTTTTTCTTCATTTGAAATAAATGATATGCATGTTCAGACAATTTTTTTATAGAAGATCTTGAAAAGCCACTTGCTTCAATGAATTGTTACTTTTCGGGTTGTACATAAAGACTTAACTGTTTATTCCCAGTTTGCTGACTCGTCCCGATGCGGACATGTCGAGGATAATAAAGAGGGCATTACGTTGAAAGCCCGTTTCTTATCCAACAATACTGATGTTGCTCGGAGAACACCGCGTCTGTGACTTTGACAGACCTAAAATTGGTACATTTTGTAGTTGTTTTTACACTCAAAAGAGTTGATAGCCTATGTGTAGTTTACGTTACTATTGGTTTTCTACAAAAGAAGGGAGACAATAATGACATTTGGCTATTCGCTCTCCCGCACAAAAAGAAAAAAGCAGTTTGACAACGTCTTGTTTTCTAAAGGAGAATCATTTTGCTAAATGATGGGCAGTAAAGCAGCAATAACAGTCCATATTAATAGACAAATACTAGCCAGTGTGAAGATTTGAATAAGAATTTACAAATGTACATATTTTTTTCATTTACAATATTGTATAATATATGTACATGGTGTTTCCTTTTTTCAAAAAGAAATCTTTTCTTACAATAGCTGTCTTCTTTCTTTTTTTTTTCTTTGTGTTTTAACTGAGATGTTTCAAAAACAGTAAATGCAGTGCGTAAGAGAATATTCCCAACATACACATGTTAATCCATTTCTTTTCATTATTTTGTTTTTGTTTTTACTGTAGAGTCTTTATATTGAATGACTTTTTTCACCAGTTCATATATATTTTCAGCAGTATGTTCAGTATCAGATAGCAGACCTGCAGTACGGGTCCCAACACACGACTGCGCCACCTTGCAGATTGTTTCCCGCTCATCCTCATGTATCTTTTTAGCCCTGTGCTGCTGCTAATACTATATACAGTTCTAGAAATATTTTTATGTAAGAGGTAAGCTTTCCCATTTATTAATGCCACATATACAGTATGAAAAAAAAAGCTCAGCTTATTCATCTATCTCCCTATTTTCCGTCATCTTTTCACGCCCTTTCCCTCCTCCCTCCTCCAACAATACCCCTCCCTTCTCTAACGACACGGACTATATTGTAAAGTAAAGGACTTTATGAGATTATGTTTGAAAATAGCTATGCTTATATACTACAGTGACTGAATGTACAGTGTATAGATGCATTACCAGAAATAAAGTTGTTTGTCCAGATTGAATGACCCAGTTTCCAATTTTTTGCTGCCTGTTTGGGAAAAAAACAATAGAAACTCTAATTATGCTGCAAATAATGCAGACTGAGTGCTTTCTTGCTTCTTTTTCATCTCACTGATGAATTCAGTTCAGTACACAAAAATATGCTTTCAGCTAAAAGATTTGTTGTCCAAGGACGGGATCGTTGCTTTATTCTTTTAAAGGGGTGAAACTGCTCACGGTTTACAGACATACATGGGAGTATGTCACTGCCATGAGTCCAGAGTATGCTCTTTCAATTTGAGGGCAGGATTTTTCTTGTTAATCACAATCAAAAATTTTAATATTCTCTCTCAAAAGTCTCCCATCGCTGCTCGCTCGCGGATTTGCTCCCCTCTCTTTCAAAACTGTACGTCTGCAATCAAGACTTTTGAGAGAGAATATCACAATATGTGATTGAGAAACACAAGAAATCGTGCTCTCAAACTGAGACTTGTGGCTGTGATATTCTCCCATAGACATACAGCCTTTCTTCAGTGGATCAAAAGCCACAACTACCGATACACAGTTTGTACGGGTCTGTTGCGTCCAGCCATCAGATCGGTTTTGCTCCTGATTTAAATGGCTGAACGGATAAAAGGGCCGACATTACAGTTCAGTTTTGAAGAACTCACTCAAATAAATACATTTGGAAGAAGTCAGAGGTCATCATTGTTACCTTCTGGGGATGTAGGCTAATATCTAAGTTATGAAGACAAACACTACATGACTAAAATTAGAACATGTTTGCTGAACATCCATCGCAAAAAATAATTTCCATGACCTCTGCAGTTTCTGTAGTAAACGTCAGCAAACACATCACAACTCGTGAATTGGGGGCTCCTAGAAAAGTTTGAGTTCTGACGTCATCAATACCACAAGAGGGCGCTGTTCATACGGGGTCTTCCCGTTTACGAGGTAAATACGACCGCGCCAATATTTTGATGTAAACCCGGAAATAATCAGAAAGTTTGAGGATTTTGAAACATTTAAAAGAACTATGTCAGATTCTGAACTCTTTCAAGGTCAGCAGTCAAACTGAAGTGTTAACTCCTTTGTACAAAAAAAAAGTCAGATTTCCTTTGAGTTTATTTGATTGACTCATCAGAGGATTGCTCTCCTAAATCAATCAATCAATCAGCCATTGTTCTCTTGGTATGAATATGTTTCATGTTTCCAGCAGAACGTTGCTTTCTACGGGGCGCTGGGTTAGTTAGTGGGAAACGGTGTTAGAAGTCAGATTGTTGTTCTGAAGTTGTTGTTTTTTTCACCATCAAATCACTGCTAGCATTCAGGTTTCTGAGCGAACAGTGCAGGGAGCTCTTACGGGTGAAAACCCGATCAGTTGTACCCAAAAGAACCATCAGTCAGCTCAAACCATCAGAGGATCAATCAACTTCATCATTTTGAGAAATGAAGACGAGACTTCAATAAACAAAAGTGCCATGAAAGGAAGGCTGTCTAGTCATCAGAGGACGGTTAGTGTTTCCAAACCTGAAAACTTCTTGATACTCATAGAAAGTATTAGAAGTAAAAATATGAAGGAACTCTGAAGTAAAAACGATGAATCAAGAGCAGACAGCTGAGGATTTATTATTACAAAGAATAAAACATTGTCATCTGGCATGCGGGCTGTTTTTTATTTCTTTGGTATGATTAGAGGAGATTTTGAACATACAAACAGGAGTTTGCTGCTTCTGAGAAATCACAGTATTTGTAGGCTGAAAAGACGAAAGAAACGCATCTCAAACAAGCTGCTTTCAACCTCGAATCCCTAATTACAGCATTCAGAGCATAAAATCAGCAAATAAGAGCAGCTCGACACACTCAAGACAACAAAGCAAAAACGAGGAATATATTAAAAGTGTAATGTCTTCGACAAAGAGACGATCGAAACATGAAACGCACGCAACTCCTTCCAGGTAAACCTCAGGTGAAGCGGCTCCAGTGGCAGCGAACACTTTTCAAAGTTGCACAATTACACACTTCTTCTTGTTTCACCCTCTCATCCGGTTTATGTACACAGATATGCTTTCAGGGCAGCTGCCGGAGAAACCTCCATAATTACTGAAAAAAAACCTTAAAAAAAGGAAAAGATGAGCACATAACTAGAAAGGAATGTACACTAGGTCTCCAGTTAACGCCCACTCAGCCTGACAGCGTTTCATGTAAACATTCATTAGTGTGCACACACCAAACCGCGTTCCACCGTCATGTGTGCACACAATCCGCTGAACGGAGGTTTATGGTTTACGGCAAAACCAGCAGCTCTCTCAAAGACAAATTAAAGTCTTTAAAAAGACTTCAGCTCTTTCAAACAGTTTTTTTTTATTTTGATTCCAAACCCACGCCAAACTATTTGACCTCAGTGATAGGTTACTTCAAAGAAAGGCTTCAGGGGCCAAAAGCTGTTGAAGGGACACGCTTCACTTTTCTCCATCCAGACAGTATTCTGGATTCCCCTCCCCCCTTTCTGCTTTTCACTCCCCTACTAAAACTTCTGATTTCTGACCGAGTTTACCGAAATCCATGTGACTCTTCTTTTTTTGAATAACATGGTTCTGAGAGTCGAGAGCTGAGCTGCGAGAAGCTCCAACTTAGCAGCGCCACGAGCTAAACGCTAACATGCCCACAATAACAACGTTCACATGCTGGTGTGTAGCTGGTCATGCTTGCTACGTTCTTCATTTTAGTTTGACATGCTAAGATTTGCTAACTTTGCTAATTATTCCAATGCCTCAATCACTCTCCAAAAACTCTTTTAAAAAGTTGATCCGAGATTCTGCAGCAAGAGGATTGACGGAGATCGAATTTCTCTCCGATGAACTTTTTGTCATTGGTTTAAGTGTCTCGAGGTAATTTGTGTTATAATTTTTGCGCAAAGTCCGAAGCAGGATCGAGATGCTGGGAGCTGCTGAACAGGAAAAGGAATGGTATCGATTGTTATTGTACGTTATGCCGCGTTAATATGGCACCTCGTGTGTACATTAAAACCCATTAATAAATCTCTGATCTTGTTAAAGTTATCACAATCATATTTAATTGAACAATTATGTTTTTTACAGGAAGTTAAGTCACAGTTATGTTCTTCAAAAATACATAAGTTTTGATCACTTTCTTAAACTTGCTCATCTTATCTATAAAATGCCTTCAAAATCCAGCTCCTCCAAACCTCTATGTTTTCATCGTTCCTCTGGAGTTCATCTGTAACACGAGTGTTTAACAAGGAATCTATTGTATCTCCATAGAAATCAACAGTTAATAAATACATAATTACAGTTCCCCTCCAGACACTTACGTACAGCGCTCTAATTCCAGTGCTCTTAAAGAGCATGTGCCCTTAACGTCCACTTCTTATGAGTAAGGGTAAAATAATTGACCTAAATATTGTACAATTTAACAGGTCAACGAGCAAAACCCACATACAGTATTAATACCGCCACCAAGGTGCTTAGTCAGCAGACTTGCAGAAAAAACTAGCAGGCTAATTTGAATGAATCTTGGTGGAAGGGTGCAGCATGGGCTGAGAAAAAGGATCGTCAGTTTTAGAGCAGAGCTGAGTCATAGGACAGACCCTCAAATTATTTGTCACTTTCATTAATATATATAGAGCGTATTTGGCCTATTTGATGCCATACAGTTTAAAATCCAGTTTATGGTAGTGAAGCTCAATAGTGACAAAACACTTGACTCCATATCACAGTCCACATTCACGGGTACCAGCAACCCTCAGGTATACACATGTACTTATTTCAAAATTCATACAAGCACTCTTTATGAAGCACCAGAGGTATTACTGGCAAATAGACTCGGACCTGCAGCACACAGGGAGGACCGGCAAAGACACAGGCAGGGTCGGTTACACGGTGTTTCCTAACGCCATTTACACCAACAGTGGGTTTAATAATAGAGAACCGGAACCAGGACAATGTTAACATCACCACAATTGTAAATATATATATATATATACAGTACATACGTCTATAATTGCCAGTGTGTTTGCAGATTTATGAGATCTGAGTGCTCTTTTTGTTTATGGATGGATTTTCTTCGCCTCGCTCAGTACATGTCTCACTCACTCCTCAGGACCCCCCCACCCCGGCGTGTGATCGTAGACATGTGGCTGGTTGGAGGCAGCTCTCTGGCTGCTGCTGCTGCTGAGATGGCCCACATCGTCGGAGCAGTGTGGGCAGGGCTGTCAGACAGCTCTTAGCTCCTAAACCAGCAGCAGCAGCAGCAGCAGCAGCACCACACAGGGCTATTGACTGACCCAATTACAGCAGTCACATGGGGAAGAACGCCCCGCAGTTAGCTCATTAGTCTCTTGAGTCTCTCTGCAGCTCACTCAGTCTTACTCTGCCTCCGTGTCTCCTGCTGTTTTATAATGTACAGTCAATTACTTAGTCATGTTTAATTCATTTAATACATTTGGGGGGATTTTACTTTTATGAACGTAACAGGCATTTTTATATATATATAGACTGGTGTGTCTTTCAGGATTAGAAGGTTTTCGAAGCTAGAAACATACTTGTTTAGTATTTGTTAATGGCTGGACTAAATAACATGTACACACAATAGTATAATGTATTCCAATGCACCAATAACACCAAGTAAAAAAAAAAAAAAAAATCAATGTTTTCCCTGAAGTTGATCAAAATTCAACACCTCTTTAACTGCCAACTGACTGACGTCACACTGTTTTGCCTGGATCACCAAGAAAACACCAAAAACACAGAACACAGCTGCAATTACCACTTATTGACACAGGTGCTGCCAAAGAAAATGAAACAGAGAGCTTTGTAACTTCAACAGTGACTCAAGAAAACCATTAAAAACAGAAATTGATTTTAATATGAATTTAATTTAAGCATTTATTACAAGATTGTTAGTAATAAGGCCACGCAAAATAACATGAGAAGATGTCACTTGGTCCAATGTCAGAGATTTTGCCATTCTGTTAATAATAATAAATAATAATAATAATAATAACTTTATTTATATAGCACGTTTAAAAACAGAGTTTACAAAGTGCTCTACACAGAAGCAAAGCATAGTCAAACATAACGTCAATACCGGTAAACATTTAAGAAAACAGGAGGCAAAAAAGACCAAACCATGAAGGTAATGAATACAAGAAAACCAAACAAATAACCAAAATGAGCAAATGGAATAGAAAACAAACAAATAAATAAATGAATAAAATAAACAAACAAAAACAGGGGAACAAAAGAACTGCATAAAAGGACGACATCGCTTAAAAGCAATTCTATAAAAATGGGTTTTAAGAAGTGATTTAAAAGAAGTTAATGATTCTGCAAGCCTTATCTCCTCAGGTAGGTCGTTCCAGAGTCGAGGGGCCCTAATGGAAAAAGCATGGTCACCTTTTGATTTAAGTCTCGACTTTGGAACGGCCAGAAGGGCCCCACCGGAGGATCTAAGGCTGCGAGTTGGCTCATATGGGGCTAACACTTCAGTAATGTAGCTCGGGGCCAGACCCAGGGGGGCCTTAATAACATGCTAATTATTCCTTTAATATCTCTGGATGGAATAGATCATTTTGGAAATCAATGTGCAGAAGTATTCAAAAACAAATTAGCATTTTTTAATAGCATTTTTACACCAATATGATTAAATCCAGGTATATATCTGTTGCCTGAGGTTATTGTGTTTTTTTCCACCATTTCCCAGTTGGTTTTCAGAATATCCTGACAGTAAGTTTCATATTAATGTTGTAGACGATTTGATCTATAACACTCATCTGTAACAATCTTAACTTTTGGAAATGTCAGTTTGGATTATTTTTATTTGCTCTACTGACAAACATATGTTGACACTGGTGATTCCTCATCCGTTCATCTTAAATCTCATTTATCGATGACACCACCTTTTTGTTTTTTACAAAGGTCTCAAAGTATAATTCCATTTTTTTCAAACTTTGCTTATTTTCTATTAATAATGTGATATATAGGTCATTCTATCTTTGCATGCTTTACCTCTGTGTTAGAGATCCAGGGAAACAGGCAGGTGCACAAAACAGCATACAAACGGCGTTTATTTGGCCTGTCGAGCTCCCTGCAAAAAACTGCGACGTTTACATGAGTCATTTGAAAAAAAAAATTCTTTAGTCTGATTGAAAGTACACACTGAAAACAGCCGCCTGGATAACCTGCAGGCTAACCTAAACCTAATTAGGTTTGCGTTGCATTGTAGCCAGATGATAAAAAAAAAAAAGGTGTAAATGCATCCATCCAAAACCATTCATAGTCCTGTCTTGGGATCATTTGTTTATTGGACTTTCATGGTGAAAACAATCTTCAGCTGTAGTGATTTAACAAGTATATGCCCATATACAGTATATGGTAAGTGAAAAGCTAAAAGTGTTCGAACACTGAATACAAAGTAATGAGCTATTGCTGCTGCGTCAATTGGGTACACTATTTGAATTGCGAGGCTTCGTGCTTTCAGTCAATGTATAATTTAAAACCAAAACAGCTGAAGCTATTCAAAATGTTGCCGGTGGAATTTTCACTGTGTCGGGGTGATTATACATCAATGGTTTGTTTCCTCAGTCACAATGAAAACTGCACAAAAATTACACAGAAATGACCCATTTTTCTCGAACTCATGAACTCCTAGAGTCAGACTCTCTGATAGCCTCCAAGTAAACAGCCTGACAGTGTGTCGTACAAAGAAGGGCCCGCTCCCTGAACGTGGGCCCTTTGCTGCTGTGGTTCTGGCTGTAGAAGAGGAATGACTTCTAAAAGCTGATGGAGGCTCTAAAAGTATTATTTTTGTTTGTTTGTCCTGGAGCCACCAAAAATTGCCCTCCAAAAAATGCTGGAGATGCCTCATCTGTCACATCCACGCTGTGCGTCGCAGTGGGGAGGTGCTGGCCCTAATTTGTATGTGACAAACAAATCAGATTTGTGATCAGACATATACAGTATTGTGGCTGCGCTCTGTGTAAAATCTGACCATTGTTATTTAAGATGATATAATATTCACTGAATTTCCATGCCTGTGTGTTAAACGTGTGTTTAAACAAATCATAACAAACTAAATGACACAAGGTAAACCTGGGACTTGTGTTATAGAAGACGTGGTTGGTTTCTGGGGGCTCTGGGCATAAAGTAATAAAAGCAAACATGTTTTCAGGTTTCTGTGGGTAAACAGGGTCCAACATGGACTTTCAATTCATTTTTTTGCCTCAGGGATCCAACCTAAGCCAGACCTGGACCATCTTCTGATCCCAGAATGAATTCATATCGGTTCTTTGTTGAGTTGAAACTGTGACCTCTTGTGATGAAAATGATTGTGAGGAGATAATATATGTTTTCGTATCCTCAGTCAGGTGTTAATAAGACCTTTAGCTGATGGAAGAACTGCTGCAGAGATAATGGAGAAAGAGTTGTCAGTCACATACTGATATTCACCTGCATTTACTGCAGTGACGGATATTTTACAGCCAATTCACCACTGCTCTGTTAGAACTGTCAAAGTCTTGTCAATGAGTTTATGGAACCCCACACAAGTTCACTCACAGGGTCATTGTTTCAAATCTGTGAAAACTTTCATTTCATTTTAAATTCAGAGAAAGGTTGTCGTATTTGTTTTGCCAGAGCTGTCCGTAAAAAGGATGAAAACGATTTGTTCATGTTCAGTCTACACATGAACAAAATGACAAAAGGTAGACACCTGTGAAAATCCCTGTAATCCCCGGCACTAAATGTGCACTGAGCTGGTTGGCTGATACCGACACACAGCTCCATTTAGGCACAGCACCAAACAGGTGCAGACGAGACCAGAATAAAGCGGCAAAATACAGTTTCACAATAAAGGGATAAATTCTCTTTTTATTTTAGGATTAATTCTCATCAACGTCATTCTAAAATTTGGCCGGCATTATTTCAATAAAGCCTGACAGGGTGCACAATTATGATGAGTTCTGTAGATCAATATAGCAGGAGGCCACCATTAAACTGGGAAGAACGCTATTAACACAGTGGGACACGTCCTAATGTGTTTGACTTCTGTCTTTGTAACCCAAAATCCTTTTCTAAATTACCTTTAAGTGAAACATAATTACTGGCTGGATTATGTTGTGTTTTTTAAGCCTGAACCATGAAGCAGGATTTGGGGTGAACGAGGTAACTTCAGGTTTAAAATCGGTGTTGTCAAGGTCACAACAGTGGCTCTTCTTACATCGCCACGGTAACTGATGCTGCAGACCTAACCTGCCTCCAGAGCAGGCTATGTTCAGGAAAAGTGATCAAAATGTATAAAAGCGCTGCCTATTGACCAATCAGTTCTCTTAGAAAATGACATCATTGATCTTAGAAGATCCCGTGGAGCTTGGTGCGCAGGTAGCGCACTTTAGCTCTTCCTTTTTTATGAGATATAAATTCCATCTCATCGCGCTTTAGTATACTATATCATCCTACCAGAGATTGATTGAAGCACTAAAGCCACTTTGTTTTTTATATTTCTTTCTTATTTGCTCCCCTAAATTAAGCCAGATATCCAAGGCATGTTAAACTTGCTTTGCCGTACCGGCTCCGGCTCATTTCCTGACCTCCGTCTGTGGCTAAAGGTAAGAAAAGCGCTGCAGTCAAGATTAGGGAAAGTATAAGGAAAGAACCTTTAACCAAGTGCTGCCAGACCCTCAACATAATCAAAAAACATGTTTAATAATGCTATTGTCACTGCAGGTGGATATCGCTCTACATGATTGAAAAGTTTGGTGGAAAACATACATTGTCAGTGAACACATTACTCATATATTCAGTATTAACGACTCCATCTGGCCTCAACGACTACCGACCGGTTGCCCTCACATCTCATGTGATGAAGGTGCTGGAGAGGCTGGTCTTGGCCCACCTCAGGCCGCTGGTGAAATCTTCTCTGGACCCTCTGCAATTTGCGCACCAGCCTCGTGTGGGAGTGGACGACGCCATCATCTACCTGCTGCAACGAGCTCAGTCTCACCTGGATGGAACCGGTGACTCTGTGAGAATCACCTTCTTTGATTTCTCCAGTGCATTCAACACCATCCAACCACTGCTGCTGAGTGAGAAGCTGCGGGTGGTGGGGGTGGACGCGTCCACCGTCTCCTGGATCAATGACTACCTGACAGGCAGACCACAGTTTGTCCGTCTGGGCAGTGTGCTGTCTGATACGGTGGTCAGTGGTACTGGAGCTCCTCAGGGAACTGTTCTGTCTCCCTTCCTGTTCACCTTATACACAACTGACTTCCAGTACAACTCAGAGTCCTGCCATCTGCAGAAGTTCTCTGATGACTCTGCAGTGGTAGGATGTATAAGGGACGGACGGGAGGATGAGTACAGGGCAGTAGTGGAGGACTTTGTGGAGTGGGCGGGAAGAAATCACCTGCTCCTGAACGTGGCCAAGACCAGAGAGATGGTGGTCGACTTCAGGAGGAAGACGACGGCTCCACAACCGCTGAGAGTTCTGGGAGAGGAGGTGGACATGGTGGAGGAGTACAAGTACCTGGGTGTGTCCATCGACAACAGACTGAACTGGAAGACCAACATCAATGCTGTCTACAAGAAGGTGATGAGTCGACTCTTTTTCTTGAGGAAACTTCGATCCTTCAATGTGTGCAGCGAGATGTTGGAGATGTTCTACCAGTCTGTTGTGGCCAGTGCTTTGTACTTCGCTGGGGTCTGCTGGGGGAGCAGCATTGGAGCCGGAGACACCAACAGACTTAACAAACTGGTGAAGAAGGCCGGCTCCATCATTGGCTACAAACTAGATAGTCTGGAAAAGGTGGTGGAGAGGAGGACGCTGATCAAACTATTGTCCATCTTGGATAATCCTGACCACCCTCAACCACCTGCTGCAGGGACAGAGGAGCACTTTTTCCAATAGACTCCTCCAGCTCCGCTGTCACAAGGACAGATACAGGAGATCATTCCTGCCCACTGCAATAAGACTTTACAATAACTCACCTCTGGCAAAATCCATCACAGTACAATAACACTGTTGACTGTGTTTCTTGGTTTGTTTGTGTATAATATATATAGATATATATACTGAACTGTATATATATATATACACATATATATATATATGTATATGTTGACTGTGTTTCTTGGTTTGTTTGTATATAATATATATAGATATATAATGTACTGTATATACTGTGCATTTTATATTTTATATTTTTTACTGCTATTTACTGCTATTTTATTGCTTTTCTATTATTCTATTCTATTATTTTATTCTATTATTTCTATTATTATCTTATTGCTTCTGTATGCTGCTGTAGCGAAAAAATTTTCCCCCTCGGGGATTAATAAAGTAAATACCTACCTACATACCTACCTACCTACCTACCTACCTACCTACCTACCTAATTGACAGGATTGGTTACCAAATATCCAAAATTAATAAGGTATTGAAAGGAATGTATGAAGAAAGACCAACATTTATATCATTTAACATGAAGACAGTTAAAAACAAGCCTATCGCCACTTTGAAAGTATGAAGTGAGTTGTGCCTCAGTTGTCTTTATCTTTGAGAGATTCAACTACTGTCTCTTCAGATCGTCAGGCAGCCTCCCAGACCACACCAGTGGGTCGAATCTCTCCACATTTAAAATACTGCTGGTTCAAAAAAAGCCTGAAAAGTTTTAAGGCCAAATCATATTTCAGATCTGCTCCGTTCAGAACTGGTCTGGAAGTGTTGGCTGGGCTTGGACAGGTCTGCTCACCGTGTCCACAGTTAAAGGCTTGAAACACATCGGTTTCACATCGCTTCACCCTAAATGTAATTCAGGGTTTTCATTCTCCTGGTTTATCTGTTTGATTCTCTTTCAGTGTGTTTGCATCATATTTGAATGACTTTAAATTGCATTTGTATGTATTTTATTGTGTTGCCTTATGCCTCTCTTCTTAATGCCTTTTGTGTTTGTTGTTTTGCTTCATCTTGCCTTACTCAGTCCTATTTGCATACCAGTCCACTAATGCACGTTAGTTTGAGTCCACTTGTAGTTTAAAAAAAAAGTTGATATTTTACAAATTAATTGAATTTCTGTTTTAAAAACTTGACATCCAAGCTATAAGTTTCATATCATATTTTCCAACAGCTAAAGGATAGACTATATGTGTTGCATTCTTTCTCATGATGTTTGTGTTGTTGACATGATGAACAGTGATGGCTGAGAAAATGTAATCATATGCTGTCGATCCACAGTGCTTTTGAATCTCATCTGTACAAGAAGGAAGAGAATGTGAGAGAATGAGTTGATGCTGTTTATTATTCCATTATTCCACCTACTATAGGACGCAGCTCACCAAGCGCAGCAGACTTGACCTTTCCCCTGTTCTCCTTCTGAGTGGACACTTCCCCGCAGCTTAATCGACTGATCTCTCGCTAACATTCGCACACACACATTCAACTACCTTGCTAGAAAGCCCACGATCAGCCGGTGCAGGTCACTGGCCTCTGGGCAGGTTCAATATTTATGGGTCGCTGCAGCGTTTTACTGTCTCAGCTTGACAAAAATGATCAGCATCACGGGCACTCTGCCTGTCAATCCAGCGGCTTGCACATCACATCAGCTGCCATCGCAGTCAGCCCTGCAGGTTGTCACCGTGATGAGCTCCCGGGATGTCACTGAGAAATGGCCAATAAGCCGGGTTTCCCCAACCACAGGTTGACAATGCAGGCCTGGGTGAATTGATGGATGAATATGTAAATGTTCAACATTCTGCCACAGTCTCTGCCTGTTTGTCCTATGGCATGATTCAACACATGGAACAGTAGAAATCTTGATCTTGAGCGTTGTGGATGTTGTTCAGCCTGGTTTCTCCGACTCACAGCTCCAGTTTCTTCGCTGTGACTGCAGTCTGGAATCTCAGCTCACATTAATGTTTGCTCAGCCACTCGGAAGGGCGGACCAATCAGCGACCGGTATCGATGGTTAACCACATCCTTCGCTGTGATTTGACGGCTGGTGACAGTGACGAGAACAGTGGTAACATTTTTTTACTCTTGCTGACTAGAAAAAAAAAAAATCACAAAACATTAAGCACTGGTTGACAGAATAAACACTCAGCATCTCGTCAAGCTGCTGGCGTTCATTAAAACAATTAAAAAATATGTTGTACTCAGGAAAAAATGCTTTGGTGGACACGGGCTGTGGGTAGTAGCAGCGGCGGCAGAGTGTCGGCTGGTTTCGGTGCATGCTGATTGTTTCAAATTAACCGGAGGTCTACGCCCAGTAGGATGGAAGGACTGCAAACGATTCCTTATGAAGGGTGTACAGACCCATATTCACGCAGTTAAATTGGGTTCTAGTTCTGGAAGATGTTGTTGTGTATTTCTATTCCTCCTTTACTGGGTTTTCTAAAGCCAGCAGTCTCACCATCTTGTAAATCAGGTAAATCCTGCAAAGCTAATTGTGCGGTTTTACAATTTCTTTGCTGAAGACAGGCGCCTGCCTGAGGTTGGTGAGACTGAACTCAAGCATTAAATTTGTGGGCCAGACAGCTAAACAATGAGCTAAAATTGATTATAAATCAAAGGGAAAATGCAGATTCAGCAGATAATTCTTCAAATTGTCACCATTATTATAAAAATAGAAATGATCTCCACTTTAACATTTATAATTTACCCTTTTCAAAAGAAAAGTAATCAAATCACAGGTTAAATCAAAATACTGAGAAAATTGTGAAAAAGTAAATGTTCAAACTCGACCTGTCTGCAACCTTTACTACTGTTTTTTTGTTTTGTTTTTTTATTTTTTACAAATAGTTTACTAAAAACACTTGAAGGTAAGAGAAAGGCTTCATCAAGGACATGAATTACACTATTTTCAAAGGGAGAAGTTCACAAGTGAAACATTGCCCAGTTTTGTTTTTAACCTGATGGTCAGAAGATTTTTTGGAGAATACGTTTTGTCAAGTGACCTTCTCTGTTTTTAAAAGGTAGTCAAGTATATACTTTTGTGAAAATCAGCCTCGTGGCTCTGTGACCTTTCAGATAATACTTGAGAGGCACAAACTGGGGCCAGAACTTTCACTAAAATGAACCATACAATGAATTTTCCCAGACTTTACCAAACGTCTTACAGTAACCTAAACCCAACTGGATACCAGAGGCAAGTTGTGAACCCTTGTGTCTGCTCTGGTGCCCCTCCAAGCCTCCAACAGGTTGTGGACGGACATTCTAAGTTAACACAATCCATTCAGCAAATAATACACAAAACCAGTGAAACTACCTGCAGCAGAACTTTCCCCTTTTACAGAGAATTTCACCACAAATCACGAAATGCTCACAGCCTCGGCTCTCAGAATATATCTTCTGTTACTTCCACTGATTGTGAGCAGCATGTCTAATAAACTAATGGTCAGGTCGGCATACAATTTGCTGAGCGTAATATCATTCCAAAGAAAGACGCCATTGTTTGTGACTCCGACACATCTCCTGCTCATTTACTTTCACTGTGATCCTCCGGAGAGAAACAAACCTCTGGGACACCTTTCTTCCACAACACCCTTCACCTCATTCTGGTAAGTCTTTCTTTTTTCAACATGCCAAGAA
This sequence comes from Brachyistius frenatus, assembly GCF_029030835.1. Lineage (NCBI taxonomy): Eukaryota > Metazoa > Chordata > Actinopteri > Embiotocidae > Brachyistius > Brachyistius frenatus. The sequence goes on along the minus strand of NW_027210833.1, from coordinate 330,669 downwards.
CCCAAAACCCCAAGTTTCTTAAAATTGTTCACATTTTATATACATCACGACCATTTATGTATTTATTTTACCAGCAATTCTACAGCGCAACCATGTCGGTGGTTGGTACCATGATTTTGGCCAATCAGAGAGCAGCCTCAGGACACCTGGACTTGCAAATATGCACTCATTTGAACACGCAGTGCAGCTTCTCAGATGTCTTTGCCCAATGTTCATCTTTGTGCATTCCTTTCATGAGAGAAAACTGCTTAGACTGGACACGTTATGTTGAAACCAAATTGCAAACACACACACACACAAACAAATTGATCATCAACCTTGGAGTTCAGGAGGTCGTCACCGTGGTCTGTGGAGATTGGGAGGTTAATAGAGGAAGAAGAATCAGTTGGGTCAGTGAGCTGTGGTATTTGGACCTATAAAAATAAAACACATGTCCATGTTTCGATATTAAAATGATTGGATTTACAATAAAACAAAATAAAACTGAAAAAACCTCGATCTTTTCTGATTTCATCCATTAAACCATTTGTATCTTTACAAATTGTCAGGCTTTCAAATGGCCTGAACCTTTTGCTGTGTCCTCCGTTCACGCTGCGCTGAAGGAAAACTCCTGGTGGTGAACTGAGCCGAGCTGCTCCGACACCCGGCTGTCAGTTTAACACAGAGATGTCACCTCTTGACTGGCTACTAAATAGCATGCTTCTTGAAAATGAGTCACACACCCACTTATGTGCTCACAAGGTCAAATGAAAATGCTTTACTAATTTGGTGATTCAATGTCCCCGACAAAAAAAAACAACCTGACTGTGTGAAAATGTCACAACAGTCTCTCTTGAACATCGCCCTGAGTGAAGTGTCTCACATGAATGAACCTGACCTGTTAACCATGTTGCAGCTGCAGTCTGTCTATGAAAGCCTCTTAAAAAAACTGAGATTTGAATTCACGGTGGGACTTTTGGACAGATGAGACGGATTTCATCAGAGTAAACCTGCCATTGTGTGTTTTGGCACAAAACCAAATATACAAGTTAACATGGATGAGATTAATGCCTGTGATGGAACACTGTTGGAGCTCTGTGGTAGTTTGGGAGCTACTGTAAAACTCAATACTGTCAACTTACCAAAAGAGTATTGAGAGTAGAAACCAGACACTTATCTGGCCGGTGGAAAGCATCTCGTAATTTGTTGTGAGTGCATTTGGCCCCGTCTCCTAGAAATTGCACTTTTAAACAAATAAATTGGTGCAATTTCGACACACATTTCTGGCTCTATAAAGTTCAGGGGCAAGATTATTATTTTCTTTTATTGACTGAAACACCATATTATTGAAACACAAGATCATTATTTCTGTATTACAGGATAATTCCAGTTTGTTTCAGACGGCCATATTCCCCAATAATGTGTCTATTGTGGATTTCCGGGTCATGCTCTATATTTCCCCCTCCGTTTAAGAGATTCGGGGAAATGTGGAGTCGTTTGTAGCTGGAGCAACTATAGTGCAGGCTCACTGCAGCTTTCTCAAAACAGATTTTTACATGAATCATGTTTTCAAATTTGACCAAAATTAAACACAGAATTTAGCTGCCCGGGAGGTCATTTTTCTAGCTGCATCGGGGATCTCCATCAGCGGTAACTTGCCGGCTAACTTTCAGCCACAATTGTGTTTTCTTCAAAACATATTTGCTGTTGCAGTTTAGTTGTGTAGAAAACGTAATTTATTCAGTGCAGTCTGTAATGTACAGACAACGGACTCGGAATTCTGGAACGACGAGCTGAACTCCGACGAACTAGAAAAGACGAGGGAAAGACAGGTGAGACACAGGTATGTACACACACAAGGGTGGGGAGACAATTGGACGGGTGGAGACAATCAGGGCGGGGCAAACAAATCACAAAGGCGGGAAACACAAGGAAGTGAAGTGATCTGAAACGAGACAATAGGTAAGTAAAATATTAAACAGGAAATAGAAACCAGAATAATACAAAATAAAATAAAAGACGCTTAACGGACAGGACGAGATGTAACACAGTCTTACAGGTTTTGTCTGCAATATTTGGAGGCCAAAAACTAGTCTGCACTCACCAACCGGTGCTACAGATGGAGACTCTGCCCAGATGCAGAGGGACACTGTTCGTCCAGAAATAGTTTCAAGTTAATAGGTGAGTGTTGCTGGTGTGAGTAGGATTCTTATGGTACGCTACGCTAACAACATCCTGACTCCTGCTCTTCGCCTGAAAGACGAGACTGATATCAATCTGAAAATTTTCATTTTACAACCCCGTTTCCAAAAGAGTTGGAACGCCGTGTAAAATGTAAATAAAAACCAGAATGCAGTGATTTGCAAATCACGTAAACCCATATTTTATAGCAAATAGACCAAAGACAACATATGAAATGTTGAAACTGAGAAAATTGTATTGTTTATAAAAAATATATACACCTATTTCAATTTGACGGCAGCAACCCGCCTCCAAAAAGTTGCAACAGGAGCACGTTTACCGCTCTGTTGCATCACCTCTTCCTGTTTGGAAACGGGCTTGTAGAAAGAGATGTTTTGTCGCCGTTCATCCGTTAATGTAACAAGATGCGTGACGTTGTCTTGTGTCGAGAGCGGGGAGGGACCGCACATATATCAAGCTCAAGAGTAGTATGTTCACATGTTCTATAATGACTGCCCTGTGGTTCACCACTTGTTATTTTTCTCTCCGAGCTCAAATTAAGTGAACTGAAACAGAAAACACTCCAGAGTCTGAATGAAGCACTCAGCATGTACCTGCTGGGAAGACATCCCGCGTCTCTGGCTTATGAATCATTACCACAACAGCTCAAAGTAGTCAAGGACGTGAACATTAGCGTTTGAAGAGCTCCGCAGCTGCAGCTTTTGCGGATTTGGCGGCCGGGGCGTGCCCTCGCAGAACATGACGGAGCAAACCGGGTGCCTCTGGCAGCGGGTGATCATCAAGGCCTGAGTGGGCACCATTTCATGAAGACTGTGGGCACCTGTGGGTGACTCATGCAGGCTTTACTGCTTGTCTGGCATGAAATGACAAATAAAAAAGAACCCTAACAGCAGGGATGAGAAGTACAAAGGCTTCAGTTTCTCACCATGATTAGTCAACTTGCAAGGCAGGAGCAGCTCACCAGACTCCACACCCCGCCCTCCCTTATTTACGAAGCAGGGTTAGCGTATGAAGGGTTTCCCTTGAGACGCGGCTGTCGCAGTGATCCAAGCTAAACCTGTAATCGAGAGACTTCAAAAGGGGAACAACAACAAACGGGCATCACCTAGGGGTGCAGCGGGAGAATACGGAACAGAGAAGGGGAAAGGAAACAGTAAAAAAAAATAAAAACACTTTCAAAGAGGGAGGAAAGCTCAATGAGCTTCTGCTCAGTTTCAACACATACTTCCAAAACAAAGGTTAGAGCATCTTGCACTCTCCCCAAGGAAGGAGTCGGCTCAGGCAGGGGGGGGGGGGGGGTGCTCTGCCAAGGCAATATGACTAGGCAACACCCAGCAAAAGGAGGGAGGGGGCTACCGGCCATGCTGGGTGCCAAATCGCCTAAAGCGCCCACAGAGTGGGGGTTGTAATTGACAGTAGTTGCAGGAGGGTGCTGGCACATCAGTGTCACTCCGATGAGAGCTAAACTGGCATGACGTGGCCGTCAGCGGCCCGCTGCTCAGCGGGGCTGCCGTCACGTGTACATAGAGCTCCTGTAATGTACTTTGGATGTGTGCATTTGTTTACATGCAGAAACAGCATAGAGTGTGTGCAGGAAGAGACAGCACACTGTCGGCGTAGGCGTACAACACTGGGAGGAAAAAAAGAAAAAAGAAAACAGAAGGATGGGGGGAGGGGCGACGAAAGGAGAAGTAGGACGAGTGGGACAAGATAAGCCGGCTGCCTTCCTCCTCCCATCGCTCCATCTCTGCTGTCTCAGGGGAGGCGGGGGGACGCGAGCGCCGGGCGCCTTTGTCTCACCTGCAAATGAAGCCGTCACGGCACCACCGCAACTCCTGCCAATACTTTATGGAGCTCCGGTCCTTCACATACTGTCTCTCCAACCGAGCCTACAAGCTCAAAACACACAGGAGCAGGACTTGAGAGGACCTCGCTATTCAGTTTGAAATGTACGCATCACACACTAGCGCGCAAAGCTCTCCTCGGGATCCCAAGGAGTACCCGTCGGTTTGGATGCAGTAACAAGGAGGAGGAGGAGGAAAGGAGCCGTAAATGTATTGACTTAGAAAAAAAAAAAAAAAACTTCAATGAAGAGAGTCAGAAAACAGAGGGAGAGGGAAGAAATAAAAAACAGGCAGAGAAACAGGCATCGTGGTGCATGAGCTGCGGGGGCCCATTAAAAAATGAATCAAAGGCATGCTGGGTTTCCCTGTGAAAGACACCGAGAACCTCACTTTCAGCTCTCGCAGCGAGGCGGAGAAACATTTCTGGAGATCTAGTCAGAGTTTGTCAGTTACCGGGTCCGAACACACATGCACATGTACACACAATGTATACACAAGTATGTTGGTATAGCGCTGTTGGTGAGCTATCTGAAGCAATCACAACTTGATGACGAACCAGAAACAGAAGGTGAGGACTGTTTTGATTGTATGAAAAAAGAATACAACAAAACAAAGTGAATTCTTAATTGCGCTATGATGCCATGAAAAAGTGGAAATAGATGTTAGATTGATCTGATAGATTGCGGTCATTCCACTTTCGACACTAAGACAAGAATGATTTCAAGAAGATTTGAGGTTAAAAAGTCCCTGTCAACTTTGAACTCATGAAACTGAAACATAATCCCCGTGGCTGAGCTGAGATGCCTCCGCTGCGCCGCATAAAATAGACAACACAGACAACATGAAGAAGATGCTGAATGTATCTGTGATGAAATCACACTGGAGACAATCATAAAACTGTGTTTCTGGTTCTTAAATGCAGTGGTTCTCTGTAGAATAAAATATCATTCTTGGAAAAAATACTGCAAAGAATACACAGTGGTGCTTAAAAGTTTGTGAATCCTTTAAGAATTTTCTACAGTTCTGAATAATGTGTCCTAAAACGTGATCAGATTTTCACCTCATCGAGTTTAAACTGTTCTGTGTGAAGAAATGAGATACATTTTCTTAACTGATCAACAGTTACCTGAAACATTTAGTTGCAAAAAGTGGGTCACACCAGATACTGATATTAAAGGTTCACAAACTTGCCACAAATATGTAACATTGGATCATTCACTTAACAAATAAATAACCAAATATAATAGTTTTGTCTCATTTGTTCTGTGGATTCTCTTCATCTACTTAGTAAATCTGATGACGGTTTTTGTTATATTTATGGAATAAAGAAAATCCTACTGGACTGCCCAACTTTCAAGCACCGCTGTGCAGTACCAAAGCAGTGTCTCTTAGCTGAGGCCATTGACTTTATTAAAAAGTGGACGTAATTTCCAGGTCTGAGGTTGATACAGAAGTGTCTTAAGCTGCAGTACCACTGAGTGCCACTAGAGGTCGGCTCCAAAAAGCCTCCGGCTCCATAGACTCCCATTCAACTACTCATAAAATTTTGCCACAAGTATCTCGGTGTCGTTGGCTAAAGTTGCTTGTTCTAAGTAGTTTTCTGGTTGTGAATCTGAAAATAATCCTGTCATTAATTATAAAATAAGCCTCAAAAGTCTTGTTATTCAGGGCGTGTCTGTTTGATCGACAGGGTTGTGGTGCAGGTCAGGTTACGGTCATCAGTGGGCGGGACGTAGTATTGCTGGGTTTCCAATCAGATCAAGTCAGGTCCTCCCCAAGCTCGCCCAAATATGGTCACTACCGGCTCCAAACCGCTCGGGACAAGCATCCGAACTCGAGGCTTCATAATCCAACGGGTGACGCCACCATTGGTTGCCGCTTGCTTTTGAGGCCAGTGTCGGTTTTGACAGTCTTCTCTCTCACATCTTTTTTGTTTTCCTAAATAAATTGAATCAGTCAAGTGGACTGAAAATCATCGGTATTTGGCTTCATCATGTGTTGACTGAACGTCTCTCGCACACGGAACACACTGACATCACATTTGCTTTGCATGGTCTTTGTCTCTCTCCACAGTCACGCTGATAACCAGCTCTTCTGGTTACAGCAGTATATGTACCATGAACTGTTGATGTTTTGTGTCTTCGGGCTAATCTCGGGCTAATCTCAGTCGTGGCCCCCTCTTTTCTCCCCTCGTATCCACGTTAAAGTACATCAGCGTTCTGAGTGACGACCTCACTATTGTGGTAAAGTTCTTTGAGCAGTTCAAACACATGGGGATGGACCTGTGTAACATTTGAGATGGTGAACGTAAATCTGTACGACCTTCTCCTCGAACGAGACTAGAAACCGCCGCCTCTAAATGAGATCTGCCTGATCACACAGCAGGTTTGTATTATTGGAATATAAAACCAATTGTCTATTGTCATGAAAATCTACTACTCACACCTTTAGGAAACAAAAAAAACAACCACATCTGAATGATGTCGGTATCTTGCAAACTGATATAAAGTCAGACAACGTTATGTTTGTCACTGTAGGACCCACGAATATGACTGCACAGCTACTCACAAGGCACATGAAAACACAGTCTAATTAACCTTCCATTCACTGTACGTGACAAACCCTGCTCCCTCTGATATGAATCACCATCTCAATTGTTTCCACATAATTATTATCTGGCTGAACTGAATAGCATTTAAAAGTGGAGGGGGAAAAAAAACTCAACTAAGATATCAAACCTCAATTAATTTGTGGTTAAGCTAGGACTTGTCAAAACACATGTTTTCTAATTAAACTCTGAATTTTAAGGGTCCTGAGATTTCAGCTCCCAATACAACTCAGTACAAGATGGAACCCCACATCAATTTGGTTTACAACTAATCAAAATTCTAAATGAGAGCGTCACAGACGGTTTCAGCCAGTGCGACAATGCTTCATCCGTTTCAGCCATAATTGCAGATGTCCCGCCATGGAGCTGCATGTCTCTGCCCTACGCCTGTCGTCTCCACCAACAGTTCTCTTGTATCTCTATGCTGTCCTTTTCTCTCTCTGCTCTCCTCACCACCAACCGGCCGAGGCAGATGGCTCCGCCCACCTCTGAGTCTGGTTCTGTCAGAGGTTTCTTCCTGTTCAGAGGGAGTTTTTCTTCCCTCTGTTGGAGGTTTTTCTCCCTCCTAGGAAATTGGGAATTGTTGAATTGTTGGTTTTCTCTGTATAATATTGCAAAGTCTTGCTGTAAGGACTTTAATGTGTTAAGTGCCACAACCTATGTTGTGATTTGGCATTATATAAATAAAATTGAATTGAATTGAATAATATGGCATAATATGGCCGGTTGGGGAGCTTGGTAGAGCCAAGTAAGTGTACCTCAGTCCTTCTCAAGGAACCGCATTCATAAAATTATGGAAGTTCAGTTTCAACAGCCTAATGGACAGTTGCAGGTTGTATTATGCCTGCGTGCCGGTGATGGCCAGAGGCTTTGTTTCCGAGTTGTTCGTTTGTCCGTCCGTCCGTCCCGTTCAAGAGAACGAGATATGTCGAGAACGCCGCGATGGAATTTCTTGAAACTTGATAAAAACATTCGCTTGATACCAAGAATAAACTCATTAGATTATTGGGGTCACATTCCTGTGAACATGATATGTAAGGATCAATTTTTTTCAAATCATACACAGTTGTTCACTTGGCCTCAAGATGTACTGATGTGAGTTTGTCGGTAAAAGGTCAAAGTTCAAGGTCACGTTGACCTCATGTTGCTCTCATGCGCTTGTCCCGTTCTCGTGAACGCAAAATTTAAAAAAATGCCCTGAGGATGAACCGATTAGATCACAGAAAAATATTTGTGGCCATAACTTAATAATCATAATATCTAATCGGATAAAATGATTGTTATTGTTTTCTATCCATTGTTAAACACAAAAACTGAGGGGCAGAAGGGGAGATCGATAGGTAGGTAGGTAGGTAGGTAAAAAAAAAGAAGTAAAAATGCAGTGTATAAATAAAATAGAATACATTATTTTTTTTTAAATAAATTAAAAACAGTGCAACGGTGTTAATGATGACTGTGAACATATTTCACATTTATGACAGATTCTAAATTCCTGACATTGCCGTGTGGTGTCCATCTAGAAATTGTAGTGATTGTAAAGATCTTTGCTGTTAGGACTGAAGTGACGTGTGAACCATCCACGTTTTCGAATTTATAGCTTCTTTGCAGCAACATCTATATTGCGTTTGGACAGATATGCATGTAAACTAGAGAGGCACCAGGCGGTAGTTCTAGTTTCTATTGCACCGAATCACAGAATAAGTCATCTCAGGGACTTAGTAAGGTTCAGACCTCACAATATTGGAGAGAAACCCAACAATTCAGTTATTCCCACATGAGTGACAGTGGCGAGGTAAAACTCTCTTCTAACAAAACCAGACTCATAGGTGGGCGGCTGTCTACCTCAACCGTTTTGGGTGAGGGGAGAGCACAGACAGAACAGCATTGAGACAAAAAATAAACTCAGGTTGGCGGGGCCAGTAAGCACGGATCAAAAATACCACAGATACCTGCAGAAAAAGCACTACAGGAGAGAGAAGACACAAAATGGATAACACGCAGTCGTGGCATACAAATATATGAAGCGTGAAAGTGAGAGTGGAGGAGAGGTGCTCAGTGTATCATCACCTGGCAGCTCTGGCCTACAGCAGCATAACTAAGCCTAAGTAGAGAGGGGGTCTTCCTCACGAGCCCAAACTGGGAGCTGGTTCCAGAGAAAAAGGGGCCTGAAAGCTAAAGGCTCTCCCTCCCATTATACTTTTGGAAGCTCTGCTAACAAGTAGCTTATAATTTATGATATGGTACCATGGTAAGTTGTTAGTATATGATGGCAATGTGTGTGGTGTCAAAAAAAACATAAAACATTCGCTGTCGTTGCGAAGGAAATGTATTTTTTATTGCAGCATAGGAGACAGTATTTCATTTTTGTAGTCTCTAAAACTGCATGCAGGTACAGCTGTTTTTAATGAACTGAGACTTCAGGGCTTCTTTTCCATTGGTCAGGTCATAGCACAAACCATGTGTAGACTCTGAAACAGAAATCTTGAAGTAATCAACTTAATTCTGTAACAGAAGCATTCACTTTGTTCCAAATCGCACACTTCCCTTGCACACTCACATATAGTACTTGTTATTTCAATTCAAACACTGCTGCTCTGCACTTAATTATTATGCTAATTTTGAATGCATTTATATAGTTTGGCGTTCCTTAACAGCGGCAGCTTCTTCATATGCTGCAGTTTGAAAATATTTGAGGTCTGTTGTACCTCCCTTACCGCTACGCAACAATAATGGCAAACGTTGAGGGTGAAAAGTCTCCATCGTTTTATTCTCACTTCATACGGGACCGTTTTGAGTACACCATTCAGGTACTTATACTGCACTGCATACCATACTTAACAGCATGAACGCTTTCATGCACTGAAATTAGTAAGTGTTAGTAGTACTCAATTTGGAACAAGCAATTGTTTCAAATTTACGACCGTCTAACCTTCTAGCCTTTTACCCAAGTTGGCGTAACGAGCTGAGTCGAGCTTTAAAGCGCACACGAAGGGAGACGATATGGCTCTAAACACAGCGACCCATCACTTCAGACAAAAACGAAGTGATTAGGAATCAGTACTTAACATAAGAATAATGAACACCTTAAGCTTACCACTGAGGTCACTTTCACAGAGCCAATGAAGAGAAGCTAATATGGTATGATGTGTTCATAAATGTTCAGTTTCTATGCCATAAGTCAGAACAAGATTAAGGGGTGTGACTAATTCAATTATATTTGATTTAATTAGTGCCAAATCATAATAAAAGTCATCAGGGCACTTAACATGGAAAGGTAATTACAACATAAACTAAAACATTGAGTGGGTTTATTTACATTTTGAGAAAGCCAATTGAGTCTACTAATGAATTAAATTCAGTACTGAAGCTGTTATTGTCAACATCAACATGAACGTTAAAGTCACACATGATAATCTGTATTAAGAACCAGATCAGATCAAAACAATCTGAGAATTCAGATCAAATCTTAGCGAAAAGGACAGCAATAACTAGAACTGGTTTTCATTTGTTCCAGTTTGGATAAGAGTAAGGTTTCCCACGAGTTACTGTATGAATACATTTATAGGTTTGATACGTTTTGAGTTGAAGGCCTACTCAGTTTGTACTTCGAGAAATTTGACAATTAATATAACTGATGTGAGTTGATTCATTTTCGACTGAGATATTACTCCTGCTGCAACCAGGAATCAGTAAGGCAAAAAATAAATCTATTTCATGATCAGTTATAAAATCATCTTCTAACAGAATTAGACGAGACAGATTTAGTATTCAGTATTCAGTATATATGATGCAAGGACCATTTTTCTTTTAGGGATGTGCAACTCAGTGCACCAGTAAACTCATTTTCATAGCAGAGCGTCTAAATAGGAGTCCGATCTATTGCATCTGTAATGTGTTAATGAGGTGTTGACAACACGGTAGACAGTGAAGATCTGTATGTGATCTGTAAATGATTTATGCATAAATCTGACCTGATCTTATTGTGAAATGTAAAGTTTGGGGGCTCAATGTAAATTCAGTCTCAAGGTGGCACTCAACCAACCGGACCTTTCTTCACTCAGATGAGGCAGCTCTGGAACACTGTGCACAGATGCAGGGATTGAATTTTTACACTCTTCTGCATGTATTGTCCAAACGTGGCCCGCGGGTTCCTCCAGCTTTCTGAATCAATATTTCAGCACTGTGAGGCGTCGCTCAGCCTCCATTCTTCTGGAGCGTTGCCAAACATCCAGTTTCAGTTCTACCATCAAGCCTGCAGTGCATGGCTTCTGCCCACACACACACACACACACACACACACACACACACACACACACACACACACACACACACACACACACACACACACACACACACACACACACACACACACACACACACACACACACACACACACACACACAACCACAGGAGCATTAGCGATCAGAAACACAACTAACTCTGCTCTTTGTTTTGTCTTGCCAGGTGGAATCAGATACAACATTAACCAATGTGAACATGGTCATTTATTGTAAGTTTGAAATTAGTTTGAACAATGTCTGTACCAATGTACATTCCTCTGAAATGAAAAATAACATTTGACTCATGACAGGCATGCAAGTTAAGTATTTTCAGTATGCATTAGAGGTCCAGTAAAAGTCCTGGGCAATATTATATGCTGGTTGGTTGGTGTATTCACATGATTATGTTCCTGAGCTGCAGTCGCGCTCTTTAACCTTCAGATGGAAAATAAATCTTGTAAAAATCTTTTGACCAATCACAACAAATTTTTAGAAACACCAATACTTAGCTGTCAAATCATGTCAACTCTTGTATTGGAAACAGATTTAGAACAAAGTGAAGAATGCAGTCCTGGTGCCTGATTTTAAAGAGCAATACTGATGCTAATGGTTTAATCAAGGAGGACTGAAGAGCTTGCCAACTTCATTTTGATGGTATTTGAATACTGAATACATGCCAAAAAGAACATCTTAATTTCTGCCATGATAAACTTTCCACAGAAAGCTGAAATACGCTGCAAAAAGAGGATTAAGCAAAATTCACAATATCTTATTTTAGCATAATTAAATCTTATTTTTCTTTCCAAGAAATATAACCTTTCCAAGTATCATTTGCTTTAGAACTACCATTTGCTTTACAATCATTCTTTGAAGGGATAACTGCTCTTGATTCTGATATTATTATGTTATTATACTGTGACAGCAGTGGTAACAAACAGCAGCGCAGCGTGTCGCAGCAGGTATGCAGCAAAACAAAGAGTGCAGCACTGATGGTTTAAGTACGCCAAATAAAAGTGGTCATTGAATACATGTTGCAGAAAGCAGAATATATTTTAGAATTTTTTTTTTGTCTACAAAGTGTGGCCAACAGTTAATACATCCAAATAGCATCCAAAGACAAGTGAGGAGTGATGAGTTAATCTTATATAATTCCCTCAGTATTTTTCCAAGACCAGTGTTGGGAGGGTTACTTCGGAAATGTAGTAGGCTAGAGATGACTAATTACGCCATGTAATAAGTATGTAACTATTTTAATTGCTTTGTCAAAGTAGTTTAACTTATTACATTTAATTACTTTTGATGGCTTTTCACATTTCTTTTTTTTTATTTGGCAAAAAAGATGAAAAGTTCTAAAAAATAAGTTTAAACTCGGCATCGCAAACCCGCCTACTGGACAGGCACAATATACAGTGCTAAATTACATCTTGAACACACATAGAAAGTTGGTAAACAAGCTGTATAGCAATGATTAATTAAAGTTGCTTGGAGCCTCTAAAAGTCTTTAGTTTTACATCAATCAGCTGAAAAGTCCCACAGAAACATTGAAGATGCCTCGTCTGTCCATCGACGCCCAACCACAGAACAGTGGAGCGGTGCAGCTTTGTGTGATAACCACACTACAATAACAAAAAGCACTTGACTGTGATCAGTGACAACTGTGCTCATTGATTTGGTTTTGGAAGGTGTCACTCGATGTGAAGTTGCAGCCACTGTGTGCAAGATTCTGTGTCTGCACCGACAACTATTGATCCATCTCAAAAGAAAACTCATTTTCTGGAAACTGTAAATGATTGTAACATTTCAGAAATGACAAAAGCGTATTCTGTGTCTTTAATATTGTTGATACTCCACCCTGAAAAAGTTACGGCCACATGATTGAGAATGTGGATATTTATCTGCCTTATATAAGTGAGCAACAACACCTATTTGAAATGTGACAGAAATGTCACATTGGAATTGATTCAGGTTAGTGTTATGGGATTCACAGTATGTGACGAAAACAAAGTAAAGTTATTTTATGCAAATTGGGTATTTGGTGTTCATCACTTCTTTTTAAATAAGGATATCAAGCTTTCTGACTCTTAACAATGGACTGTTGATGTAGTTGCTGCGTATACATTGTGGTGGGATGACTGTGAATAAAGGGTGTGCCAGGCTCTGCTGAAAGATTTTAAATGACAGTTATGATCTCCACACACAACGCAATGTATCTTACCTTCAAGTATGTGTTTTGACAGAAGCATGTTTGTTCCCCTCCTGTCAGGCTCACAGTGTTCTGTAATCCCATTCTGAAGACAGACACACTAAGCCATCGCATGAAAAGACTTTGATGTTATTGTCACGGAATCTTTGTGCCTGTGTTTGTGTTTGTGCTTCTGCAAGAAAAGTCAATAGTTCTTCATAAATATTTCCTCACCATTGTCTGTTCCACAGTATGTGTCAGTATGTGTGCAGAAAGGGTTGCTGCACCAGGGTTCTCTAAACCTGTGTGGTGAACTGATGTGTTTTTGTTTCTGCATCAGCTGGTGCAAAGAAACAGCTGGAAAAACCTCTGCTGAATCAGAATGAATACAGGTGGATGTTAAATTGGGTTAAATTATGGACTTATGGTCTTTGGTTTGTTTTCAATGAATTATTGGTTTACATGATTTGCAAATCATCACAATCTGTTTTTATCTACGTTTTAGAGAGCGCTCCAACTGTTTTGGAAATGGGGCTGTACTTTGAATTTACATTTGGTTCGAAATTAATACAAAATGTTTGATTCCAATTGATCATACTGTATCAGCTATACAATTTGAGTGAAAAGTTGAACCTGAAATTTTTTTGTGAATTTCCTCTGCATATAGTGATGGTATGAAAGAAGTGGAGCAATTGGTGTTAAAATGTTAATTTAATGAACACAGAGCATTAAGGTCAGCTAGAATTTTAGCTTCTTTTCTATCCGACAAAGTGGATAGAAAACCCTCGGGTACATTGAAACAGGTCAGCCACACCTTTGTAATTATTATACAGCAATATAAGACTTATGCGGCAGTAAACCAGCAGATAAACTAACTCTAACCCTGGCTGATTACGTCTCCTTCGTGGTGTTACACTTGTTATTATGTTCTCTCTGAGCAGTCCTCTGACTGTAAACCCAGAATGCACCGAGACCAAGTGAGTCACTGAGTGAATAGCTGCATAATTAAAGCGACAGGAGAATTCATCAGACAGTCCCGGGGAATTTGCTGTGACAGCGGGGCACTCTGGGCTGCAGAGTGGCCCCGGCCCTTCGTGGAGCATTTGAAGGACGGGGACCAGCAGCCTCTGGGGCTCTGTGGGAGAAATCGACAAGTCTCGATGAGGCAGTCATTAGCTGTTGCTACTGAGATGGAGAGCGGAGTCACATGACCATCCTCAAGTCTGACTGGAGGGACAGACCAGTACACAATTATCATGACCTGTAGCGTTGAATGTTATCCAGTAGAACAGTCCTGCAGACATCTAACATGCTTCTTATGTTTAGTTTTTGTTGACACAGACAGATGGTGACTGTTTAGCAGATATTAGTTTGTGTAAAATTGTTTTACAGAAGCTAAACATATGCTGTTTTTGCTGCTATTGAAATACACTTGAGAAGAGAAATTAAATAATTGCTTGACTTTAAAGGGAGATCTTTTTTTCGAAACTAAGTATGTGGCTTTTTATGATATTATTTCTACTAATTGGTATTGAGTTTCTTCGATATTTGAACAATATTCTAATGTTACAGTGAATTGTTACAGTAAATTGAGTCATTAAAAGTCTCAGTGATTTCCCAAAACAGCAGCTCACTGTAGTTTTCAGCAAACATCACTCAAACGCAAGGAAATGGTGGATTTGTTGGGGACTATTTTCAGCCACATCCACATTTAGAGCTGCATGCTGTAGATCCCCATCTTGTGATGTCTTTGGCCTCATGGCAAAAAATGTTGTCTATATAACTAATATAACCTTTGTAAGATCAATTCCTTATAGCTAACACAACACTGTGCCCACAAAATTTTACATTTTTTGAGAGTTTTGTTAGAGTTACAGCCTCACCAAGTTCAGATAACCCAAAGCATCTGACATGCCTGATGAAGGAAAAGTTGCCTGGGAGGCCTTTTTAAGGGCAAATTAGTCCCTCTCTTTTTACATTTTTGTGTTATCAAGGTCATTATCACTAATTCTAACTGTGTTAATCAACAAGACCATAACAAAGGTTTCATGTTCATCTGGAGCTCCAATGAGTGAAAGACCCTGTTTCATTAATGATTGCTATATAGATATTCCTACTCTATCTGATTCATGCAGTAAATTATTCCACCGTGCTTATTTCCACACGCTGTGTAACGAGCCAGTAAGTAAGTCCTCCCAGGATCAGTGACAGGTCGTACGCCTCACTGACTAATTGATTCGATAATTGAGAAATACACATGCAATCAGGCCATCATTTCTCATTAGGGCACTGCATTCAAATGGTAGCGAGAGGCATGTACGTCCATAAAGCTAAAATTACCTTAATATGAGACAGATGAAGAGATGTCTCATATTTTCACGTTCTACTTCCTGTATTTTTGCACTCGTGACTCATGCTGAAACGAATGGGATTAAATTGAATTCCTAAATCTGTGCCCTCTGTCTGCTCACATTTGCTCCACTATCATTACATCCACAACTGCTTTTAGAGCAGACAGGATGAAGATAATTTGAAGATTGCATTGATTTTGTTTTCTGTTTGAGAAAGCGTGCTCCTGGAAAGCAGCGGAGCCTCATTCGACCTGCGCAGCAAACTGCAAACATGTTTCCTCTGTAATGATCTGTTCCAGATACAATATATTGACAGCTCATTGGATGAGCGGCATGAATGGACAGCTGATAGCCATTGTCTTCCGTACTCTACCTGCACTGTTTGCAAGCAAGGATAATGATTTTGCAAGATGTGACACTGCAACATTGTCCAGCTTATCATATCAGCTCTTAACTAGAAGCTCAGGAAGCTCCTTCCTGTTTACAGCAGCCTTAAGTAATGTGACTATTGTGAAAATATCCAAACAAGCTACATCGATTTTTGTATGTCTACTTAAACAGGGATTGTATTGTTTTATTTCATTGTCATTCTTCTTTGGATTATTTCTTTTTTTTTTTCTTTTACTATGATTACCCTCTAAATGTACAAAAAAATACTTGGTTTGCACAGTTTTTGCAGTATAAAATGGAGGAGGATTTTTTTTTTATATATATATATATTCTTTTTATAAAGCTTTATTTAGTAATATTTTCCAAACTGTTTTGTGTGTTATCAAAAAAGGCTCTGCTGCTAGAGTGAAGAGAACTAGAGAGGTAAAATCATTTTAGCAAATGTGAGTTTCCTTATAGCAATATGCAGCAGAAAGAACATTACCTTAGCATTTATTTAGAACCTGTTTTTAGCTATGTTTGTGGTCGTCACCTCCTGAGAAAAATGAATGTCACTTTAACTGCTAGGTGAAAAGAGGCTGACGAGAGCTGTGAGACTGGACAAAAACAGTAAAGTTGTGGACCATGAAGTCAAAATGATTATCTAACAGACTAAAAAGCTCCAAAAGCTTCTGGGGGGTCCCTCTGAGTTGTTAATATGCAAAATAAATATCCATAGAGTTGAAGAGCAGCGTGAGTGATTATTTTATCAGATTATTTTTGTCATTTTGTCATTAAAAGTGATCTTTTATACTGCTCATATTTAGTTGCTCTATTAAAAAATAGCATAATGCTTAATGCAACATTTATGTAGTCGCATGACCTTAAAGAATCAGGGCTGAATGCAAATTGATACCGGGATGTTCTTTCTATCAATTAAACAAAATGCAAGGTTGACTCTCAGGTTTATTGGTTTGCAGTGTATGAAGGTTGTGCGTAGAAGCTACAGGATCAGCCTTTTGGTTGTCAGACTGATTGATCACTGTATCACACAGTAAAACACAAGACTGAGCGCAATGCTACACCGCACACATGACTTGTTTTGTTCACTTTATGAACAATAATGCGGTTCGAAAGAACAGTCGAACCGACTACAATATCTTGTCATTGATAGGGAGTTCACGTGTCTCCGCTGCAGATACGGATACTGCATGGATGTATGGGATGGAGGACACAATCCGTGTTGCACACATGCAAACACATGCCGACTCTCACACACACTGGACTCCGACCTCGGGGTCTGTTGTCGGGGCCCCTCCGCCTTTGTTGTGTGGAGAATTATTTATGTGCACACTGGTGTGGTCTTCTAGTAATCTCATTATTGATGCATGCTTTGTGTTGTCCTGTTCTCCTGCTTTCCTCCCCTCCTTTGTGAGTGTTGCCTGTGTGTGTGTGTGTGTGTGTGTGTGTGTGTGTGTGTGTGTGTGTGTGTGTGTGTGTGTGTGTGTGTGTGTGTGTGTGTGTGTGTTTAAACTGTGTATTTGCTGTTTGTTCAGGGCGCAGGCTGAATCCTAAGTGTGTCGGTTTCTCTGTGTCTGTGTAGGCGATGCAGTACAGTATAGGTGTTGGAGAGAGTGAGCAGTAAGTAGGCTTGGAGAGCTGGGATGGTAAGCTGAGCAGCTTCACCAGTGGTGGACATGTGTCGGCTCACCCACTCAAAGGTCCTCTGGTACCTTTCAACGGACACTTGAAAAGTGAATGAGCAAAGTTACGGACAGTAGGACAGTCTCACGACACCCCCGCATGCACATTGAGGCTAACTCAAGGGGGCTGGAATCAAATGTTCTCCTCACCGCCAGGGGTATGAAGCCACACCCAGCACTTCACAAATCCACAGTATGTTTTTCTACTTTCTGCTTCAACCAAAACCACAACAGTAAAGGAAGCTGTCATAAAAGCTGTCCGTTTTTGTTGTTTCTAATTTAGCTAGCATGGTTAATGTTAACCAACCGCCATATTAAAGCTGCTCTTGTCTTCGAAAGCTGGCTTTGCCAAAGTCAGTAGGTGTCACGCTGTTCAGGGCTGAACATCAGCATCACTCCTCTGTCAGGGACTTTTTCAACCACAAAATAATGTTGCTCTGCACTGCCTGTTGCCTTAGAAATCTGTAAGTGAAGACATATCTCATAATGTGCTTCTTTGCAAGACAGATAAGGTTTAAAAACAGGCGAGTGCTAAGAGTGTCCTCCTCTTGTCTGTGCACCCCCCCAAAAAAGCACTCAATTGCAAAGTTAGCTGTAAGAACTGCAGGAATTTGGATTTGGTGCACTTTTTATGTATCCAGCTGCTGCATGGATGATGACGTAAGCGTACTTCTGAATGGAACATTAATGTGATGTGAATGATTGCCAGTGGAGGAGGTGGGAGGCCTGCGAACTCGGGCATGGTACAGGTTAATCTTAAATAATCCTAACTGTGGAAACGCCCTAAAATGTCTGAAAGAGATTTTTTCTTTGCATCTGCTTTGAGTAATTTATTAATTAGTTTCTCATAAATAAAGTAAGTACAGTAAAAAAAAAAAGTTAAAAAAAATTAAAGATTAAGGGGAAGATTTTAGCAGACAAGGGCTATATTCAGGCTCCAGCTTCACACGAATACCCCTGGCCTTTTACTCATTCATTCATGATCTTGAAAGGTCATCAGGCTAGTAAGCATTAGCATAGCTGCAGGCTAGTATGACTGGTTTGAACTTGGAAGGTCAAGTCTAACTAGCAGACTAGCTACTGGCTAGACAACACAGTGCATTGCATATTTCAGTTAGTGTTAGCACGTCACAGCTTCATCCCTGCTCTTGTCCCTTTTTTTTTTTTTTTCTTTGGCCAAGCACCCTGAGTTTGAACAACTTCCCACCCTCAGCAGTACCAGGTGTGCTCTGGCTGCTACAGAGAGAGGCCCCCTCTGTCACAATCTGCTTGTGGGCCAAATAGCAGGAGAGGGAATGCCTATCATATTGCACATTAGAAGCAGTGGTGAAGGAGACTGTATGCCTCAGGGCATCAACAGACCCGCTTCCCAGCCTGGGACCTGGCCCCGCTCTCTGCATGCTTGACCGGAGGAGTTGTGGGTGTTTGGAACTGCAGTGGCTCGATATAGAGATGAAAGGAGTTACTGACCTTGAAAAGTTCAAAAGGTAGAGTTTCCCTCTGTGTTGGCACCCACCTATTCTTTTCTCCCTCTTATTTTACCTGCCTGTCAACATTTCCTTACGTTTTCCCTCATTCCCCCTCCATGCTCCCCCTCTTTGTTTGCATCTTTCCAACCAACCCTCAAATTAATCTTGTTTATTCCAATTTTCTGTGTCTTGCTGTCTGTCGCAGGTCAGCTCCAGGTCAACTGGCTCAGCTGGGCTACAATAGTAATTTCAAACCTCTTTCCTTTATATACTGCAACTATGTAGGGAGTTTACTGTGTAGATATTGTGAGTGCTGGAAGTGTCTGATCCTGCTGATTCTCTGGGGTTTGGAGACTGATGAGAGCATGTTTCTTATATGCTGTGTTGCTTCATAACCAAAACGTTTCATGTCTTCTTCAAATCTCTTTACATGTAATAGCTTTTACATCGTGTCGCTAATCAGAAACATCTCCTACCCTCCTGTGTACAGTAAGAGCCAGTGTGATAAGCAGAGGAGCAGAATTCTGTTCACGTATTGGAAAGCCACTTGTATTGTAAGCTGTATAAAAATGCAAAGAGCCTCATTCATAACTCACTGTGATTTGTGTTTCAGCTTCGAGACTCCTGCTCTTTTGTCTACTGGGATGTCCTGTGATCTCCACGAAAAACACGATCTTATCACCTAAAAGGAAGGCCATTTTGTTAAAATGGAAGTGCGTGGGGCATAGTACTTATAGATGGTAATGTTCTGTATGGAATAAAAGTCAGTAGGTTTTGATTCCACTTATGAGACCAGTTCATTTCTTATTCTTTCCATACCATATGCTGAATTGCGAAGATTTTTGTCTGTGACCTTCAGAACCAGATTCAATGTTTCTATTTGGTCTTACAGTGGCCAAACGGTGCCATTCGCCATATTAAGGACTATAAGCAGTGACCCAGGTTCGTAAACATGAGAGGCAAAGTCAGGTTTTATTATTGAATCAGTTAGGTAATGGAGCTTACATATTTACCTCACATGCAGTAAAAAAAATAGTATCAAGAAAAGGTCAGTGAACTCTTTGCAAGTATTTGCATTTACTGATAAACGATCTATTTGAACTAATTAATGCAAACATTCTAGGCTGAAAGTATGTGAACCTCTATGCAAGAAACTAACTGGAGTCAGGAGTTGACAAACCTTCCACTATTTAATGAAGCAAGATTGGAGGTGTGTGTTAAATTAGACTTAAAAAAGATTTACATAGTGATCTCAAAGAGTTTAGACTTTCCACAGTGTTACTGGGAAAATGTGGGACCAATGGTTTGGGAGGAACTCGCAGCACCATGCAGGGTGTAACACAGGTACTGTGTACTAACATGAAAACATCACCCCAAAGCAGTGGAGGAAGAAACATTCAGATCAAGTATTTTGCAGAAAAATGTTGTAAAAGTATTAAAATAAAAGTATTGCTTTGGTCACTCTGACTGATATTTTATCATATACTGCATGACATCATTACATCATTGATGCTGAGGAGTCAATGTGCAAGCAGCTGTTGTTGCAGGAGATGGAGCTAGTTTGAACTGCTGTGTATGCATCTTTTACATGTTACATCTGCCATAACAAATATATACAGTTTCATATCCAGGGACAGCCCATAAACCTGAGGGATCATGAGATAAAAAGAAAAGTCTGTTTTAATTTTGTTACTAATTATACAATCATGGACGCTTGTCAGTTTCAAATTATTTCTCGGGAATTATTTTTTTTTTAATTTTTTTGTTTGGTTTGTTTTTTCCTGGAAGGGTACCCACAAATTAATCTACAGCAGTAAACGTTTTGGAGAGGCCCAGTTATCCAGACATCCAGAATGTGACTGAGATAAAGCAGTTCTTATCATTTCTGTCACAGAGAATGGTTTGAAATTCCTCCTACAAGTTGTGCAGGTCTCTTCCACACTTCCCAGAGGTTGTTGCTTTTAAAGGAGGTTATTAAATATGTTTTCTGCAAGCAAAAAAAACAACAACTATTAAACCAACATGTATACAGATAGAATTATTTTTTTTCAGATGTGTATACGTTTCAGCTGATTGCTGTAAAGCAGAATTCTCTCATTCCAGTTTTCACAGTTGCCTTGTAACTCTTTTCAGAATTCATCACATTATGTGCCATTGTTGCATTTATACTGCTTGTCTTGGATCATGTTGACTGTATGTGTGGGGATTACATGGAGCACTGCAGCATATGGAATCCTTGGCTACTTGGTGATGACTAACTTTCATTTCCTTAAAAAAACAAAAACAAAATACAAAACAAAGATAAAGTCAAACATATGGGTTCAGCTAAAAAAACTTTAATTTTATATTCCCAAATATGATAATTCCGAGGCCTCCTCTGTCCCTGACTGGCTCTTCAAGCTGTAATTGGTTCATAAATCCAACACTTTGTGGATTTAAATGAATTTTTTTCCAAAATTAAGAAATCTCTTCATGCAGATAGAACAAGTATCTTTTGTTCATATAAATTGTGTGTCCCTTTCATGCGTGCCGTACTTTTCCTACTGTTATGTATGCATGGCTGCACTGCCCTTCCTTTCATAGAAGTGACACAGTGACATGATTCTGGCTCCATGTTCGATTGAAACCGTGGCAAACAGAAGCTGTGCCGAAGCTTTGTCTTGGAACATTGTTCTAGTATGTAGGTGGGACACCCGACACCACAGTCTTCTTCACGTTCATCTCAGACCTGAAAGCTACGGGACACATATAGGTGTCATTTTAGAGGCTTTTGGGATGCAAAGGTGAGATAGTTGCTGGCACTTTTGTCTGTATGTGCCATGTCTGCAGTGGCAGAACAATACCTCAGAGCAGGATTCCTGAACACTCTCTCCAGAGCCAGATGACAAAAACAAAGAGCAGTGTTCTAATGTGTCCCATTCAGTGCACTCGCTGAGAGAGAAAAAGACTCCTTGCCAATGCGTTTTACTTCCTGGTTCCGCAATCAATGCTTAGGCACAATGCCTATCCTACAGACAGTCCATTCTTATATCCCCTGTGCATACATCTATGCCATACCTTGTATGTACAGTGAATTTTTTTGGGCTGACATAGTGTGTCCTTGAAGTAAAAAAGGAAATAAGGGCGGATTATGGGACAAAAGTGTCTCTTCTGACAGGCATTTATACGGTTTTGTTTTTGTACACCTAAAAGTTAACAAAAAGTTGTGTAAAGAATTAAAAAAAGGGCTATGTTTTGGAGACTTACAGAGAACATTAGATCGAGTCACCCACATCCAATGCCATAACAAAGTGGGTTTCTGAAGCTGTTTGGCCAACGGAAAAGCAGTCTTATTTTAATGTAGGATGGTAGAATGCAGCATCTTACTTACTTGCAAATAATGTCCTTGGATTAATGCCCCACACAACTATTGTACAAATAAAGTATTTTAAAAGCACCTGTTAATATTGATGTTTTTAACTGGTGATAGGTTCGCTTCAAAGCAGACAACTAGATTCAACTGATTCTATTGGAAAGTAATTATTGATTTCTTTACCCAGTCTGATATTTCTCTGACGTTTTAACGATTGTATGTATCCACATTCAGAATTTAGACACACTAAATGAACCCGTCCTCAATTCCTCTCACAGTGACATTGATGCCATCATAATTTCCTCTTCTTTCTGATGCTCTGACGCATGTCGTGAATACAGATTCTGGGGTTACAGTCGAGTTTCATTGAACTCAGGCTGTGAAACCTTGCGGAAAATCGGGTCATTGTCAGTTCATGCCCCTGCAACCTCCTTTAGAAAGAATGACCTTGCTCTGCTCAGGGTTGCATCAGAATGTTCGGTGTCAAAACAGTGTTACAGTCTGTAGATTAAGACTCCTATAACATTCCTGTAGAGTTCATTGGAGCAGAGAGAGGAATGCATCGGAATAACATGGTCGCTGGTTCTGAAACCAGGATGTTCTGTCCTACTATGATATAACATACATCTTGTCCAAAAGTTCAAAGATAGTAAAAGCTTTTGGCATTGATGTTACACCATCAAAGGTATAAAACCAACAATTTGAGGTTTGATAGCTTTTTGATAGCATTTGACAAGTGTGTGAGCATCACTAAGCTAACTCATTGCTAACGCCTCTTAAACCTTTTTAGAAGAAGCTCACAGATATAAAGGGAGGTGTAGGAAATCGGCTCCTCTTCTATCCGGTACAGTCCTTATGGAGAGCAAATATGAAGAAGAAAACAGAAAATTTAGTGGCAAGTCTCAAATACTATAATGCAATTTTGGAGATCAACGAGCACTTAGCTCAGCTTGGTCTTCAAATAATGAATTAGCTCATGTGCTTTTTTTTTGTTTGGTAAATGACAACCGGTGCAGAGAGTTGGCCATATATAACTGTGTGATTTAGTGAACTGACATCCCTGATGGTGTCCTGAATTGACAGTCTGTGGTGTTGTTCTCAGGTTATCCATATAGGACAGCAGGAGATAATTTAGGGCTACTCTTTAACGACCTGGCACCGCCTTTTTACCCTTCTGCAACCTTCTTACCATCCATCTCCCTGCCCGTTACACCTCCCTGGCTACATTCCTCTTTTAGGCCTCCTGTGGGTATGCTGAATATTTTAAGTCTTCCTTTCTCTCATTTTACATCTTCCTTCCTTTCAAATCCCTTTCTCTGTCTTTGATGACAAATATCCTTTTTACCACCACGTCCTCCAACCACGCCCTTCCCCCTGTCTACATTCACCTCCCCGCCTCCAGCAGCCCCCAGCCCTTCTGTGAGAGCATGATAGACACTCTCCAATATCCAGTCGGCATAAATCTTTCCCCAAGTTGGCCACAACTATCTCAGCTATGTTGATTTATAGGAGCTGGCCTCCGTGTCTGCCTCACAGAGGGGGCAAATGGTGATTGTAGGCTGCATGTAGATGGGTTTGATTTCTTAATAGCAAGTCTCTTCTCGATAAGAGGGCCACCTTCACGAGGTACTAGTAAAGAGAGAGGGGGTGAGATTATTGAGTGTGTGCCTGAGCGGCACTGACAGAAGAGCAAAAGAGACTCACCTGTAAAAAAGGTCAGTGAGGCAGTAAACAGATGAATGAGCATGGGATAGATGGAGAGGTGGAGGACACTGAGGTGGAGAGCTGAGCCAGCCGACAGTAATGTGAACCACACACAACGTCAACATCACCTCCCTTTGCCTTCTTGCACTTTGACTTTAAGGTGGCTGCAACAAAATCACAGCCAAGATTGAAGCTGTGTGTTCTACACAAGTTCAGACCTTGCTCAACATTTAAGGATGTCAATAATAAAAGAAACACCAAACAAACAGCCTGTGTTAAAGTCAAATGTTTTGTTGACCCATCCATCCACCCTAACCTCTACCTGACACTGACTTTAAGGGTTTATACTAACGTCATCTTATCTCCTTCTTTGTGGCTGTCACAAATAAACGTAACCATGGGCAATTATAAGATACAGGTTCAAACAACTGTGGAGTCATTTAAATGGGAGTATAGAGTTAGTAATAATTATTTTTGGGGTCGTCACTTCAAGTGAAACCTTTTGAAACAAGTTGTTAATGTAAAAAAACAGGTTACTAATGTCGCTGTTTCAAACCGACTGACTACGTTTAACATTTCGTTTGATTGGTGTCGAGCCCTTCATGTAACACTGAGGTGGAGATAAGCATCCCTTTTCTCCTTAGCTTGGTTGCAGCAGATAGTGCTGAGGCTGCTCTGATAAACACTGAAACGGCCTGTCTGTTTTATCTGAGATGCCACAAGGCCCAGCTGGATCAGGCAGGGTCCATGTTAAGGCGGGTGTAGATAGGGAAATGTGACAGAGGGAAAACGGAAGGGGACTGGTCGGTAGGCAAGTACGTTAAAAACACAATTTTTGATGAATTGTTTTTGTTTAAAGGAAAATAAAAGTTAGTTTATTCAACATAAGGAGTATTGTGTCTTTTGTGGCTCTGTAGGATCTTTGTCAAGTCTGACGATGATGTCACTGTCGTCACGGTTACCTTGCTGAATCTATTTTGGCCTTGGAGAGTTCACATTTACTGTATGACAGGAAGTTTTTTACTTAATAGGACTGTGGAGTTTTAAATATGTATGCACACTTTGTAACCATTCAATACCGTATTGCTCAAAAAGTATTTTAAACTAACAGTGCAGCGCAATAATTACGTATCGCATTTTATCTTTATGGTCAACAGAAATCATTCAAAATATCAACACAGTCTGAGACGTATTCCAGATCGACTGTTCAGGCTGAGGTTGCAAAGCCACAATTCAGATTAGAAATAGATGATTTTGGGCCACTGACAAGAATCACAATTTTAATATTGTCCCATTATTGACAAGATTATACATAGTATCTGTCCAGCTCAATTTCTCTGGACTGAGCAGTTGTGGCTCAGTGGTGATACATTTTTTTTTTAACTCATTCATGTTTACATATATACAGCCATTTTATGTTCAAGATGATATTATATTGTACTTATATTGTACACTTACAGTATGAATCTTTCCAATCTCAAAAATGTATTATGTGGGTTAAAGGTCAAATCTATAGCTGTAGGATGGACAAGGGAAAATACATTTCTGATTATGTAAGAAAAGATTGTCTGCTTTGCGTGTAAACACACATGAAATGAGATGTCGGTAAACACGATATTCATGAGACATTTGACAAAAGAGGAAATGGGTGTTTGCCTCCCGTGGCCTTCACATAAACCTTGAGGTCTGAGTATGTCCTCAGTTTGAGTTCCTCCTTCATAAACACTTATATATATAAAAGGTAGTAAGAGGCCTCTCACACACACACACACACACACACACACACACACACACACACACACACACACACACACACACACACACACACACACACACACACACACACACACACACACACACACACACACAAACAAACACATCTTTACAAAGTGGTAACAAGCTTTTATCAAGACTCAATTTGCTTTCATAAAAATCTTTAATGGTGTTTCAATACTCAAACACTGCTCGATCAAATTGTGCATTTCATTCAATACATTAAGCTCAAAATTTCCAAATTATCAATGAAAGATGATGCGCTCTTCAGCTGAACAGATCATCTATCCATTGATTGACTCATTAATTTTAAGATTTTCTGCACTGAATCTTAGTAAAAAAAAATCATTAAAAAAATCATAATGTAAATATATACACTACTAGTCAAGAGTTTTAACACACCCTTATCATTTCTAATGTTTTCTACAATGTAGACCAAAACCGAAGACATTGAAAGTAAAATGTAAGTCTTTTGTTCACCACAACATCCATTTTTTTATCTTGTACAGGTTGATGGGGGCCTGGTGCCTAACCCCCCTGCCACTGGGTGTGGTGGGGTACATTACATCCATGACAGGTTGCCGAGACCCAACACAGAAAGACAGCTATTCATTTTCACGTTCACACCTACAGTGAATTTAGAATCACCAATCAACCAAGCAAGAATGTCTTAGGGAGCTGGAGAACCGAGAGGAAATCCTGCAGACACAGGTAGAACAAACTTCACAGAGAAAGGACGACCCCATGAACCCTCTTGTTCTGAGGCAACAGTGCTAACCGCTAACCGCCCTCATTACATTATTTCTTATAATTAGTGTCCAGATTTCCATGGAACTCTCTGTTCCATGGAAATCTGGGCATGTTTACCCATGCTAGTAAATCTTCCATGAAATTTGCTTTGGATAATCATGGTCCTTGGAGGACAATACCTTGAAACATATAGAAAAGCATTCCTGTCCGCTGCGCTGTGGGCGGTCAAAAACAGAAGATACATTTTCCCCTTAAAATGTTACCCTTTAGCTCCACCAACAGGCCAACATTTCCTTACTTACACAAGAAATATGAAACAGCAATTGATGTCCATGCTCATTGCTCAAACTTATTTCCTTGTTTCGAGATCGAGATTAAAAATAAAAGTCATAACAGAGTTTAGGTTCAGCTCAGGTTCAATTTAGTTAATTTTTTTCAGAAGCATAAGGCATATAAATGAAGCTCTTGAGATCTAAAATATAAACCATCTCTCTGTTGATGTTTGCAGCAGATAAAGAGTAGTTCAGTGTGCACATCTCATTCTGTATATTTAGACATCAGCAGTCATGCCCTGACAAAAGCTGCGATGAAATTGTTTATAGAAGGTTCTCATGGATGAAATCCTTTTTTTGATATATGACAGATTATGTGTGTGTGTGTGTGTGTGTGTGTGTGTGTGTGTGTGTGTGTGTGTGTGTGTGTGTGTGTGTGTGTGTGTGTGTGTGTGTGTGTGTGTGTGTGTGTGTGTGTGTGTGTGCATTTGTCTGTATGTGCATGTGTATTCAGGGATGCTAGCATGAGTTTGTGTATTCATGCACGCGAGTTTACACAGCTGTCACATACTGGGAAACAGCATAGACATGTATTGTTTGTGCTGTCGTACCACCTTTTGGCAATGAAAAACGCTGCGATATCAAGCCCATTGTGTAATTACAATTACGGCAACAAAGCAGCAAGGAAATATGTCCTCATAGCCAAACGATCACACCATCTTTAAGCGTTTGGCTGGTAATTTCAAACAAATTGCTTCTTTAAGTGCGGCCACATTACAAACAATTGTCACGGTCCCCTTTGGTGAAAAGGACCCGTAAACAATAGTTGCTAACCACAAGATGGTGTAATTACTACCGAGCCTAATTTGAGAGGATATGAGTTTTTTTTTTTTTGAATGAAGACATACAGTATCTCTGTGGATTTGGGTTGAGCCACAGATGAAACCTGATGGTCTCCTGTGACAGGGTGGATAGGGAAAAAGGGAGAAGAAGAGAGGAGGGAGAAGGGGATACGAGAGCTCAAGGCCAAGAAAACACAGGCTAATTAGACAATACCGAGCTGCACAGAAAAAAAAAAAAAAAGAACATCTTCATGTCATCTAAAGAAAACACAAAGAGAAACCAGCGATACCAGAATGTCTTGTAATGTCACAGATTCTCAACAAGACACACTGGAGGGTAACTCCGGAGACCACTGAGCCTTTGATTGTTGAATTAACGCTGAATTATGAATGACTATCTCCACTCAGTCCAGTGGAAGATGCCAAGCGATTATTGGAGACTTCAGGAGGTCACTGAATATTAAGCCCCCTTCTGTTTAGAGATGGTTACTCTGTGGCAACAGTCCTAGCCGGACCAGGACAAACACTGGTAAAGGATTTATGACTGCCAGGAACATTGCAATGGTCTGTGAAGGTGCTTTTAGACAGAGAGCAGTTGCTGCTACAGTGTTCAACGCTGCCATCACATCTCTCCTGCTTCCCCAAATCCTGATGATGTAACTAACTAATCTGCTCATGTAGCAGGCTTAAAATAGATGGGCAATAACACAATCACACAGTAAGATCTGCCAACTACTATAAATAACAGTGTTTATTTATCAAATGATTAGACTTTGACACTGCTTTCACCCTCCCCACTGCTGGCGAAACAGAAACTGGAAGAAAACACTTTTTCTCCTGTGGCCGTGCATTAATAAGTCAATATCCAAAAGTACCACATCTATTGGAGACAACCAGTTGTTGTACCTCTGCCTATGACTTATGATATATATTACAGTCTGAATGCAGGAAAATCATGTACTCAGTGGTTTATTCAACATTTTTAGATAGTACTTACTTGAGTATTTCCATTTAATGGTACTTTATACTGTACTTCCACTCCACTACATTTCAGAAAATAAAAGTTGTGCTCTCAACTCCACTACGTTTATTTGACAGATTTAGTTACAGTTCAAACAAGGATTTGACACAATGGATAATACAAAAAGCTTTCAAAATACAACACATTGTTAAAGATGAAGCCAGTGCGTCCCAAATTTTGGGCACTGTGTAGTCGGTATCACATTTTAGATGTCTATCAGTTGAGTAACAGTTCCACCAATAGTGATTTTTTTTCTCTCTAAATTTCTTACATGGTTACATTTAAAACATTTTTCAAATGATCTAGTACCTCACCAAAAGTCAAAAGGTTAGAGAAAAAACCCCAAAACTCCAAACAGATTTGTACATCAGAACTTCTTTCCTTTCCCACTAATCATCTCATCTCATGACCCCTCAGATTTATCTGGTGTCCCTGTATAGAAAACTGTAGTAGTTCAAACTAGTTCCACTTCCAGCAGCTACAACGGCAACATGCGGATAACACACTGGTCTATTTATCATTTGGAGGGATCAAACCAGGACTGATACTTTAATACTTTGACTACATTTTGCTGCTAATACATAGGAACAAGAAGGAAAAACACATTTTTGCATGGAAGAGATTGTAAATATTAAAGGCTAATTTAAACAAAGACTGAGCTGTGAACCCTTACTGTTGGACAAGAGGGTATGCAGATGAAGGGAGGAAGGGAGTGACTTCTCTTATATCCTGTTCCTTCATGGAAAGCAGTAGATTAGCTGATATAATCCAAAACCCAAAGTCTTGTCCGCATCAGTGTTGCCTGTCTATTTGTGTATCTACAGTATCTGTCTTTGTCAAAGTCCAAAAGGTTATCCAACATTGTGGGACATAAGAAAGCAGAATGATCACGTGACAAGTTAGTTAGTTGGTCAGAACTCATTTCAGTGGGCTGTCATCTGATAACACAGCAGATTTTAAAAACACAGTAAAACTGCTCTTTGACTACTTTCAAATGGCTAAACTTGATATGAAAAACAGTTTCAACCCTTAAAAACCAAAACCTGCACTCTTCAGGATCCTTAATTCAATGAGCCTTATTTTGATGCACAGTGCAGCACAGACGCAGCACAGTTCTTTTGATGATCAGCTTGAACCCAGCAGCGCCGAGATGGGTGGAACGGTGCAAAGGGGTGTGTGTGTGTGTTTGATAGTAAAGATGCATCGGTGCACTGCAGTTTTTGCCGTCAATGTTGAGGTGAACTTGCCTTTCCAAGCTCAAGCCAGGTTTCAGTGCAGTGCAGCTGGCAGAGTGCTATTTTTGCGGTTTCAGTGGGCAAGAGCCCACATGAACAAACCTATCCAAGATCCCACAGACAGTTGCCGTGGCAGCAGTGGTGGTATTAGCCTCAGCAACATGTAGTAACATAAAAGTAATTATTGCAGCAATAATAGGGAGCGGTAGAATATTTAACATTTTGTGGTTCATGTCTTTTCTGAAACAACTAAGTTGTTCCATTCAAAATGTTTGTCATCGTGCTACTAATGTATGGAATTAAAAACTGAAATTAATATTAATTAATTAGACAGCCTATTTAAAAAAAAAAAGAATTACACTTTCTAACACTGCTGCTTTTCATGCTTGGAATTTGTGTGGGATTGTGTGCTTTTACCATATTTCTTTGTGTTGTTTATGACTGCTTTTCACTTCCCTCTTTGCCTATATACTGAAGTATCAACCATGGATTTCTCTTCTTGGTACATGATTGGGCTGTTCATGGTAATTTATATCGAAATCAGTCAGCCAGCCAGCCTTGCAGGCCGGCGTGTCTGCCTGTCTAGTAGTTTAAAGTAGCTCCTTCTCCAGGATGTACAGCAGTGATAAATGGCTAAGACACTAATGCTTCAGTATTAATCATTGTTGATACCATGTATAATAATATATCAGTCAGAGTGACCAAACCAGTACTTTTACTGCAACATTTTAACCAAATCTTGCTACTAATAATTAAATACTTTTACTAAGGTTTGATTTTTCATGCAGGGATTTTACGTATAATGTCGTATTTTTTAATTGCTGTATTGATACTTTTACTTAAGTAAAGGATCTAAATATTTATTCCACCATTACTTACTTACTAAACAGCAGCTAAATTTCATATGACCCTTGAGATTAAATCTTGATTAAATTGATTAAATCCTCTTTGGTCTTCCATTCGGTCCTAAAGCTGAAAGGATGGGATCTCAGATATGAAACTAGTTCCCATCAACACACCAGTTTTTAAGTCTTTGCACTCCTACGTGTCCAATGGTGGCACATTCAAATTAAGCCAGAGGACTTCTGTTTCCAGCCTCCTCATTCTGTCCTACTCACCTCCTGACGCATTAAGCGGCTAATTAACAAGCATGGCTGTCTAATTGATGTGACTTTGTTCTGACTCCCCCTGGGAGGGCAGTCAGCTCGGTGAAGGTTAGGCTTCACACTCAGAGGTCAGAGTTCATGGAACAAACAGAGGTAACTGACTCAAATGTTCCCACCCTCCGGATGTGAAATGCAGCATATTGAATGTTAATGTGACAGCAGAGAGGGCCACTCGTACATTTTGACATAGACCAAACAGTTTGGACTGAAGACTCAAATGGTAGCAATAAAGCTACTCAATACCTATATTTATAAGTAGTCATATGAAGCAACCCACTGACTGTGGTTTGCAGCGGTATGGAGACGAGACAAAGACCAACGTAACAACAGAAGAAAAAAATGGAAGATGCACAAATAGGAAGAAACAGACAGAAAGGATAAAAGAGCTTGAAGAGGCAGATTAGACTGAAAAGGCCGATAGAAAAAGGGAAAGCAGATAATACGCCTCCGATGCTTGAAGGCTCAAAAGATAATGGAGAGCGGTGGTGAAGAGGGTAAATAGTATGTGAAAGAAAAAAATAGTAATTGTCAACAGTCACACAAGCACAACGGGTAAGAAAGCAGTAGATAAAGTGAAATTGCAGACCAGCTGTGCAGTGTGCAAACCCTTCCCCCTTCTACCCAGTGAATTTATCAACCCAGAGGCCCCCCTTCCTATATGCTGAATGAAGTGGCAGCGTTTAATGATCGTGTCCATCAGTCAATGCATTCATCTGTCTAACTCAAACAGTGATAATCATGGCCATTGTTGCCATAAAATGTTGTGCAGATACTTTTTGTTGACATTGGATAGAGTTATAGTGTTTGAGAACCGGAGTCGAGGTTCAGACTAAATTATATTTTCAACTAACAAAATGGCCACTGCAAAGCCGTAAATTGGCCGAGAGACATGACAGAATACTCATTGGTCCTCAACCAATCATAACTCGCCATCTTTCATGATATGTGTGACATCATTGAGAAGGAGGTGCCAGGGATAGACTTCCTGAAACTAAACAAACATGATGTTCAAAGAAATGTGTGTGTTACTGGCTGTCTTGTGTTTGGAAAGGCCAAAAAGAAAGAAAGAAATACCCACTGTGGATTGTTCCATTGGTAGCACCAACACCATGTGTCATTTAGCCATCTTTACAACCGTGTACAGAAGAGTACTCGATGCTACAGTCGCTCAACGTAATGGGGCACGATTTCATCAGGTGAAAAAGGATAGTCTGGTTGGTCGTGTACATTGTGAGGTATTCAAGATGCGCCATTGGTTGGCATCCAAATATGATGCACTACATGGGATAAAACCATTATCTCTCCTGCCTAATGTATATTTTAATCCATGGTGCGCCACATCTTTCATGATAACATATGGTCCGAACATAAACATTATCTTTGGTGTGAAGTCATATTACAAAGCTCCAATATTCCCTGCCAGAAGCTACATCTTCAAGACCATCAATTTTGACGTGCCAGCATTTGATTGGCTAATGGGGAGGAGGCTACCTGGAGGCTCATGTCAAGTGCAAATATTTCACTTAGGAGGAAATGAAGGCTGATCAGTGTGTGCTGACCACAGCAATTTACTGGGGCTGTCATTCTAGACCTCAAACACGGGTGCAAATGTAGTTTCTCTGATT
The DNA here is from genome assembly GCF_029030835.1 of Brachyistius frenatus. NCBI lineage: Eukaryota > Metazoa > Chordata > Actinopteri > Embiotocidae > Brachyistius > Brachyistius frenatus. The sequence continues at coordinate 297,942 of NW_027210833.1, read as the reverse complement.
ACTTACAGTCCGTCCTCTGTTGCCTGCATTGCACATCTGATTCAAGTAAGCAGTTTGATTTAACATGAAAATAGCTACCTTAACATGCCCAGCCTTTCTACAATGGAAAATACTGTCAACTGATGTCAGTTAACCATGTTAGCTAGCTCATTATCCTAGCTCATGTCATATAAGGCCTAGCAGCCAGGTTACTTGCAAGAGTAAATATCAAATTGGGGGATAAATCAAGAGATCATTTGAATTTCATTCTTGAATTCAACATTAATAAATTACTTTGTTTGCAGAAAATACAGCAGCAGGCTAGAGAGGTCCAGCAGGCTGATACAAAAATAAGTGCATCTGCCAGTTTAATTATTCAGTTAATTTAATTTTCATTATTAGATGTGTGTCATGTAAAATTACTGGTGTGACGTCACAGAGAGTTTTTGCTGGGAAATATTTGAAGCTATTTCTAACACATTGTTTACTATGAATCCTGACCCTTCACACAGAGGACAATATCAACAAGCTGCTAGAGACTACAAAAAGAACTGTTTACTTACATTGAAAAGATGGTAAATTGTAATTATGATAATGGTACACATTAAGAAAAGTTACTGTGGAATATGACTCAAATATTACATTGTAGTCCAGTAAAAAAACACAGCGAGCAGCATTTTGAGGCACTGTTTTACAAGCGTTTCCCATGACTGTTCAGCCAGAGACCCTGGAGCTTGTGTGTGTGTATGTGGGATTTGCGTGTGTGAGAAAGAGAGTCTGGGTGGGAGGTGGAGCATGTGTAGACCTGCCTCTGAGCTATACTGGATTTCCCATTGAGAGTGAGAGGAACTGGATTAAGGACAGGAGTAGATTAGTGTGGGGTGAGGGAATAGGGTTGGGCGATGAGGACAAGATGAGAAGGGAGTTATGCAGCGCTGCAATCACCAAAATGTCAACTGCAACTTTCAATTAAAGAAATCTCATACCGGTTACAACATGGGAGATGCCCCCCCCCCCCCCCCCCAGATATGATAGATCTTGATCTATGATTCCTGTCGAGCTAAAATGTGATAAACTCGAAATCCGCCTGAATAAAAAAAAAAATTAATCATCAGGAAAGAGAGCGACAGACGCTCGGTGAAGAGCAGATAAGAGAATATAAACAGATGGAGTGACGGGGAGACAGACAGAGAGACAGAAACAGATGAGATAGTGTGCGAGAGACCAACTGTTTTGATTCAGTGATACACAGCTGGCCGACTCACGGGGGGAGAGCTTTTCTTCAAAGCCTGGTGGTCTGTCTGCACTGTTTGTACTTAGGCTGCCACCGCCGCTCTCACACACAGTCAACAAACAGCTAATATCTGTGCTTCACATGCTGCATGCTACGGTATCTCCAGTGGTGTATGAACACAAGTTTGCCTTCTAAATCAGTGATTCCCAACCGGCGGATGCTCGGGCGTAAACGATGCAGTTGTAATGATATTTTGTTTGGGAAAGAAATTCCTCCTCGAGTCACCTGCAACACAGGAAAACTGGCACAATTGAGAATGTATGACAACATAATGTATAAATGGTTGAAATTGATGGCACGATGTAATTAATTATAAATGCAACTGGTTCTTTAAGGCCGGGAATATACTAGCTTTAAACTACACATTCGGCATGACGGCTGCCTCGTGTATCCGTGTCTGTTTGGAGCGTTGGTTGTACGCGTCCTCCGAAATGAACGCAACGAATCCGCAAGATGCAATATACACATGACCAGTAGGGGCATTGTAGGGGCAGTATGGTGACGTGGCAGGGTCAAGGACCTGAAAAACGAAACGGAAACAAGTCTGAGACAGTTACGTCTGTGGACGTTAGAAAATGCTGTTAAACTGGAGTGTGGACAGAACCCACGACATGTTTTGTCCTCCCGTCATGCTGGAATCACCAAAGTAGCGACCCCCTCAATTGTCACCATGTTTATTGTTTACATCAAGCAGATCAGGATGTTCTAATGGTGTCATTGGTTCACTGGCGCGCCCTCTAGTGGAGTCGTCCAGTCACATGCGTAGTACAAGTATATGAAGAAAGTTTAAATTAACAACAGTTTTTAATGAATAAAAAAGGCAGTTGAACAATTGGTTCAAAATAATAAATAAAGTTTAAATAATTAGCTGAGGGACTAAAAAAACAATCCAAACAGTTAGCTTGAAGTAATGGATATTAAACAATCAAAATAATGATTCAAAGTGAATGGATAAAGCACTTCTGAAACGCTCCCAATGAGGTATGAAGTCGTACAGTGGATGGAACAAAACATCTACGTGAATGCAACCTGCGTCGGGTGGAAAAATGCTGATTAGTCACCCTTTTGCCATCCGATGTAAAATCTTCCACATCATGCCAATTTGATTCTCAGGATTAGATGTGTGTCACGTGAAATTATTGGTGTGACGTTACAGAGATGTTGTTGGTAAATATGAATATGTTTAGCACATTGTTTACTGGTCCAATGCATTCTAATTTATATGGAATGAATTCTGACCATTTACACAGGATATCATCGTCATCATGCATGAACGTATAATAGAAGTTTGCAGGAAATAGAAAATTACTTTGGAAATGTACTGAAATGTTACATCGTCTTGAAGTAAGCAAACAGCGAGCACCATATTGAGGCCTAGTTACAAGCGTTTCCTATGACCGTTCAGCCAGATACCCTGGAGCAGTTATGATAATGAACTAAAAGTAATGGATAAACAGTCCAAACACTTACCTAGAAAGATTGAATTAACAGTAGAAATATTTTGCTATAAATAGTGGATAAACAGTTCAAATAGTTCACTAAAAGGAAGTAGTCTAAATACATACTTTAATTTCAAGTAATGATAAATGCTGGAAGCAGTTAGCTAAACGCAAGAGAAAAGCCCATTGCAATAGATTGGCAGAAGACAATAATGAAATAGCTCAAAATATTGAATAAACAAATTAAAAGTAATATATAAATGATTGAAATGTGCCACTACCAAGTTGTAGTAGTACAAATGAAAACTTTTTAATATCTATTATCTTTTCCTATCCTGGTGGCAGCATTCCTATTGCCTTACTGTAACCATAGCCAAATGCTATAACCCCAATCCTTCTCTAATTTGACCATACCATTGATTTCACTCAAATATTGTCAAAAGCAAAAACTTTAAGTTGGCGTTAGAAACCATTGACCTTGAATGTAGTCTCAGTCATCTGTCTAAGATGTCTGCTTGGGACATTATGGGGTTCATACTGTGGACACTGACTCGGCCACGATAGTGCTGTTTGTTTAGGACTAAGGATTATTTGAGTGACATATCTGTGCTGCATATGTCACTTTCAGTCAACATTGATGCTACAGTCACAGTTTTGAGGAGCATTCAATGGTATGTCATATTGACAGTAAAAGTTTTTTTTTTTTTTTTTAAATGGACACCAAAGTAAAATTTGAGATCACTTCAGTGTGTCCGTTTTTCTGTCACTGGTTTCCTGGCCCTGGGACACAAAGATGGTGTCCCCATTTTAAATTTAGTTTTTTCGACTGGGGGAAGCAGCTGCCACAGAACCTGGAAACTCTGAACAGATCAGAGATACGTGCAGTAATTCAGAGGTGTGTAACCACAAAATCACAAAGACAAAATCTGATTTCAATTCAGTATCTAGCAACACTTTTGTGCTATCTTTAAGTCAACTGCACAACAATATGAATGCATTTATGAGGATTACTGACAGCTGTACAAATCTACCATCTTTCTGCATATTGTCAGAATGAACTGAATGCTATTTCCTCAGGGAGCTGCAAGTGTTCTGAATGCATTAAGGATGAACAAGTGGAGGCAGTAACTGCTGCCTTTGTTTGGAAATGGTTCATATGTCTATTCCTTTTAAAACATCTATTCCAGGATGTGTTCGTGTGGTTTCAGTTTTTTTTCTCGTACTGCTGTTTCAGATGGCTGTTTGTCCTTTTGGTTCAGCTCCATGTTTCCTTTATGTGGTACACATGGTTTTGCCTAGTGTTTTTTTTTTCAAGCTCTCTGCCAGGGATATTCACTGTCTCTGGGGCCGTCCCAGTGAATTGTGGGTCAGACAAAACAGGACTGGGCCACTTCTGTTACAAAGCCCTGCTGGGCACGGCCGAGTGCCATCGGATGGCTCGACAGTCCGTTTTTCTCACAGTGCTCGGAGGGGCCAGATGGACACACTGCAAAAAGTTTACAAACCAGCAAATGATTTTAATTTGTGCTCAGATTTATTTAAGGTGTATTACATAATAATTTTGACCACTGAAATTACAGCAGAGGTTCACAGGCTCTATCATCGACATCAAGTGCTGACAGCACTGAATCGTGAGCCTTTTCATTGACTTCCACTGTCCAAGAGTTTGCAATTGTTTCCAGCCCATTCAAATCACTTATATTTTCTAGTCTGGAATGATAAAAAAAACAAAAAACAACAACATGATGTCATCACATTATCTTTATGATTGATTAATCTGCCAAAAATTATGACTAATTGTCACATTGGATGAACTGGAAGCAGCAAACGTTTGGCATCAAAATTTACTCAAACAATAAATTGATTATTTGACACCAGAATCAACACTTCAGCACTTCGACTAATCAATCAGTGTCACTATAGCTAGAGTGTCACAAGAAGGTTATACCTCACAGCTTCCCATCATATAAACACTGTCAATTCTATTTGGGTTGGCTTTTTTGAAATTAGCCCCTCGAATAGCCTTTTTGCTCATTGCTTCATCCCAACAACTGGCTGGCTGACCTAATCACCCCACATGCCACAATAGACACGTGATGGGAAATGCACCAGGTTATAATAAACTGGAATTATCCTTTAAGTCACACTGGGCGAGTCACGTCAAGGTTATATACTCCAGTTACACACATCATTTGGCTCCAAAAAATATTTGGCCTGTCCATTAAAGCCCAATGTCAGTGGAAAAGCCCTGCGTTTTTGTCTTGGCCCAGTGTTTGGGGATTTTGGGGATTATATGATATAATTTTGAAATTCCCTATTAGCTTGAAAGACTTGTAAACATGAATACTGTATGTAAGGTAGAGTTTACTGGGGCAGTCTTCAAAGCTTTCCGGACATTTAAGGTTTCAAACCATTATTCTATTCTATTCCATCTGTAATTTCATCACAGGAGGACCTACCAGTCACTAACACACACACACACACACAGTTGCCTTATACTGTTTGTAAGACATGTTTCTAATTGGAGATGTATTTCCCTGTCTCATAAGTATTTCTCAAAAGAGATAGCAATACTAAAATCAATTTTGGGACTTCTAATAAAAATCAAAAGTTTGAAGTACCAACGCAGTGAGGACTGAGTCAACATATTCAGAAGAAATATTAAGTCACTTGCATTTTTTGCAGTGCACGAATCGATGGCGTACACATTTCCTCTGACACCCCCCCCCTCCCCAGGGTTTGTTGGGGGCCATTCTGGAAGCCGTGTCTTCTCCCGACAAACTTTTGCAGTGTGTGCGTCTGGACGTCATGCCATGAACAGAGCCATCAGTGAGCCAACTGTCCCTGAGGCTTTAGGGCGGCTGAGGGTCATTCAATCTGCCCTGCGATGCTCAGAGCTTCTGCTCTTTACTGTCACCAGTAACCACCCACTCCCTCCCCCCCGCCGCCTCTTGGAGCACTTCCAGCCTCCAGGCAAAAAGCCTGTGATGAGAAGAGGAAAGAGAGTGGGGGGATGAGAATAAGGGGTTGGATGGATAGACTGGCTCTGTTCCAGTTGTTAGCAGTGAGGAAAGATGAGAAAAGCTGTGTTTGTTTCTAACACCGTGTTCAGAAAGAAACTGTGGCACTGTGAACGGATTGAAATCAGTGAAGGGAGATCATCCGGGCCGCGTCTCCAACTGGGCAAATCTGGAGAGAGATCAGGGGCCCCACACCTGAAACTCCAGGTTTATTAAACTCTAGTTCTGTTATTAGTTAGATATAGTATCCTTTGAAGAAGAAAATCAAATCAGTCGAGCAGGTTCCACTATGTAAGTCAGTATAAATGTACCTTTTTACCTTGTTATATTAAAATATAATTACAATCAAAGCAAGACAAAGTTATTTAAAAAAATCACTCATAAATTAATTAGCACAATTATGGTACACAATATCTACTATTATATTAAACAAAAGAAAACTACGAGAAAAAAACAACAACACATGTTTTTCATGATCAAAATCTATACTGTATTGAACCACGGGTAATTACAGGTGATCCACCTGCAATTTGGATCAGGCACAGAAAGAAAACACAAACACTGGCAGCAACATGATCACCTGTCAATTATTTTGATTGATTAACAAACAGCTACAGCACCATAATAATAACGTTAAAGTCATAGAAACAAACAAAAAGATAGTTAGAGAAAATTATATAAAAATGTTTTGATTTAATTCCACCCAGTGTACCAACAATAAAAGACTACTAAAAATGACAGAAGATGATGTCATGTGCATTTAGGTCCGCTTGAGACCCAACTCGATTAGACTGAGCAGAATTTTAACCCAGTAAGTCCCAGTTCCTCAAAACGCAATTTCCTCTTTTCACCCTCAAGTAATGACCCAAGGTAATGATACAAATTTGTCAATTTATATTTGTCAACTTGCAAACATGATGATTTTAAATGTAGCAGTAATTTTGTTCATCAACATTTTTTCCCAGTAAAATATCCCATCTTGCATTACAGTATCCACTTGAAGTGACTGCAGCCTTATTTAACTTTTTTTTGGTTCTGTTTAGGCTCTTTCAACACTTGCTTAAGGTCAGAGAAAGATTGTAGGCAAAGCATCAATACTTCATACAACAACTTTACATTTAATTAAAAAATACCGTTTTACACTAACCGTCACCAAAGTGGTTTTGTTACCTAAATGAGGGTCTGGATGTAATCGGTCCTCTCTGGTGAACGGATGCTTTGAAAACCCACCATCTACAGCAACCAGTTCCCACTCCCTCTAATGTAGTTCATAAATGTGTTGCCTCGTACATTGAAAAAAAAGATGCCTCTGTACATAATCCAGCCTGCAATCATGTTGCATCTAAACATAACTGGGAAAGCATTTTATCTGTATAGGAAGATAATTTCTGGGTGACGGGGTTGCTACCATTTATGCACTATTGTACGAAACAAAAAAGCTTTCTTCCACATTCTTTGTAAGAGATATTGACAATGCCATTCCTCAGTAAAGGCACGAGCAATTCCTGTCAACTACAGATGTTCATGTTGTTTCCTTCAGGCTCTACTCCAAACAAAAGGTCATGGATCTCTTTTCAGCCAACTTCATATTGTGCTGTTTGAATGCCAAGATTTTCTGCAATACTTCATCAAATAAGCTTCCAGCGTACAGATCCAGATTCTAAAAGGCCTATCGCGTGGGACCATGAGAGGGAGAACCAAAATGGAATAAAATGGCTTGCGTTGTTGTCGGTGCTTGAGAAACAAACAACAAAAATAATCTCCATGGTTTTACAAAGGAGAATAAATCAACATGATGGCAAAATGGCTGAGCCACATCTCTCTCGTTTTCTTGTTTTTATTCACCCTGTCTGTTTCTGCTGGTGAGCTCCACCTACGTACTGCAGAGACGAATGAAAGCCAGAGAGGGAGAAGGAGATAGAGAGACATCTGTTGTCTCCTATTGTGTCTGGATGGCAACCACCTCCTCTCCCCCCCAACCCCACCCCACCCCAACCAATGCCAACACACTGACACAAAACCTCGCACAACATACACACAGTGTTCATGTCTTTGCATGAAGTCTGGAAAAAAACAAAAAGGGTATGGCTACAGTCAATTACAGTGTACTCTCTTTCCAAAAAGACACTTCAGGAGTAAGATTCCTTATCAAAACCAGAGCCAGCAAAACAAAATAACACATGCTTTATGCTCGAACCGCATACATTCACACAAATGTTAAATGACACTTTCATGGATAAGACTCCATCGGTGAGTTATTTTTGTCTCATCAAACCGTACTCGCGCTATAAAGAATTAAAACTAAACTATAAAATCTGTTCCAGTCACAAGAAAAAAAAACTCATTTAAAATCACACAGACATTTGTAATTACAACATTACACCCAAACCTCAGCCGCACATCATGTGACTCACTTATAGCTGACACCATTTCCCATAGGTCATTGATGTTTTAAACATGGCTCAATGGAGACACAGTACATTTTACAAATATAAAGTAGAACGGGTGTTAATACGTTTTCATGGATGCAGTATGAACAAAATTGAGTTATGACTACGCACCAATGTTGGAGCAATTGTTGTTCCTTTTGTGGGAGCTGGGTAATTGTTCTTTAACTTTATTTTTTTTTTGGAAAGGTTACTGATATCAATTGATGTAGAAGACAGTGATTTGTCAAACAAAATTGGAAAGTAAACCCTGGGCGCACACAGGATTTTTTCAGGAAGACCAATAAAAGATATGCTGCATGCACATGCATTACTGAAGCTATAAAACAAAGAATCATGACATCATGACTTCTGCTGTAATTTGTGGCTTCACTCAGAAGCAAAGATAGGTGAATTTTTTTTTTTAAATTTAAATTTTTATCTTTGAACCATTAATTTGGATTGTTGACAACTTGAAAGGGTGCTAAACCTCATGGCAATAGAGAACTGGATCAACTACCATGATCTGTGACACACTAGCTAATTTCATAAAACCTAACTCTGCTACACAGAAACATAAACTGCTCCAGGAAAGAGTATGAGTTATCAGTCATGTATGAGATATTGATAGAATAAACATGACTAGAATAAACAACAACTTGCAGTAGACGACCGGTGCCAGTTAAACTGCTCAGTCTGCTGCTTCATGCTGCCGGGGAGAGTCGCAAACTGGCACTGAGTGATACAAATTATGCAGATTTTGCGATTTAATTATATTTTTAACATCAGAAGAGTAAAAAACTTACACTAGAATACCACTAGAGGCAGAACTACACACACTAAAGTAAGAACATTCAGTTTTAACTTGAAACATGAAAGAAAACTATGTAAAATCTCCAATTACATTCCCCTTGGAGAATATACACACAAATATTAATGAGCAATAATCCAGAAGATGAATGTACTTGGTGTGTTCGAAAAGTGTCAGATGTCTCACATGTTGCTAATTTAGGGAACAAAGGGTCATTGTGTTGTGCTCTTGGGGAACAAATGGGCTGACATTTGCACATCACTGTGCCATATGGTGTCAGTGGCACTGATCAAAGCCACATGCTGGCACTAGTTCCTTTCCTGTGGCATAGCCTTTGCCTGCTTGAACATCTCCCCCTCCCCCTCTGTCTTCCTCTGTAGAGCAGACACCACCAGATAGATCCTGACATTGTGTATTTTCTCACTCCGTTGAATTGAAGATCCCGTTTTTGAAATCTCTGGCTTGAATCTTATCTTAACGAGGCAGGTGTCCAGACAGGCACTGGTTGCAAAGTCTGCATAATTGTAGTGTTTGGGAGGAATTGCAGTTTTGTTTTGTTGTTTTCAAGCTTGGTGCAGATATAAGGCCCTGTTTGTATACTGGTGCAAAGTTGCTCTCAGCGCAGATCCCGACACATCTGTATTTTGATATATAGCACTAGAGGCTTTTTTCTACACTTGCGCGCAGCTGCTATCTTAATGGCTCAACATGAACCCGGCTGAGCCAAAATGGGTGGAGTGGCGCAACAATGGGTGTGTCTGTAAAGATTCGCCTGCGCAGCGCAATTTGGAGGTAAAATTAATCTTGGGCCTCATCCAGCTTAAACCAGGTCTAACTGCAGTGCAGCCAGCAGAGCGCTATTTTTGTGGCTTCAGCGGGTCAGAGCATGCATGAACAGACGTAGCCAAAATTTCCGAGATAGGTGTGGTGGATGTCTTATGTATTTCATTCAACTTAAATAGATAATTAAAACAAGATTTGTTGAATTTACCATTACGATTCAGCTTATCATATAAAAATTAAGTTGGCTCGTGTCTATTGAATTAGATATAAATCAGGCAGTGGGTGCGCGCATGACACAGCAGCCAATGTCAGCCATGTAACATAAAAAGGCAACTTTAATCAGCATTGCCTGGCTGGTAAATTAAATTTAAAAATTTCCCCTCGGGGATTAATAAAGAATATACCTACCTACCTACCTACCTACCTAAATCCAGTAGAGTGGAGTAACCCACTGAACATGTAACTGACTTCACTTGTTACTAGCATACTCATTAGCATCTCTAGGACAATCACTAGTATTTCCGGGTAAGTCAGCATTCTTTCTTATTTTCATTCCTATAGAATGTAAAAGAACATTTAAATATGCTCTGTTTATAATATGCAGGTTTCATATAAAATACATGCACTGTATGGTGATGCATGTGAGTTTATCCAGAGTTCATGTGCCAAGTCAAGAAATAATAACATATCTCAGTTATTCTAGGCGTCTACATTATATGTTATGCTTTTATATTGTATTGCTATAATATGAATCCCATAGGATAATTAGTAACTGTACTTGTGAGCCGCTGAAGACCTGCCTGTTTTTATTCTGGTACAGTCGATGATGGTATTTGTGTAGTAATAACAGCGCATGAGACTGAAATAAAAAAAAATAAAAGTGCAGCTTCTTCCTTTTTAACTATATTGTATATCTTTTACCTCTTTACTTGACAAATTTAATCTGAAAGCAATGATGTGTACCTCACCTGTACATTATATACTGTTTATTTAAAAGTTATTTTTGAACGTAATGACTATCTGAGGAATGTTAGTTAGCCTAGAAATGCAAGTGACTAGTGTAGAAATACTACGCGCAAAGGTAGCCATGTGATTTACTTAGGACTGCTGGTTATAAGGCAAAAGAATAGCTGAGCTCTGTGAATACTTGACTCATCTTGTACAGTAACGACAAACAGATCTGCTGGCTGATGTAAAGGTGAATTGTGACTTTGGAACCTGCTAATGACCAGCAAAGTCTGTTTCATGGTTTGTCAAGTTATAAATGTAATTTACCTGCTTAAGAGCTGCTGAGCTTAGTGAGTAGGTGACTCATCTCAGAGTGATTAGGAAGAGATCATGCTGGACTCTCATTTACTCTGTTACCTTGTTATCCTAGCCTCATTAACATGATCACATTCATGAAAGTGTTCCAGAGAATTTAAAGTCAAAGGAGAGTTTGCCGGCAATTAAGACATTGTTTATATTCATATCTAAAAAATTCCATGAATTCCCCAATGTATTTATTTGATCTACTACTACCATCACATTCACCCCTCATCTCCCCATATTTAATGTGTAAGCTTTCACATAAATGCATGTACATATAAAACCTTACATACAGAACACATAAAACATGTTCTGTGAATGCCTCTGTGTACCTTGCTGAAAACTTTTAAAAAGCCTTGGGATTGGCTTAAACCTGAGGAATATCTCCTACCACAGTGCCATAATTTACACGAAGAACAAAGTGTACTCGCTGGTCTGCCGTGCAAATGGACTGAAACACAGAGACAAAAGGAAACCCCAGCCTGGTTGGAAAAAGAGGCGTGAAAATGAGCAATGCTGGCTGGCTTACTGGTGAGTTACATGCATCGCTCTCAGGGTCGACCGAGCTTGGCTTATCATAAAAGGCTTCCTCTGAGACATCCTCATGGAGGATATCAAAGACTTTCTGTGGTGGAGATCCAACTTGGGAGAGATCAAATGGAAATAAAGAACCTTCACCTTCCTCCAGTCCTTCAGTATTTGGCATACCCACTCTGGATGATGAATGCTACAATACACTGTTGGCAAAAAAAAAAGTATTTTTCCCATGAAAGGTGAAGAGAGACTGGGAGTGTAGTTTCTCTTACATTACTTTTTCCACTAAACACAACAATGCCTCACCAACAGCCCCAGCATTTCTCTGCAAAGCTGTGCAGTGTCTCATCTATCATACAAACCATCACTATTCCTGCAGGAATATCTGCTCAGTTGTACTAAGTACTTTGTTATCGCAGTACACAATATTAATTACTATCATAAATTCATATCATAATCCTATATTTATAATCATATAAAAGTGTTGCATTAGTAATATATATATATATGTGGTCTATAGATGGTTGCCGTTCGATTGTTTTGACTCTGCAATTTAGTTAAAATCGGGAAAAGAAAATGCCATTGGATTCCAGTTACCATCCCAAAAACATTAGAAGTTAGTTTATTGGACTTAACATCTGGTAGCACTAATTCCTTAGTCAGGTGCCTTTAACTCCTCAATATTAAAAAAAAAAGATGAAAAGCTTGGAGGCATGAAATTCTTTCCTGTTTTGTCCATTCTATTCTTGCAGGTTTGTCTTGTCTGGAGCGACAGATAGGACATGTCGTTATTGCTGGGTGTAAATGAGAGACAATTGTTGAATCACAGGAGGTAATAAAAAATTATAATAACACTACTACACTACCGATGAAAGTGGGAGTGTCCTTGCTGTGTCCTAAATCATGTTATCATGAACTAACACTGAGTATTCAAATTCAGTATGACACAACACTTTTCACTCTACACAAAACACAAAAATGGAAATATTTTGTATTGAGCACCAATATACTTCTGAGTGGTCTACTGCTGGTTGAATATTTCCATGGCCAGTGGGTAAGTGCCTTAAACTGCAATATCACCGATGGCCACAAGGACTCGGCTCCAAAAAGGCTCAGGCTCCATAGACTCCTATTACACTCTTATCATGAAATACAAAGTTTATACATTTTTTCCACGAGTTATACTGGTTATACTCATTCACTAAAGTCAGTCCCTCAAATTAGTTTTGTGGGGGGTCTATCTGAAAATGATTGTATCAAATATACCACTCAAAAAGCGATGTATCTGGAGGCATGTCTGAGTGATTGACAGGCTTGTGGTGCAGTCAGGTGTCTGAGACATGTGGGTGGGCGTAGTATCCTCGGGTTCCCAATCAGATCCACCGCTTGCTGCTCCCCAGCTCCTTCATAAACCAATGGGTGACATCACGGTTGGTCAAATGACATGTTAAACACCCTGCAGTGTTTATTGGGTTGAATTTTAAAATGGAAAAGCAGCTTGTGTAGCCGTGTGCATTTGACCCACAGAGCTTGATAGAAAATGTAATTAGTTGTGGTAGACATCTGCCCAATGCAGAGTTAATGTGGTGAATTGCTGATCTGTCAGAGTAATTAAACACTATGACATGTAAAAGTTATGCTGTCTTTAGATCTGCCTTGAAATAGTCAAATTATTTCTTTCATGCGTTAAAAGAAGTTGTTGAAACAGGACGTATGACCGTGAGGTATAAATCTGAAGTGTAATCCAGTGGGCCGTGGGGGGAGGGGGGGCACAAAAGAAATGTGAAGGTTCTTAAAACTTCTGCAATTTTTTTGTAACTACACTTTTTCGTTACACGTCCTCATTTAGCATGAGGTCACCAATTGCCTACAGTAGTTTTTACTTGGACTAAAAATTAAAAGTGAAATCTGCAAAAAAAAAGAGCTATTGGACTGCAGGTCTCCAAAGCCAAACCTTCAACACCTTAAATAAATCGATCTATCTCATTTACTCATTTACTGGTTGACTGTGTGGAACATGAATTGACAAAATAATCCATAAAAAGTGAAATGGTGTTTGGTAAATTGAAAATTAAAAGATAGAAAATACTCTTATTTAGGAAAATAAGTGCTTTTATTCACACTGAAAAAGAAAGAAAGAAAGAAAGAAAGAAAGAAAGAAAGAAAGAAAGATGCCCCCATGCACACAACTATATGATAGTGTCGGGAGAGGCAGCAGAGCCATGACGTGCTCTGAGCCGTCTGAACAGAGATGGATGGGAGTAGCATATGGTGAGAATCTGTGCCGAATCCATGCCGGACTTCTCTCTGAGGAGCTCTGCCATTTTGCTGCTCCGGCCCTCCCTCTAATTTAATTTTCCCTCTTTCTGATGTGGACTGGGCAGCAGCATGGCGACACACACAGATACACGCTCAAGGGACAAGAAATGTATGATGAATACACACACACACACACACACACACACACACACACACACACACACACACACACACACACACACACACACACACACACACACACACACACACACACACACACACACACACACACTGTGTGTCACACAGATGCACGGTTAACATGTGACTGCTCTGATTTTACACACTTAAACACACATAATGATACCATTGTTTCTGCTCTGTATGAACATGTCCATTCTAAAGACACACTCTGATACAGATATTGTAATTTACCACATGTAGACCTCCACACACGCACACAGCAGAGCCATTAGTGTTAGCCTGCTGTGTTGAGCCACAGCAGGCGGCCACTCTAGCAGTGGAGGCGGATACAAATGACATCAGCGAGTACTGAACAAACACTCATCAGTACTGAAGAGACCAGGCACTGGGGTTCTGGTGGAAGCAGGACTGCCTACATGAACCAATAGAAGCAGACATCCACACACAAACAGCCGCCCACAGACTGGGGGATGTCTGATACCACCGGGCAGCTTGTTGTAGGTTTCACCGTGGGCAGAGGTGAGAAAAGCGTAATGTTGTTTATCCCAGAATTGTAGTTAAAATGAGTTTCTTCAAATGACTCATCAAAATTTACAGAGACTCTTCAAAATGTCTTTTTTTGCATTTGCAGCATCTCGCATGTATTGTAGCGCTGCAAAGGACCCATGAAGCTCCTACATAATTCCATACAATGATTATGTTGCAACATCCCATCACAGCATGAGACGGGAGACACGTTTTGTTTTCATTGACATCCGAATTTTGTCTTTTCCAATGCTGGGATGATGAGTTACTCGGAGACACCTTTAAAAATAAAAAAAATATTGCACTCAATTTTATTATTAAGGGTTTATAAGTACCAAGCAAAACAAAAAGCAGAAATAATAAAGATATGTTCTTTGACTGCAAAACTTCCATTAAGTAGTATTTGGGTGTACTGCTGTGCACTGGTTATTATTATTGACAAATAGGTTTTAATGCTTTGTTTAAGCTAAGTTCAATTGACCACTCCACGAGAGAGAATACAAGATGAGGCCATTTTAATGCAAACACGGTTTCCAGACTGCAGTACAACATTGCGAGAAAGAATGTTGCATGTAGGAGAATCTCGACCATCCAAAAGTGCTCTGAGGAGTCCAGGCCTCAGTCGGTTGGAACTGTTTTGAGGGCATTGAAAGATCAGACAACATACGAGACAGGAGTGGACATAATGTTTCAGCTCATCGTTGTACAAGCCAAGTAGCATCACAAATTGAATCATGCCACAAACACCAGTGATGTTAATTTGATGCTGTGTTCTATTTGTTTCTAAATGAACACCACCACTCTGCATTATGAGACAGCTTTTATAATTAACCAAGCATGTGATGACAGCTAAAAGTCCGTTTTCTTTTAACATATTTCCAATATTCCCTCATGCCCTTCCTTTATTTATGTACTGTATATCACAGCATGCCATGAAAGTAATACCTAAGACAACTATGAAGCCTAACAATAATATTTGTTAATGAATTATTTAAATGAGTAATTGATTCACCACTTTTTGTAGCATATGAATGAAAATACTGTTTTGGTGGGATTTTTTTTTGGCTTCGGTATTGATTGCTATTGGTCAAAACAGGTTCAATATAATTCATGATTTTACACCATGTAGTAAATGCATTAACCGATTGGCACTATGTGTCAAAAGCATCTATAAGTTTTGAATATTTAAACATAATAACATGTTGGACAGATAAAGGTAATATCATTAGAACTGCTTGTTAATACTCAGACATGGAGGCAGACCCGATACTTAGACCAACGCCTGACGGTCAGTCAGCTTGTCTTTCTCTGCGGGTCCCGACACAAAATACATCAAAAGAAAACCGGTAACACTTTACTTGAAGTGTGCATTAGTGTCATTAAATGACTATAAATTTATAAATTCATTTATTTACGAATGTGTGTGATTGTTGTCATTAAGTGTTATCTCGTCAAATAATAAGTTGTTTGAGATGTCTTTGTCATGACAAATTTATATTACCCAAGACATAAACATGTCATAAACATGTAACCCTACCACTGTAGTAGACGTAAAGGACAATATTCATGACGCTGTTAGGGTTAGTTTGCTGTGGTACTGTATATCAGTTCCACATAGTCTGCGATATTGACAAAATGTCCACATTGGCAGTTAATCATATACAAAATGCCATTAAAGAATTTAGTTTGATCCCTTTGATCACTCTTGGTGTGTGTATGTGCGTGTGTGTGTGTGTGTGTGTGTGTGTGTGTGTGTGTGTGTGTGTGTGTGTGTGTGTGTGTGTGTGTGTGTGTGTGTGTGTGTGTGTGTGTGTGTGTGTGTGTGTGCTTTGCGGCATGTGTGTCTGTGTGTGCTGTTCTGGAGTTGCTAAGTGTGTCGCCTCACAGGGACCTGACTGGCATTTAGGCAGAATATTCCCACAAGCAAATGTGTAATTAATTAGCCTGCTGTTCACAGCCACAGCATCCCACCACCACCTCCACCCCTGCTTCCTGCCCTTCCTCCTCTCCACCCACCCCACCCCACATCTCATAAGTTAAAATGGGATAATCAGTTCCACTGGGAATCCTTCACAGCCACCAACAACTCCCTCCACCCCAAACACGCACGCACGCACACGCACGCACGCACGCACGCACGCACGCACGCACACACACACACACACACACACACACGCACGCACGCACGCACACACACACACACACACACACACACACACACACACACACACACACACACACACACACACACACACACACACACACACACACACTACCCCATCATTAACATTTCCTCCCTGTGCCTTTAAACTGCTTACTGACGTGGCATGTTATGACAATTCAGCCACACTTCTGCTCGTCAATGACATCCCCATCTGGACTCTAAGAACAGTTAAGGGGAAGGATTCTCAAATCGTCCTTTAGGAGCATCAGACACAGAGACGCAGCGGCCCGGCTGAGATGCAGATTGTGTTACGGAGTTTGTCGGGTTATGATGGTTTAGACTTAACCAGTTCAAAGTGAAAGGCTTGATACGGTCTCTGGAGGAGATGTGGGTAGAGAGGATGGAGCGTTGCATGCAGCCGGCTCCCCTGACTTTCTCATTAACCTTATCATATAACGCAATGCAGGGAGGCCTGGGAGTTGGCCCGTTATTTTTTTTTCTCAAGGTGATGTTGGAGGATTGCTGACTACAAATCCCAGTTGCCTTGGAAGGAATTAGTCCTGGTCTCGCAGGAAGGGGTTCTGACCCGGGCTTGTTCTGCAGGACAGATTAAAGTGAATGAGCGCTGAGACTAGTGGAGGATAAAGGCCAAAGCTTTTTGCACAACCTGACAGCTCCATGCTCCTGCACCACAGGGGAGCGGTGCATACTCAGCATCGCTGCAGGATCCCAGGGAAGTCCTGTGACAGTACTGTTTGATATTTCAGTCCAATGTTGTTTGGATGGTGGTGTGACTGACAAGAGGTTAGAGTTATAGTACCAGAGATACTGAGACCTGCCTCTGATTCTGGTTCTGTTGGACGTCTTTTCTTGGTAAAAGGGACTTTATCCTTCTCACTGGCACTCATGTGCATGTTTTCTTATTTCCCTTATCTGGTCTATATATTGAAAAATAAATTAACTTCTGGCCTGATGGAAGCACTAAACAAAATGACCATCATCATTCAGAATCATCATGTTCCTACCCATAAACAAACAAGCATGTGCAGGTGAATGAGGTGCAGATGTAGGTGATGATGTCAGACAGTAAGTGGTTCCTGATGGAGCTCTAATGCTGTATTGCAAAATGTCAGGTCCAGGTGTTTCATTTCTGTGTTAACTGTCAGTCAGACTGAAACAAACAAACAAACAATAAAATAATAAATCAAAACAATAAAACAGAAATAACTTTAATAAAATGAATAGAATTAAACATAATATGAGATTTACAGATTTTTCCAGAATCACTGTTCAACAAAAGGGATTTAGCATAATTACATTTCATCATATCACTCAACTGCTACATTTAAATCTGTGTTCCCCCACTCTGGTACAACAGAAGTATGCTCTGATCAAGTGGATTTCACAAAGGATGTTGACAGTGTCTGCATATGTTTATTCTTTTTTTTTTTTTTTTTTTTTATATCTTGTTAACAGTTTAACTAAATCTTAATGCTGCTACTTGTAATGCTGTCTTTAAAGATTTAAAATGCATTTATACAAAAAAAAAAAAAAAAAAAATGCATGAGGACATGACCCGTCAAACCTACTCTGTGGCACAGTGCATTTATTTTTACATTCGGTTTGATTCCCTTTACCCATGAAGTATACAGAGGCATCCAGAGGTGATCCAGGGCCTGCTCTGTGGTACGACTATTACTGTATA
Organism: Brachyistius frenatus; assembly: GCF_029030835.1. Taxonomy (NCBI): domain Eukaryota; kingdom Metazoa; phylum Chordata; class Actinopteri; family Embiotocidae; genus Brachyistius; species Brachyistius frenatus. Next base: position 279,494 of record NW_027210833.1, on the reverse strand, counting down.
TTCCCAACACTATGCCTCACTGACTGTTGAGAGTGGGAGACGAGATAATGTGTAGATGAGCTGTTCTATTCATGGAGCCACGGTGAACACTGTGGGGATGATATGTGGATGTGCACGTTAATAGATTCACTGCGGGGAAGTTTTATTCCAATACACAGATTCCTATTTCATGTTCACATGTTTTGTGTCATGAATGATATTCAGATGATACAGTTATAACACTGCACTCACCATAGAGGTAAAGAGCAGGGAAGTGTGCTTACCAGGGTCATTGCTTTTTATCTTGTTTTATGGTGCCACTATGTACTGTAGAAAACTAGCTCTCGTCCTCTTTCTACTTGAAAATAAATGTCCATTTTCAAGTAGAATAAGGAAGAGAGGTATTTTTCATATATATTGCTGTTGATATAGATCATAGAGTGCATATTTGTTTTACATACAAGGAATATGACTTCGGTCGTAACTTTCTTTCTCAATGTACAAACACAAAAACAGACACAAATAGACATATATGCAGCTAAAAAAAACAAACATATAAACCATGTACACTTAAACAATGGTGCAATTGCACCTAGTGCAAATGGTGCTAATGCAATGCAGTTTAGATTCTGTTGACAAGTACCAGTCTACATATATTATGTTGCAGCTCAGTGATTTTTGATTGATTGAAATCAGTGAAAGAAGTCAGAGATCCCAAGTGAGATTGAAAACACAATGAAAATTTAAAATACATCCAAAAATTAAACCGATATGGTCAATAGTATGCACAAATGATCACTTTAGCAGTCTCAAAGTGCTTTACGGTTTGCCTCCCATTCACACACCAATGGCAGCAGAGGTGCCATGCAACGTGCTTGTCTGTCTGGAAGAACTGGGGGTTCAATGTCTTGCCCAAGGACATTACCGCATGTGGGCAGGAAGAACCAGGTATCGAACCGCCAACCTTTCAATCAGTGGGCAACCCACTCTCGTCATCCAAGTATTTAGGAACTTGGCTTGACAGGAGACTATCATAATCTTCGACCCAGACATAACAATGAATATCTCTTACAACATGCATGATGAGAGCAGTCCATCTTTTTTCAAAAGGTTAGGCAGCAGACACTGACAATGACGGGTTGTCTCACTATTCAAATAAAGCCTCAGTCACTTTACTGTCCGCACATACATAATTTACCCTCTTTTACACATGCTATTCACTGAGCCCAAACAGGACACTTACAACAGACTTTGCAAATAAACTCTTCCACGTCGCTGAACTCCACTTCCTGTTGAACTCTGCATTACCTGGTCTGGCTGGAGGCCCAGGTTGAGGCCCTCATTTTGCCTCTGCCCTGCTTCAGTCCAGATGCTGCAGAGACAGAGAAGGCTTCTGTTCCTCCAGGAAAGCCATTCTGGTTTTGGAGCCACGCTCCTCCCCGTCTTTCCCACAAAATGAGGCATGTAAAACTCCACACCTGGAAGACGTAATCACAGCCAGACTTTCATTTAAAACCCCAACTCAGTCTTCTGGTTCCAGCCACTATATATACCAAACATAAACATCTCAGTTTGGGTCACACAGATGTATAAGTGGACCAAAAAGAAAAGAGCACAATTCATTCTCTGGGGTGTTCCACTGAATTGTGTAATTTAACATGAATCTTTTCTCATTAAAAATTGTTTAAAATGACTCACGGACCGATTCTAAAAGTATTGTCTTCCTGCTGTGCTAAGAGTGCCATATATAACATATCAAAGAAGGAACAGATGCCTCTCGGAGCGAGTCTGCCTTTAGTGTCTCACTTAACATTCCCCTTCATTTGCTGACCTTGAGTCATTCAATATTAGTGACATGAAATAGTGCAGGGCCTTGAGGTTGATCACACTCCAAATTACAGTCTTTGAAAAGCGACCTTCTGTGATCACCCATGGTATGCAAGAGGCCTTGTGTGTGTGCACATGTATGTTCTTCTGCACTCATATGTTTCCTTCCTTCCCCCCAACTAGAATTGCTACAATTCTGAATTCTCGATCAGACTTTTCAGGAGCACGACAGCCCCAGCAGGCGAGATGAAAGTAGTGATTTTTTTCCTCCCTCCATAATTCTAGCCTTTTTTGTCTACTATATGTCATTACAGGGAGCTGCATCCAGTTATTTGTGTCCTGTGGCCGGATACATGTGCACAGAGGGAACCAATTTGTGTGGGAGGCGTATCAGGACAAAGGAGGCGACTGATTTTAGATCAGCGAGCCCTGCAGGCGTCTGGAGGCCCTTCGCCTGTGGGTAATGTCATTGCGAGCAGCATGTCTCGCTAACATTGTTGAACTGAGAGGTGTAACAGTGTATCTGATTTTTAGGAAACATTTGGGCTAGAATGTGCTCATGGTTTGGGCTAAAAGATGTGGAGCAGAGAGCATCTCTTTTCTCTCTATCTGTGATGCCAAGTCTTAAACCTCTGGTTTTCATATCGCTGAGGCTACCAAAAGGGATCACATGATAAATCTTAGGGGTCGGAAGATGATGAATTAATCAGGATAGATCAAATAAATAAACAAACTTAAAACTTAAAGTTAATTTTATTTAGTTCTCACCAACTAAATAAACCATCCTCGTAGGCAGGGTGGAGTAGCTCGCAGCAGTGTTAATTTAATCAATTAAAACTAGAGTAGGACCAAACAAAAATGTTGATCTTTGTTTCACTCAGTAAGAAATAACATTTAAAAGTAAAGAAGCTTACATGCATAACATATTCTAAAAATGTGAATGCATTGTTTTTTGTTTGCACTTTTTGTTTGTTTGTTTGTTTAATTCGTTGCACTGTTGTTTAGTTTAATTTAACATCATTACATTTTTGTTCATATAAAATGTTCATTCTTTATATTTTATATTTTTTTAACGACCTCTATTTTTTATTGTCATCTATCTATCTATCTATCTATCTATCTATCTATCTATCTATCTATCTATCTATCTATCTATCTATCTATCTATCTATCTATCTATCTATCTATCTATCTATCTATCTATCTATCTATCTATCTATCTATCTATCTATCTATCTATCTATCTATCTATCTATCTACCTACCTACCTACCTACCTACCTACCTACCTACCTACCTACCTACCTACCTACCTACCTACCTACCTACCTACCTCTATCTATCTATCTATCTATCTATCTATCTATCTATCTATCTATCTATCTATCTACACATCCTCACCACATTTTCAATTTGGGAATTCAAGATTAGTGTCATCAATTCAGTTCCTGGCCAAATGTGAAATATTACCACAAACTCCTTTTCTGTTCCTGAATTATGGCGTTGAATTATGGCCTGAGAAGTGCAGAACATTTTGTTGTCCAAGTTTCAATATAAAGATATTTTCACATCACCATTTTATAGACATTTGTGTAAAATGTTGTTATGATTAGTGTATGAATGCCTGAGTTATGGTGAATGGTCTACACTTACTGTATACAGCGCTTTATCACCTTAGCGGTCTCAAAGCGCTTGCCATTAGGAGCAACTCCGGGAAAGATGGACGAATGGCCAAATGAACTAATTACTGTTTAGTTGCAACTTCTTATAGAACAGTTAGCATGCATCTGTGTCACATACATCCAGATTATTGGAACAGTTTCCTCCACACCAAAAATATCTCTTGAATTTGTTTTATCCCACTTTACTTTACGGAAAAAGTGAGCCAGCTGCTGAATGCTAATGCTAGAACATGAGCAGGAACGATTGCAGAAATGAACAGCAAATTACAAAAAGGAAACTAAAGTTTTACTAATAAGACCTAGATTTTAATATCTTAGTTTTTATGGACTAACTCTGATAACATCTATTTTATGTTGCAGGAGTGGGCTGCAATGTTCACAGCAATTGTCTGCGTTGTACTCCAAAGTCCATTCTACACGCCATGTGTGCGGTGGTCTCTCGTGAATATACATAAATAGCTGTATTTAGTAACAGTTAACATCAGCGTTTAGGTGTACTACCTTTGAGGAACTACCTGCTCGGTCGCGCCACTGAGAACTACATACCCTATAGGGCTTTTTTTCTGTTTACATTCCGACTGCCAATAGGAACGCTGAAGTCATCTCATGCAACAACGGTTTATTTGTCTGTGTTTTGTTCCATTTATTAAGGCAGACGTTTAAAGCTTTTCTAAAATGACTACATTTTTATACAGGTTTTTTTTTTTTAAATGGTAGTTGCTGTGCTTCATTGACTCAGGTGTTCGACCAATCAATGCACATGTTCTCTGGGCCAATCACCACACACTTACACCATTCAAGGTTCCTCTTAAACTTAGAGAGTATACTTAACCTGTTCCCTGTAGGTTCCCTAAAAGGTCGTTCCTCAGTGTGGTTATTCGAACTATGACAAAATTCCTCCATTCTGAAAGTGCTTTAATGCTCCCTTGCATTTGTTACTGACTTAACACATGCAGCAAAAGTAGTTTTTATTTTTTTGTATTCTGTGAATGAAATAGATTTAAAAAAAAAAAAAAAAAAGAACAGCAGGAGTCTCTTTACCTTTAATGGCAGATTAGGCTATTGTTTTAAATGAATCAAATCTGATTTCTGAGAACAGATGTGCTGTGAGATCAACTCTATTCACATTTAAAATGAGTGATAATAAAGAAAGTTAGGGGCACACCGTTTTATCATATGCAACATCATTGTCCTTTTCCAACAACACTTTGACATTATCCCTGTCATAGTATTGTGCAGGACCTTTGTTTTTCTCTGTAATCATGGAAACTAGAAACTAGGAAAAGATAATAATGGTCTTCTCATTATGTAGCCACTCCAGGAACACACTTTAAACCCCCCCTGTCTCACCACTGTATTGCTTTTTGCTGTCAGTTTCTCAGTAAACCACTATTTAGCTTTCAGTTTAATTTTGTCCTCAATTTCAAAAGGTTGTAACCTTTTTCTGCTTTTTCTTTTTTTCATTCCCATGTCAAATAGTATATAAGAGAGAAATCCTCACAAAGCAATTTGCTCATGTCCTGCACATGATAAATTAGGTTTAAACTTTGTGGTGTGAACTTACAACAGCTTTTCCTTCGAACTGACATCCTGTAGGCTTTTCGGTTTTATTAGCGTGTATGTAATGTTAGGCAACCCCTTTTGCCTAAGGTTATGGTGAGATCTATTAAAACAAAACATGTTAACTATACAAAATAAGACAAACTTCTACTAGGTCAAAGTCAAACTAGGACTCCAGACAAAGTGTCCCCAAAAGAATCAGGTTGCATGTGAATGGGTTTTCATAACTTGATTAAATTGAAAATTTGTTATGGAATTTGCATTTAAAAAGGGGAGTATTAATGAAGGTGGGTCTAACATTATTAACTAGAGTTGCGTGAAAATAGGGCCCCAAAAGCAAATGCCCTCTGATGTGTTGATGCACCCAAAAGTAAGACTACAGGTTATTAAACTGTAAGAGCACACAACCAGCAGAGTGGACAATCTCAACTGAAACATTCTGTCAGTGGCAGTTACACCTTTAAACGGTGGGAAAAGAAACAGGTAGAACCAGGCACCAATAACTTGATATAAATACATGTGAGTGAGCTGCAGTAAGAGATATGTTTGAGTTTGATAGAAGCGTGGCAGGTGAGAGAAAGGACAAGAAGCGATGAATAGAAACAAGGTCACTCATCAAAGCCTGCTCTGCCCACATTAGATGGACTTATTTCTCCAGCAGTCTCTTGTTCTTGTTCCAGAATCAAGATCTAAGAGTCAAAAGTGCAGAACTTCATCTTCTCATTAGCTTTCATCACTGAGAGGAGAAAGTTTCTGAATGTCTTGTTTAATCAATAACGTGTAGGCAACAGCTTCCTTTGAGGAAGATTTCAAAATAAAATTGACCCCAGGCTGAGCCTACCTTTTTACTAGAAATATAAATTAGAGCACTTATCTATTAATGTACACACACAGCCTGAGTATGTGTGTGTAATATGGGAGTTTGCATGGTTTAATCATGCATGCCTACAAGTCAGTAGGAGTAGATAGTCATAAATGTTAAATATTTCCAACGAGCACATCTCTGGGGCGGCAGACATCTTCACCACGCAGTGTGGATCCGACGGCCAGTCATTTCCATTCCAGCGGGCATGCATCTATATTCAGAAGCGGATTCATTAAATCATGCATCTCCATATGTGTTGACTTGTTATGGCTCACCCTGGATTTAAATGTGGGTGTTTGTTCTAGTTGTCTGTGTTATGTGGTGGTGAGAGACCGGACCCAAATACAGCACACACAGCAGATGACTTGAACAAATAGCCCGCTTTATTGTAGACACAAACAGGTAATCAATCCAGGGAATCGTGCGTGACCACAGAACCAAGTCCAGAATGGCTGAAAGCCAACAGTCACTACCGACCCGGGCTCCTCCTATGGTTGGGGCTGGAACACGGAGAGAGTCCAGAGAGGGAGAATGTCCGAAGGTTTTGTGCAGGCTGTTCACTTCTTTGTGCAGCTACTGTTAAAAGAAGTATTCGGATCCTTTACTTTGGGGATAATTCCAATATATATCAATTCTCGATGGAGAATCGTTTAAAGACGCTCCCTCCTACTGGGCGTAGATATCGGGGTTCATTTTAACCAATCAAGTCACATCGAGACCGGCCAACACTGCTACCGCTGCAACTACCTACAGTGTCCATCAAAGCGTTTTTTCCTGAGCACAGCACATTTAAAAAAAAAAAAAAGTGTTTTTAATGAACGGCAGCAGTGTGACGAGATGCTGCGCGTTTATTCTGCGCTGAACGTTCAACGTTTATTTCCGGTCACCGAGATTTCACCAAGAGTTGCGCTCGTCACTGTCACCAGCCGTTAAATCACAGTGAAGGAGGGGCGGCACAAACGCCCTCAACCATGGACACTGGTCCCTGATTTGTCCGCCCTTCAGAGTGGCTATGCAAATGCTAATATGAGCCAGACTACCAGACTGTTATGACAGCGAAAAAAAACGAAGCTGTGAGCGGCAGTCGGCGCTGCCAGGCTACTTAATTCCCTCCCAGCATGAACACAGAAATTATCGCCCTAATGTTAAAGCCCAGTAAGTGTACATCTAGTTACTGTCCCAAATCACAAATCAAAACAGACATTCAAATTATGCATTGGTGGCAGGAGTAAGCCACAGTCGGCGCAGACAGGCTAAGGAGCTGGTGCTTGTGAGCCTGATTTATTGCTCTAAACTGTAAAACACTTTGAAGACCATTAAGGTAAAAATATACTATAAACATTAGCACAGACCATTTACTACTTATTACTAATACTACTTAAAGGATGATTCCAGTTTATTCATACCTGGTGTATTTCCCATTAATGAGGTTACTTTGGTTCTGAGTCATGCTAATTTTGCACTCTCCTCCTCTGTTGTAGAGATTGTGGAAAATGATGAGCCACACAAAACCAGGTAAATCAGGCCTACAAGCACCAACTCCGTGAAACTTAAAAAAAAAAAAACAGGGACCCCTTGTCCCTTGTTCCACCAATCTCAGCGCAGCTCGGTTCATGTTGATGCGTCAAGATTGCAACTTGACGCTAGTGTGTAAAAAAAGCCCATTGTGCTGTACCAAAATGCAAAATGTGCTGGGATTGGGATATAGGGCCCATAGAAAGCCACTTCAGTATAGTCCAATATTTTGTCCTTAGTCATACTGGGGGGATTTTAACCAGTGTGTTTTGGGTCAATATCCTGTTGGGGGACTCATGACTCTGACAGTGAACAGCACTTTTTGCTCCAGCATACTTTGATAGTCTTAAACTTTCTTTATGCCCTGCACAGATTCAAGGCACCCTGTGCAAGATGCAACAAAGCAGCCCTAAAACAGAACCAAACCACCTCCATTTTTCGCAGTATGTTGTTCTTTTCTTGGAAGACTTAATCTTTTTCTCTGTGAATACAGAGCTTTTTCTTTCAACCTCCTAGGTTGTCTTCCATGGAGCCCGCTGCCCACGGTTTTCCTTGGTTCTTTGTCTACCATTGCCACCATCTTTTTTTTTTTTTTTTTTTTTTTAAATCTGGGTTAGATTTTTTTCTCTTTCAGCCAAATGTAGGCAGTTTGGCTACAGTCCCAAGGACCTTAAACTTGTTAATAATATTCACAACTTTACTCAGAGGAACATTAAGTTGCTTGGACATGGTTTTATAGCCTTTACATTTAACAAGCTTGTATATATATATATATATTTTTTTTTTTGTCTGAACTTCTCAAACTCTCTGCTTGGCTTTCTCTGGTCCCGTCAGTGTGGTGATTACATTTTGCAAGCGTGAAACTTACACACACACATGTAATGTCTTGAAGGATCATGTGACCAAGTAAATTGTACAGTGGTAGTAGGAGGGTGGATGGGCAGCTTGGAGGCAGGAATTAGAGACTGCCATGCAGGAGGCTGACTTTCAAATCAAGGAGGTGACAAAGTTGTTCTTGAGGTGTTGTTTTATTTTGTTGGAAGCCCAACTGTGTTCTTTTTCTTGAAAGTTTTGTTTTCCTGTAAATCAATCAATCAATCAATCAATCAATCAATCAATCAATCAATCAATCAATCAATCAATCAATCAATCAATCAATCAATCAATCAATCAATCAATCAATCAATCAATCAATCAATCAATCTATCTATCTATCTATCTATCTATCTATCTATCTATCTATCTATCTATCTATCTATCTATCTATCTATCTATCTATCTATCTATCTATCTATCTATCTATCTATCTATCTATCTATCTACACATATTGAACCTCTTTTGGTGTTGAGCAACTATCACAGGAATGAATGCAGTGACTGAATATATGAATATAGTTATTCAAAGGTTTTTCTCAATGCATCAGCGGTTTGAAGGCCAATTGTCAGTTTTATGTGTCATGAGTCTTTGGACCTGCTTCCAGCAGTGAAAAAATAACCTCTTCAGTCATGCTAAGTTGTTTACCAGGCCTTTCCAAACAATAGCCATCATGTGTGGAGGAAATCTCGACACCCCCCACCCCATTCAAAAATCCATGCTTCTGAACAATGCCTAAAATATCTTCCACTCTCTCTTTATGAATCGGATCCCTAAATGTGGATCCTATTGTTAGCGGCAGCTGAATAACCAAGGGACGCAGGCTTTATTTGGCACATCCTGTCCTGTTCCCCTGCAGGGTGGAAGTTTCTGTCGCCTTCTCTCCTTGAATAGATGGCAAGATTGGCCCAGAGACACCGGAGCATCCTGCCTTCACAGCAAGAATGTAAACAGGCCCACATGTTATGTCTTCCCAACCTGGCCTGATTTCATAATCTCAGCCATTCCTCAGCTGTATGTGTCATGCTTTATTGAATGAGGTGAGAAACTGCACTTTTGACACTGATATTGTGTTTTTGAAGGCAGGATGCAGAGCATTCAGTCAGAGGACATGATTTATTTCCAAATCACATATCACAATCCAAAGCTAAACTACAGTAAAATTAGATGCTTGGCTCAAAAGTAGTGATAAGACCTGAAAGATACAAACGGAGGCAAAGCTAAAAACATCATGAACACACAGGAAATAATGTTTTGAGCAGATTTTCTAAAATGTCTTGAGTTTTAATTTAAAGAAATGTAATAATTGGTGACTCAGTACACAGTACTCATTTGGCCCCAAGTTTTGTATGTTTGGGAACACACACACACACACACACACACACACACACACACACACACACACACACACACACACACACACACACACACACACACACACACACACACACACACACACACACACACACACACACACAACACTTTCTGGTCCATTTCTTGTCGGGCAACAAGGTTCTTTGAGTGCAAACCTCACTTGGGTATTCTTCGACTAAGTGGAGCCCCCATATTTTTTCTTAAACTTCATCTTTTATCTCCTTGCCCATGGAGGTAATTATCAGTGTTGTCACGGTATTGTGACTCATTAATGACGCTTTCATCCTTGGCTTTCTGCTGGTGTTGAGGCCTGTGCCATCTTCACCAGCTTAATTAGTGCCAACAGCATTAGCTCTCTTTAAGGCCCCTCAGAAAGAAAATGATCTGAGGGGGAGAAAAAAGAGAGCAGACAGTCGAGCATGTCCTGAAAGCCTTTGATAGATCCTCTCCTCTGCTCCAGACCCTTCTCCATGCTAATTCAAGTCGACCTGAGACGCAGAAGCAATGTTGCTGGTGTCCATCGCGTGCTTTGGATGATGACTGGTGATGAAGGCGAGGAGTCTCCTGCTGAAACATGCCAAGTGCACCAGCTTTACTCTTTCCTTGTCTTGTTACGGTGGCACTCTCCTGAGAGCCGTGAGTGGGAATTTAGAAGTCATCACTTGAGAATTCTGACTATTTTCTACATGTATTTGGCATAACTCCATTGATACATAATTAATACGTAGGTCTGAGTTACCAGAACAAGTTTGAGCTGCCTCTTGAGAAGCTTTTCTTAGATCTGATGATTTTGATACAGTATCAACTGTATCACCGGGAGTCGTCTTGTATGTTATGTGATTCTCTGCAGAGAGTTATTACAGTCTGATCTCACTTGTTTTATTATTGGACTTCAATATATCTCAAGCATTTTGACATTTTAAAACTTATTTTACAACTAACTTCCCTCTTCACTGGTGGTTTTATTTGGCAAATAAACTGATAGCAGGGAAATAATCCCTACAAATAAAATATCATGAAATAAAAGCATTCCAATTTTCAGGAGTCAAAATAATGGATCTGAAATAGTTCTAAGGCTGAATGTTTGAAGTTGAACTGTAATTCGAATTCCACATACTTTTTGTGCACAGATATAAACTATATTGATACTACAGATCATAGACAAAGTTTCGGGGATGTAAACAGCTTTTAGCAACGGACACAGTGTGCTGTGGGGTATGACTAAGTTCCATTTTTCTAGCCTGTAATTGTTTCCATTTTGGCTTTAAAAATATGCCAATTCAATATTAACATTTTTAATTTGCAATGTGTCCATGGATTTACATCTGTGTTTTTTGTTGATGGAGAGAATTGGTCCAAATTAAATAACAACTTCCTGTTTTTTTACTGAACACTGCCATGTACTTGTCCCTTTCACTTTATACAAATGTAAAAAAAAACCGCCTTGAGTAACTCCCTCTGTTGACGTCAGAGCTCTGTCTGTGATTTGAATTGAAGTCCTGAGGTAGCGTAAGTAAAGCTGGACTCACAGTTTGTGCTAATCAACAAGTAATAACATTGCCCACCACCTAGTTTACTGTTGAACTTTGGGACACATCTGACCAGCGGAAACCCACAAAGTAAACAACAAATAAAGACTGTTTCCACCAACTTACACACATTTCAGGAAGAAGCATGCACCTCACAACTGAATAAATACACTACACAATGCACTGAACAACTGGGCAGTAATGTCTGGAAGTTCTGGAAACAGAGCAACATGCAACGTTTTGTGTTCTGGACATCAGCAGATTCTAATTCTTACAATTTGCCATCAACAGTCCAAATGATGAGGAAATAAAGCTCAGAGTTGGTCTGAGATCCAGGTGTGGATCCAGGTGTGTACAACTGTGGAGCTACAAGATGGAACTGGATATAAGTGACCGAAATGAAATGATGCAAAATTAAAAAAAAAAAAAGTTCTTTATTTACTTTATTTACAATGACTTGCTTGATGCTGTTTGTTACCTTGGTGTGGCCTAAATTCACTGACTGATTTAGGTCTTTGAAAATGTCATCACTCATGTCCATTAAATATATGGTGATATCGTGTTCAGCTAAAAATCGAGCCAGCTTAATCCAGTTCTTTTCACAATTCCAAAAACTCACACCCAGCGAATACCACCATTTTAAGGGGTGCAGTCACTGTCGAAACAAAAGTGAAATTTTAATTTCTTCTTTTGGGTGCTTAGAATTTGGACCAAGTAAGTAGAAGTCAAAACAAGGATCCTTTTATCTTTCCATCCATCCCTCTATTTTTCTCTAATAAAAGGCAGCCAGGTGGCAGGTCATGCGGGGCCTGGGTGAGTCGGCCCCTGGTGGCGGAAAAGCAAATAAGTAGACAAAATATATTGTTTTCTTAGCAAAAATTATTAATAATTTCCTACTTCTAACTTTGCAGGCTGTCATCATTGTTTAAGGAGTTTTTTCATAACAACAACCAGAAATATAGATTACCCTTTTTATGGGTTAAATTTCAGCCTCACATTTTCTTTTGTTCAGGTGGTTTATCTGAATTTCCTTTGAGTTCCGACGGTGAAAGAAAACTGAGCTATATCTGATTCCTGACTCAGCTCCTCTGACTCTCCTCTTTCACCTTTTCTGTTGTACACTGATAAAGTCACAGCACCCTCCCCCCCCAACACTGTTTCCAGGACATGAGTCATTGTCCTTTATTTGGTGATTTTGTCTTCTCTTGCAATTAATCATTTCTGTAATTAAATGTTGGGAAGAGAGAGAACATGATTAGAAAAATTCTGGACACCTGTTTAATTCCATGCGCTCACAACAATGGAGAAGTCTGATTTTAAAACTGGTGGGAACCACAAATAGTAGGGGATTATTGTTCTACATATTTACTGATTATACTGATATGTGACATTGAAATGTCTCCTTTTTTCTTCTGCTTTTAATGAAACGGTTATAATTAGGAAATGTGTCAATCTCAGTCAAAGTTCTAAGTCACAACTAGTTAGGACTCTTATATTGGATGATTTTGCTTTGTCTATCTGAAGTTTTCTCATCTCACTTTACAAAGTTAGGCCAAGACTGTCGTCCAGGGATTTTTCCTCCCACTGAACTGCAGCTGCTTCCATCTCACCGGACATTTCCAACTATGAAACTCAGAACCAAACTCTTTTCTATCTTGCTGCAGTTACAATGCTCACTGACATAATTCAGGAATTATGTTTATATAATACTTTTTTTTTTTTTTTTTTTTTTTTTTATCACAATTGCTTTTCCAGATATGTTTTGTAAGAAATATAACTGCTGGTTGTCTGGGGAATGCTACACATCCTTTTACTGCACAGAGTAAAAGAAGTAAAGGAGGTGGTTGGGGCAGGGTGGTGGCAATACAAAGCTCCGGATTTTGTCTCTGGAAACTAGGTATCGTGTCTAGCTCCTTTTTGTGTTGTCAATCTAACAGAACGTATGCTTTCCCAACCAGAGTTATGGGTATTAAGCAGATAGGCGGGGTCTAACAGAAGATGCAACTGATTGATATTAAAAGAAATGCAGGGATGATGTTAATGACGGAGCCTGAAGACTGTCGTCTTTTTCGTTTCATTTTTATTTTTTATATTAGTGCCTCAAGCCTGAATCAATTCTTTTTTCAGTTTCAACGAAGACCTTTTCATAACTCTAAGGGATTACACAAACTGCCATGTTGGCAAGTTGTAATTAAACAAAACTTTGAACTTCTCTCTCCTGTGGTTGAGCTTTTTGTTCAGGTACGTATCTCTGTTTCCGTCACTGCATGTTTCTGATCTGTAGTCACTGGCCCCACCAACCAACCGCGTGCTTATTGTTTATCTAAGTTTTTCCTTTTTCTCTCTACTCACTCACCACCTCTCAGTCTAGTTGTGTTAGAGGTTTCACCCTGTTAAAAGAAAGTGATTCTTTCCCACGGTCGCTCGTGGGAATATTTTGTAAGGGCTGAACTTAACATGTCCTAAACATACTTATGTTGTGATTTGGTGCTAATATATGAATAAAATAGAACTGAATTAACAATGTGACAGTTTCAGAATTAGTGCTTAGATTCAGTTCATTGTTGACACTTTATACTACAAACTCTGAAGCCTCTGTAGGAGAATGACAGCACAACCTGTGAGGAGGAAAAGACAGCAGAAGGCAGTGGACAAATATACTATCAGATTTCTTTATTTAACAAGCCCAACATTCATCTAATAGCTTTGGCTTCCATCTTTTTGTTGTGAATCACTAACAGTTCAGTGATTTACAGTACAATACAATGGTTTCTCGTTTCCATTGTGGAGTCTGCTATGGCCATTTCCTCTAACCACAGTCTCAGACTATGATTCACCATAGAAACCATGCATTGCATGTCATGCAAAGGAAAAGAGCAGCAGTTATAAGAGCATGTGGAGGATTGAGGTTCGACCTGCTGTTGCTTAGCTTCAATCAGAATGTACATGGTAAAAAATGATGCAATAAAACTGTGATTGCATCTGACATCAATGGCCATTTACACATAGTATTACATTTACATTTTTGTTTTTTTGTATTTCTTATAATCAAGAGTGAAGTAAAATAGAAGTTAAAGTAACTAAAACATTCTAATTTATTTAGTTATTAGGCTTTTGAATCTACATTTGAGCAATTTGTTTTTAGTTTTTTACCACTTAGGGGCACGGTTACACACCTTCCTCCGCATGCTTGTTGGGCCAGCTCTGTTCTTCATCAGTCTACGCTGCCCAATGACGTCACCTCTACAGTATGCACTGCCAACGACTGAAACATAACCCGGCACGTACAGAGGGGAGAAATCAATCCCAAATTTACCGTTCTGTTGGCGCACTGTGTATCCACCTCTCACCCACTGTGCCACATTTAGATAAATCTGATGCCCACTTGCCAAAAATATGTTGCTAGAAACAGAACCTGGGTCATTTAAAGTCAGCAACTGAACAGGCTCTGCTACTGCTAAAAAACTGGAAGTTTTTATAAGACATTAGGTATGTGTGTGTGTGTGTGTGTGTGTGTGTGTGTGTGTGTGTGTGTGTGTGTGTGTGTGTGTGTGTGTGTGTGTGTGTGTGTGTGTGTGTGTGTGTGTGTGTGTGTGTGTGTGTGTGTGTGTGTGTGTGTGTGTGTGTGTTTGACTGCAGTGTTTAATTGAGCATGGAGAGGTGTGGAGTATGGTCATAAATTCCTCCCAGATGAATCAAAAACCTAATATCTGTATCTGTCATCATGTGATATGACATATGAGGATGAGGAGGTGAACAAAATGTGCAGTATGAGAGTCCACACCCTGTCCTGAAGAGTGGTAGTAAAAGGACTGGGTAATGGATCTCAATAGAAGTGGGAGGTTCTGCTGGTGTGCAAGTATTTCACCCCGCTTTGTCAGTTTCTTATGTCAGTGTCCTCCATTTGACTCAACACAGAAACTCAGAGAAGAATGTAATGCTACTACGGGTTTCTGTTGCACACATTAGTTTGAACTATTTCAGCTTTGGTTCTAAGGAATAAGGCTTTTCCCAACACATAATCTGCATGACGGCTGACTTTATATCATCTGTTTGTGTCCGGATACCTTTTAAACTTGCGTTTTAACAGATTTCTGCTGCTAGTTATTTAATAAATATGGCACTGAGTGAGAGAGAAAACAGGAACCATAACTGATTTAACACGCCATTCGCAGTTTCACTGTCACTGCCTTGTGTACTTAGCTGCCTTGTGTACTTAGCATGGCTTAAATCTTTGAGTTAAGCAGATGCTAATAGCAGGATCCTTCAGGTAGCCCCGTACTACCACATTGGTACATATGGAGGTCCTTTAATATATATCATATGGGTATCATTTCTATTAGATTTTTTTTTTCAAAGAAATTGTCAAGGCTGTCTCTCTCACTCCCACCATTAACTTTCTGTTCTGTCCCTCTCTGCTTGTTAGTTGACTGGTTTTACTGAAGAGGTCAGCTGAAGTGGAACCGGCAAGTTTCAGATTGACAAAGCTGCTGAAGAGGAAGAAAATTTTGATTTTTTTTTTTTCTTTTTATCCCTTTTTGTTGATAATAAACCCAAATCAAAAGTCAAGTCATTCAAAGATTGATGCCACCTATAGCCTATTTTTGTTGACCAAAGCAATGGTGCTTCAGCACACCCAGCTGGTATGTCATGGTTATACTGTATGTGGTGCTGAGGACTGAAAACTGCCAACAAAAGCTGGCATGTCAGATCTGTAGTCCTTTTGGCCTATTAATCAGATAATAAATTGAATCGATTTTGCCAATTTTACAGATTTCACAAATACAAAAGAAAAAATGTGTAGAGGAGCATGGGTATCTGAATACAATGTGTATCAAAATGTACAATAAGTGCCAGGGCAGCAGTTTTAAACGGTATACAAAACCAATTATGAGTTTGTTTGAGTGATGGAACAGTCGAGTAGCAGAAGTAGACTCCTACATTTTCTTTACACTTCTATATAACCTCAAGGGACAGAATGTAAAAATGAACTCAGGTTGAGTTTAGTCTATGTGCTAGTCAGTATCTGACTCTTCATATTGTCTGCGAGTTCTCATGCTGCCTCTTGTCTTTTTTTTTCTTTTAGCAGTCTGGTCTTGCGAAACAAGGCGCTCAGTGTACCAAAGAGCAGCTGAAACACAAACACGCTGGCGGGCAGCATTCCCTTTTAACTCAACCGACCTCGGCGCAGAGGAGACTCGCCCTGTTCTGACATCCCCTCTCAGTGCAATGCAAAGCCAACCTCCAGTCTCTGAATGTGTTCCCTCTACAGAACATCTCTAAAGACAGCAAGGAAAATGCAACTGCAAGGTCCAACACTGCACTAATGGATATCATGTTAACGACAGGTCAAATGACAGAAAAGGTATTGCTTGTAATGATGACAACACACAAAACAAACCAATTCTAAGCAGCCTTTTAGTTCCCTTTGGTTCAGTGGTTTAGTTTTTTCTCACGTATTTTTGTTCTGGTGTAAACAGCAATCCAAGTGTATTTGCAACTTGGAACAGCAGAAAGGGATTTTTTTTTTTCTGCATCTAATTGCTATTTTCGTAGATCAACATGAACCTGAGATTGGTAGAATGCCACAACAAGGGTGTGTGTGAAGATACGCTTGTGCAGGGGGATTTTGGTGTCTTTTTTGAGGTGAAATGCCGCCAGTATTTTCCAATAGCTCCAATCAGGTTTAAGTGCTGCCCAGCCAGCGGAGGGCTGTTTTCTCGTCTTCCGTGAACACACATCTACAGACCTGTTAAAAAATTCCCACAGACAGGTTTGGTGTATGTCCTACGTATTTCATCTCACTTCCATAAATAATAAAACCCGGAGTTTTTGAATGCAACCTTCTGATTTAGTTAATCATGTAAAAGTTAAACTGACTCTTGGCTATTGAATTGAATGTGAGTCAGGAATTTGGCACGCATCACGACACAGTAGCCAATCTCTGCCATAAAATATGAAACACAAGTTGGGTTAACTGAAAATAAATTGCAATTAAAATACACAACCATTCATCTGGTTTAGTAATCTAGCCAGTAGGAATGAGACAAGTATTTGGCTGAAACAATCCACCCACTTTCTATCTAAGAACTGATCATGTCCGAATTAAGCCCCGCCCCCTCCAAGTACACTTTGTTCACATTAATTAATCATTAAATATCAAATAAAGCTTTGAATCAAATTATCCACATTTTCAATGGAAGCCACTACAAGATTGACAAGACATTGTGCAACAACAGTTTTAAAGGGGATAAGAGAAGCGGATTTGATTGGCTATGATTGAAGTCAGATACAGCTTCTAATTATCTAGCCAATGGAGACCAAAACAGAGCTAAAAGAAGAGTGCAAATTAAGACTTACAGTATTGGGAGCCATACAAGGCTCCATATGGATGCTTATATTCATCTGTTTCTGCTGGATGAGTTAATGTGTAGCTGTTTTAAGGCCAGATGTTGTGTTTTCAGTCGTGTCCTGTGTTATGTTAAACAGAGATGCTGGACCGTCGGGCCAGAGCGGTTACCATCACGGTTTGTCAGATATACCCGCATCCGTTTCAAAACATTGGTACTTGCGTACCGTGCTGTGAACAGATCGGGTCCAGTCTACATCCAGGACATGGTCAACCTCTACATCCCAGCCCGCTCCCTCCGCTCTGCATCTACCAATCGGCTTGTTGCTCCCTCACTGCGAGCTAAACACTCTACAAAATCACGACTGTTTGCTGTCCTGGCTCCTAAATGGTGGAACGAGCTCCCCAACGACATCAGGACAGCAAGAAGTCTATACATCTCCCGCTGCAAACTAAAAACACACCTCTTACGACTTTACCTTGAATAAGTAGCACTTTAGTAGCGCTTAAAATGGCACTTACTTATAGCACTTTGTAGTTTGGCTTTCTTGCAGAAATTGTATTTTCTTGATTCTTGTTGTCCTGGGTTTGTGCCCTCATTGTTGAAATGCACTTATTGTAAGTCGCTTTGGATAAAAGCGTCAGCTAAATGTAATGTAGTATAGAGTTCGGGTCTGTATAAAGTTTGGGTTTCTTGGGGACACAGCAAAGCATTTTCATATGTTGTGTGTGGAATATTGAGACCCAGTTCTCCTGCAGTGTGGGTGCGATGGCCTGCCTGCTTGCCTGTTCTGTCTATGTGCTCCAGTTCTACACGTTCTGGGGGCTGAGGCAGACCATCGGGATGATTGGAAACACCTGGACCCAGTGTTCTCACTCTGTAAAAATCCCCGCCCTTGCTCAGTCCAATGGAGCTCTTCTCTCCCACAAATCTTTGTTGTTTTATTCCAATCAGTATTTCCTAACATCACATCCATTCAGACATTCATACAGACCTTCACCACTGATTATTGCAACTTCCAGACCACACGCTCTTTTCAGTTGGCTTTGCATTAACTTGGGTTGTTGAAAGCAATAAGTTAATGCAAGAGTTATTTTTTGGCCTTCAAACTACGTCTCCTTCTTTTTGTCATGGCCTTTAGAAGCAGGTCATCACGGCGTACAAAGTGTGATAACATTCTGTCAGCTTAGAAAGATTCAAAAACATCCTTTCCACCTTTCCGGTATCGTTTGATTGGAGTAAGAGCTTGACAATCAGGAGCTGACAGATCCAGTTCCGTAGCAGATTGTGCATCTTTTTCAAAACACTGAATGACTGGGATATAATATGTTAGAAGACAACAATAGATTATACAAAATTATAAAATATTCATTTGTGTCCGAAATTCCAATTTCAAAATGTTTTACATCAGAATCACATCAGAATGTTTCTCCCTGAGACGCCTAACTACAGCAGGTTTGGAAGTTCATACAGTGCTAAAGTAAATACCTGCAATGAAACTGATAGTTTTTTTTTCACATATTTGAACGAGCAAACAGTCAATATTCTTTGACACAAAGCCTAAAGTTCAAGGTTATGTACTTGAACAACACCACAAGGAAAATTTGCTTTTTCAAACAGTTATTCAACAAACTACAAATAAATGTAATATTCCTCTGTGGCTTCAGAAACTAATATTCCCCCCTTTAGCTGGAATACATTCTTGCAGCCATGTTACCATTCTTTGAGGGTTTTCTTGCATATACTGCTTGTTTCAAATACTTCACAAGATTTAAATGCAATTCAAATCAAAGATGAGGCAACAAAGTAACCCAAAACCAAAAAGATGTCTACCACCATGCTTCACAATTGGTTTGAGGTTTTTTTGTCTCTGGTCTGTGCCAAAACATGTTTACAACTTGGCCCAAACAACTATTTTAATTCATCTGCCTGGAGGACATTGTTCCAAAGACCAGGTCTTTGCCTGTTTGTTCATTATCAAACTGTAGCTTTGCTCGAATATTCTTTTAGGACAGCAAAGCTTTTTCCAGGCCCACCTCCTAAGCAGGTCCAAGTTGTCTGCTTTTTGATTGTAGACACATGCTTCTGACACCAACAGTTGCAAGGGTTACCTGCAGATCCTGTGAGACAATTCTGGGGTTCTTGGCAATATCTGTTTCAAGTATTTTCTTGTTCTAACAATATGTTGAAAAAAAAAAAAATCTCCATTTTTCATGTGATGTAGGGAGGCCCAACTTATCTTTTCACATGACAACATTGCAAGTAGTAAATTTACAAAAGACAGTCTGTATAATTATATATGTACTTATCTCTTAACAATCAACTCCGCCAATGAAATTTGACAAACCTGCTCGTTTGCGTACTACCTGTCTGATTGGACAACTCACTGATGATTCTTGAACTGTCAGACTTCTTATTTCATCATGTTCTCAGATGTCAGCAGTTAAGTAGGTGAGAATAACCTTATTAGACAGAAATGACAGCCAACAGTTTGATACACAAATGGATGGAAGCACCAGAAGTAGCATAGAAGGCCAGTGGTATCGTTCTGAGTGATTGATGAGTAATTACCTAACCCTCCCTAGATGTGGTAAACCCCTCCCAGCTTCTACTTCAAGTCAAATCAAATGTTAAACATTAGTGGCAGGTTAGCTCACTCAGGCCCTGCGAGTTTGTGTTTGCACAAGGAACCCCACTCCAAAGCTTTCGCAACGTGGTGAGGAAACAGTTGGCAATTAAACACTATTGTTTTGAAGCGTGACTCAAAGACTGGCCTGGCAGGTGATTGTATGAGTGTTGTAGCTTTTGGCTCAGTCCCGCTGAGACCACATCCGTACGGAACAAGAACAGGCATTGAGAAAGCACATCACCGACATGCCATCTCGATTTCCTGATTTGACTACATGAGTTGTGTGCAGTCTGGGTCAAAACCCATCTGTGTTTTGCAGACATGTCCAACAATGTGAGCAATGTGTGCTGGAGCGCAGACAGCCAATATCAGACCTCACTCTTGATAACCAGAGGTGGCACACCCTCAGGCGGCCTGCAAGATCCATATGCTTTCCATTAAATGGTCATGAAGGGGTTTGAGTGTTGTCTAGTACACTTTATTTCAAAACAAACATACATCCCAAAAAATCATATATGAGACATCCAGCTGCGAGCTCATTTGGATATGGGCACATGCATGTATGATATAATCTGAATATAAAATAAATAGTATTGAATGAACCTAAAACAAAACAAAAAAACTATTCACTATTGAAACTCAGTTTCAGTAAGGGTTGATTAAAGGAAAAAGTACGCTGTCTGTAAAATGTTCTGAGTTCTGACCACGTGTCTATGAACAAGAGGAAGCCTTGGTTGCTCCAGATATTGCAGCTGCCCGGGACATACAGAAGGGTTCAACAGTCTGAGATCACATTAAAAGGTGCTCTATTCTCATGTAAACCTGTAAATAATTAGAAACATTTAAAAACACGAGTTCTGACATGTACATAGGTGGGTCTCCCAATAGGGCAAAACATTATGACCATTCAAATATGAAATGAATAACATAACACTTGAGGATGTCAAGGTCTGGGATATATTAGACGTAAAGGGAACAGTCAGTTCTTGTGCTTAGTGTGTTGATGTGGGTGAAACATCATAAAAAGTGAAACACGATCAGGTTTTTTCTGAAATGCGGCTATATTTACTGGCACTTTTGGAAACAGCATGTACAGCAACTTTTAATCTCCCCAAGCACAAGGTCCTGGCACACGTGATCAGTTACTTTAGGAGTATTTTAGCACTATTATAATAACTGAAGGCTAAATGTTAAAGGTTTCTGGGTATGATAAGAGGAATATTATACAGGACATTGATGGGTAAATCTGGAATGAAACATATTTTTTAATCATTTGAAAAAATAAACTCCTTGTCATCTACAGATCACCAACCTCATAAGCCGATGTATTTAGTCACACCCCCAGCTTACATACATGTTCTGTGTGACAGATCACGTGCCTGTGCACATGTACGTGTTACTAAAACAAAGTTAAAGGGTCAGATGAATGTATGATGAAACAACCCGACCTAATGCACGTACACACACACACACACACACACACACACACACACACACACACACACACACACACACACACACACACACACACACACACACACACACACACACGCACACACACGCACACACACGCACACACACGCACACACATAAATACCAACACATGTTTGCTGGGGCAGCCATGCAAAACAGCACAGGGCTGTTTAGACAGCAGGCCCAGGTGTATCCCAGACTGTGCAGCTGGATGGGGGTTCACGCTCTGTTCTCTCGCCACATATGCGCACACACACAACACTCTCAAACACCCCCATCCCTTTATCAAACAGCTTACCCTCTCATACCATCATCATCATGTCTGCCAGCTGCCAGACAGGCTAACACTGTCTGTTTTACACACATACAAACACAAACGCCCACACACACACACACACACACACACACACACACACACACACACACACACACACACACACACACACACACACACACACACACACACACACACACATATACAGTATACACAAATATATACTTGTACATAAAATGTGGATGTGCAAATAGTTTATGTGTGCATACACATTTTCACCGAAGAAATGTGCTCGCACACAAGCTAAAGTTGACAAAATACATTCACGGATCGCTGATGAGGATGAAATTATCCAGGTATCCATTTGTGCAGTTTATTCTCATTTAATTGTGTTTTTAGCATGTTTCCATTAAATAATAATTAAAAGCCTCCAAATTTGGCCACATAATAATCAGAAACTTTAATGTATTTATATATCAAATAAAAGCTCACATAAATTTCCATGATGCTGATTAATAAAAGTTAATGTTACCTTATGGACTATTATTGTTAACTAATGACAGCTGTTTTATTTTATGAATGTTGCATCAAAAGCATCACATGAAGACCACATCTGTGTGTGTGCACGACAGACACCAGCACCGGGACGAAGAGCAGAGTTTAAAGAGATGGTCGCACACTCACACATTCAAAGGAAGTTAATTAAATCTTTATTTCAACAGATATGCTGGCTGACGACAATTGCGTTTTCAATGTCAACTTTGCAATTCAAGTTAGGTTCAATTCAGATCCTATGCATTTGTCGTTCAGCCTTAAAAAATGTGCTGTGACATCATATATATATATATTTGCTTGATACCAGAAACGTTAGGTGGACCTAATCTGATGCAATATAAGTAGTTGTTTGGTACACCCTTCATAATGTATGTAGTTTGAAGAAAAATATATTTCAAATCCTGTTTAAGTACATATCAGCATAACAGTACACGTTGTAGTTTTGTAGCTTACTTGTGTAGTTAGCTGTCGTTTGACTTTGGCTGTGCAGTTACCGAGGCAGGATGCATGAATGAAGACTGAAAATGGTGCATTTTGTCATCTTGTTAGATTACATAGAGGCAGGAAAGGTCATGAAAATTTTATTTCTCAGATCATTTAGGTAACTTTTTCTGACTAGATAGAAAAGGGGAATTTCCACAATAGACTGTGAGCAGAATAAAAGTAATTCTGTTTCACAAAGACAGAGTTCTTCTCACCTCTACTGAAGGATATCCATGTACAGAATCTCAGACATCATCCACCAATGACTTTAAGACAGTGTTAAAAGCCAGACCTGTGAGCTAATTGGCTTTAACCATGAACACCCATGTCTAAAAAAAGAGTTTGAAAGATACTATGGGGACTAATCCACTTCAAAATGCAGCTCTCACGCCAGCTGTCTAAAGAGATGAAGGCCTGTGTGTGAGCTAAAGCTAAGGGCTAAGCCAGTATCTGCAGTTTTAATGGAGGGTGAGGCTGCAGAGAAGGTGAGGATGAGTGGAGAGGTGAAACACTAAGCATGCAAGTACAGCTGGGCCCCCCGAGGGCCAAAGGCGAATATTTAAGTAGAGCTGCTCTTAAAAAAGTTTTGACATTGCGCTTCTCTCATATTCACAGCCACTCTTTTTTTCTCTCTTCTTCTTCCCATCCCTCCTCCTATCTTCCCATCCCCTGACTTCAAAGTGCTATTTATGCAAAAAAAAAAAAAGTGGTGGAGTTTTCCTGTCCTCACTCTCTGCCCCTTAGAGGCATGTGTTCTTTTTTGGAAGATAACTTCACTTTCTTAAAAAAAAAAAATTGACTTTTCATTTTTTTTTACAAAACTTGTTCCTCTTCTTTTTGTCCCATCTCTGCTGTTTCTGTCCTCTGGTACACACTTGTTTTCTGCATTCTCTACCTTTTTGCTCCTTCAGCTATTTTCTTATTTCCCCCTAAACTCTTCCTCATTTTCCAAACCCTCAAAAAGTACATTTATTTGATCTGCCTTTGCTTTTGAAGAAAACTGGTTAAATTGCTGCTGTGGCACAAAATGTTCAATGTCTTCATAGATGCGCATATAAAACTATAGATTTGATATTAATGTGATGTGTGTCTATGAGTGGTATGGAGTCTATGTTAATGTGGATGTATTTTTGATGAGGCCAGCTGCAGTCAGGAAGAAACGGTTCTTGCAGCATGAGGTTTTGGTCAAGACAAACCTCAACCCCTTTGCGGAAGAAAGCAATTTACAAATAAGGTCCAGGATAGAGGGGGTCGGCCATGATCTATCCTGTTCACCTCAGTGTCCTTGAGGCCTGCAGGTCCTGCAGGAACGCCAGGCTGCAGCTATTGACTGAATATAAAACTGGACGTAGCTTCCGGCTCTGAAAAATGAGGCCAATGCAGAAGAGCCTTAGGGTGCAATACCACCAAGTGCCACTAGAGGTCGACTTTAAAAAGCCTCCGGCTCCATAGACTCCCATTCAACTTTTCTCATTCTCAGTCAATAAAACTTCTCCAGTTATCTGAGAAGTTATCCGAGTTATCTCAGTGTTGTTAGCCAAAGTCACTTCTTGTTATTAGTTTTCTGGTGATCCATCTGAAAATAATCCGTCATTAATTAGAAAATAAGGTTTAAAAAGACGTGTTTTTGGAGGCGTGTCTGTTGGATTGTTGTGGAAATTCTGATTGCCGTCGAAAGTCTTAGTAAGAACTAAGAATTAAGCTGCAGTTTTAAGCGGTTTAAGCTGCAGGGCTTAAACCGGAAATAGGCAGGAGCTAACCTGAAGTTGTTCTTTTAAGCCTGACATTGATATGGGTTGATCAAAAATTGCAAAATGTATTTATTATTAGAAAACTATTTACAGAACAGCCCCAGAATTGAACTTCAGAGCAATGTTTTTGATCACAAGAGTAAGAGAACTATTTACACAACACCTTTTTTTTTTCTTCATGCAAGTTTCTATATTTATTGTTATTGCTGAGCTATAGTGAGAAAAAATGTCAGGATATTCATGTAAAAAATAAAATAAGTAAAGACAAGCAAACAATTCAAGACAGCGCTCTGGTTAAACATTAACTCAGCCAAATTGATTTGTACCAGAAAAAATTATATATTTGTTCTTACATATAAAACAATTTTATAATCTATAATGTTTAAACATGGATGACAGCGCCAGTGGAGAATTTTAAGAGGGTTTGCCGGGATAAGGCTGCTCTCAGATGACCATATGAGCGCTGACGGCCTGGTCATGTCATGGCTAGCATTCGGGATAGTACATTTTTAACTTTTTGTTAAATTTTGTATTAATATTTGAGGGCATAATGTTATGTTTATGCTAACTTATTTTTAAATTTGTATGTTATCAACATTTATAATCAAATAACAATATTCTTGACGATATCACAAACACACAATAACAATAATTTGTTGTATCGTCAAGAATATCGTCATCACAAAAATACCCAGATATATCATGTTATTATTTAAGGGCCATATCGCCCACACCTGATGTGAAATGATATTATGAAAAACAAGTTCAAGTCTTTTTATTTATCCTGTTCTTAAAACTCTCTCCTACAACTCTAAATTCAATGCTATAGCGACAAAGCCCAATAATGCTGCTTCCCTTTTAGTAATAGTGGTGCTAAGTCACCTTTGCAACCTTTCTGCTGAGTGTGCCAAGCTCTGCAACCTTGCACTTTAAACCAGCATTTTAATTATCCTATTGGCCTGGTTCCTGGTGCAGGGATCGCCAGGGTTTCAAGGGTTAACAGTCATCAATTCAGCCAGCAATTTAGACAGTTATTGGCTTCGAATGTGAGGCTGTTGTTTGCCTTTGTCTGAAATCAAGAACCCATTGTTCACAAAAGGACAATGATAAATCTGTCTCTGTGATCTGGCATGGCTCATATGCAGTTTACATTGATAACAAAGTCTGACGGGTGCAGCAACAGAAGCTAAAGGAGGGTGTGTCTGGGAAAACAGTCAACCAGTGAGCTTTATGGTGTAAGTAGGTGTACTTAAGAACCCTGGACATGGCGAGGCTAGCTGTTACACCTGCTTCCAGTCTTTATGTTAAGTTAATCACCTTCCACCTCCGGTCTGTACTCAACCCAAACTGCATAAGATTGGAATGTCTCATCTCACTATTGCAAAGAAAGCAAATATGCATATTTACAAAATTGCTGAAGAAGATGGTATATGGTTATACATCAACAAGAAATTTTAAGAATTGGGTGACAGGCAGACTTGTTTGATTGACATATTGGTGGGTGGAATAGCCTAAATTCACACTACAGGGAGAGCTTTGCACCAAAGACAAATGACGACATAAAACCAAGCAGCAATGTACCATTTTCTGAAAGTATAATTAATTTCTGTGTGTGCTGGTGGTTTGCATTATGTTGATCAAGGAGTGGAGGTCACGCAGCTTACCATCTTTTTTATTCAGCACTGCATCATTGGCTTGCAGTCTCCCTCTCTCTTTTATCTGTGTCTCTCTCTATCCTCCCGCTCCCTTTCTGTCTGTGCAGCTGCAATCCTCACAGCTCTAATCCCCTCCTCTCTCCCCTGTGTGCTGGAACGCCATCCAACTATTTAACCACAGCCATGAAACAAACCAACATCTGTTTGGATACCGGCCCAGACCCGGCCACTGCCTTCCTACTGCGAGCGCACTAGCCGCCGCCAGTTTAACCCCTCGCTGCCCGGCCCAGACGCAGGCAGACAGCACTCCAGTGATGCAGTCAGCCGCCCGGAGAATTGCATGTTAGCTCGCAGACAGTTGCTGGGGCTCTGCCCAAGTATTTTTTAAGATTCGGTGTCTGCGGTTTACAAGTTGTAATTCGGGAGATCCGTGTTTTTCTTGATTTCATCTCTGTCTTTGGTGCTAAGTGCTCAGCTGTGCTTTTTTTCTGCGTTCTGCTCCCCATAGAGCACTCGTCAGTCAAACTGTACTGGCCTTCCTGAGACGTTTGATTAAGTCTGCTTCTCTGTGAGTGGCCCTTGTATATCTTTCACTGTTCAGCTTACTGCTCATTCCAAATACCCAGTTCTTCTAATATTTACTACAACAAGCTAGGGACACACGAAGTCATGCTTTCTGTAGCAGAGGACTCATTATACAATAGGCTGTTATCCCTATTGTTATTACTCTACATGAGCAAAGGCAAGTAATCTCCATAACATTTGAAAATGAAATTGACATGAACCTGTTTAATGAAACACATTCTAAGTAATTTAAACTGAGCATCTTCTGTATAGTGAGCAGTGAGGAAAGATGTTCCAAATGACAATGATGATGTAAAAAATGTGTGATAATAACTTGCTGCAGACACGTAATGACCTATTGAACACACAATGACCTCTGATGTTAAACTTAGCAAGATTCAGTGCATGATTATTGTATTTTATGCCTATTGCTCTGCTCCAGCTCATTGAGAAGAAGATTATATACACTTGCATTTCTGAAAATATCTCAGGGTCTGCTGAAAATGCCACATTGAGAAAAATAACAGACACAGACTCGTCAGGGGCCAGCATTTGTGTATACAGAAAAATATAAAAAGGCTGTGTATGTAGTCCCAGAGGAATGCAAAAGGTTGTCAAATAGATTTTTTTTTCTTTTGCTTGTGTAGCCAAAAGCAGTAAACTTGTGTTTTGTGGTTTTTCACAAATGTTTGTCAAGATATAAAAGGAAAAATGCAAAGGAACTAATAATACACACAAAATTATAGTGCATGCACTTGTGTTTAGGCGAGTTGGAAGGGGGGTGGGTGGATGTGTGACCATAAATAGAAATTAAAGTTCAACAATGACTTTTTGAACATTGATTTCACTTAGTGAGGCTGTGGCTCAGATGGTAGAGTGGGTTGCATACTAATTAGAAGGTTGGTGGTTCAATCCCCAGCTCCTCCTGTCCACATG
The DNA here is from genome assembly GCF_029030835.1 of Brachyistius frenatus. Taxonomy (NCBI): domain Eukaryota; kingdom Metazoa; phylum Chordata; class Actinopteri; family Embiotocidae; genus Brachyistius; species Brachyistius frenatus. The sequence continues at coordinate 251,620 of NW_027210833.1, read as the reverse complement.
CCTAAGTATCCTTGAGCAAGACACTGAACCCTAAGTTGCTCCTGATGGTGAACCATCAGTGTGTGAATGTGCTCCTGATGGCAGCACTTTGCATGGTGATCTATCTCATTAGTGTGTGAATGGGAAAACCATGTTAAAGCTTTTTGAGACCAAAAGGTGATAAAGCGCTATACAAGTACAGACCATTTAGTCCAAGAGTTTATTTTCCACAATAAAGATATCGCTGGGATATTTTAAATCTCAGTTCGGGAGTCAGACACAGTTTGTTTCTTGTTTTACACGATGTCCTTAAATCATGCATGCCTTCTGCTTGGGTTTACCATCTGTAACATCTAGTTTAAAGAAGCGGAAGGACGCCTTTTGGGAAAGATATTTGCTTTTTTGCAAGTTTCAGAGGACTATGAGTCTCTTGCATCTGTGTTATGTACAGAGTTGGAATTGGGGCATAGTTAACCTAATTTAGCATTAAGACTTAAAGCAGGGGGAAATATGACACACCTTGCAACATCTACAACTCACTCATTAAAATTCCCCCAATAATGCAAAGTGAATTTCTCAAAATGTCGAACTATTTGCCTAATACAAAAAGCAAGAGCCGCATGATGGCTACGTTGCATATTTATGAAACCAGATACAAAACAGAAAAGAGGACCAGAGCCTTGTCAAAATCTGTAAAATAGAGGCAATGCATTGGGGTGTTTCACGAAATTGGTCAAACGTGGCTTTTTATCAAAGATGCCCACAAGGCAAATTCATCTGTGTTTAAAAAACATGTCATATTTAATCCATTTCATAAGTAGAGACTTTCAAAGCAAAGGCATGGCAACTCATTTACATTTTGATCTCGGGTGCTCCATGTGAGGTCTCCAAATACGAGATTTATTTGCAAAATGTATGCAGGTAAATATAATCATTTCTAATTTTGCAATAATTAATTGTTCTTAGTAAATACATTTTCAGAAATAATTTTCAAAATAATTGCAATTCCCTGAGCAATTTTGGTCTTTAGACCCTTAAACTCAAAAGCATTTAACTACCCACAGATGTGTTGAGCTCATGAGCCACATCATTAGTATCCATATAGGATATGTTGCAACAGAGGAGTTGACATAGCATTTCAAATCAATAGTGCTACCTTGTGAGCCACAGGTTAGTACATTTTCTTTGTGACAAGATATTAAACCCAGTGGGTGTATTTTTCCTGCTAAAGCAAACAAAATGAGCAGCAGAAACCCCAGTGTGACCAGAGCTAAAGGCTCCCGAGGGTCAGATGGTGCAGACCTGCAGGATGTGATCGCTGGCCTCATCAACTTCTCCCTGAATGATTTAGGTAAACAAAATAGCTACATGGTTAGCACCTGTATTAACAAGATAAAGGCATTGGTTGCCAATATCAACAACCCAACCACAGAATGTGTATTGTTCGAAGCGTATTTGGTCAGTTATTTCTCTTGTGCACAGCACCTGGAGCAGCTCATCTTGCTCAGCAGCAGGCCAACTCCTGCAGGCGTGCCTCTGACGCGGCTAAAAGGTGGCGGACAGATCTTCAACCCTTAGAACCCAGAGGATGCGAATTGCCTCCAAATCCTGCACCTTTTTTGTTCGATTGAATAGCGCCACGAGTATTCATCAGAGATGCAGCACATAAAACTTTCCAGAAATGTCAGTTCCTTGTCTGTGTGATGAAGCGTTCCAGAGAGATAATGGACTTTGAAGTTGCATCGTAGTTACACTTTGCATGAAACGCTTCGTCCATCTACACGCCCGCTACTCCTAATTAAATAATTCCTGAAATCGCGATTGCTTCACAGCGTGCTGCATATCAAAATAAACAGCAGAACTTATCCTTTCTGAGGATACCCGTCGTTTCTCTGTCTGACAGAGTTTTCAGCTAATTCAGTTTTTAAATCACAGCTGACTGCCGTATTGTATCCAGCATAGGGCTGACATTACATCCTACTTCGTATAAAAAAATAAAAAACATATTTGTGGGCCCACATGACAGCTAAATTATTAGCACATGGCCGTATGCCCTGAGTGTGTGTCCCAGGTCTGGGTCACTGGCCACCTCAAGTAATTCATGACATTTGTTTATTACTAAGCACATATTTTCTTAAATTCAGGGTTCACAAACATGGTTCAGATACTACCAGATTATAAAAAAAATCTCCTCTACACAATTATACATAGATATCTTTACTGCCAATATTTTATGGTGAGATAAATATAAAAGAATAACAATTACATAAGACAATTTCTTTCCTTGATGTTAAGGCTAATATAAAAAAAAAAAAATCTGTTAAGTATTATCAAATTAAATGATGAAAGATTTTGATAGCCTACACTGTCCTGAAAAAAACAAAACAAGATACAGTATTAATGGTTAACCCCTATAATGACCGAGATATGAGCTCAAACAGTGAATGTAGTGAGATTACCCTGAAAACATTTGTGAGCTCAGTGGTATCAGTGGACATACAGAACAAAACTGCAATAGAGACCCACTTTGTAATTATATTTCACTATCATGTATGCCCTACATCTCATTTTCTAGATAATTAAGGGTCCTTAAAGCTAAATTCACTAAATAGAAAGCACAATGGAAAGTAATAGTTATATAAATTCACGAGTACTTCAAGGCCTCTTTTTGAACATAGTTTTAGGCACCATTGCCTAACATCATGTTGAGAGGAAATATGAATACAATGTAGATGCTGGAAATATGATTGGGCAGTGTGAAGGGAGGTGCCCTGCAGGCCCAACAACAACCAGGAGAGAAGGAAAAAAACCAACTCTTCACACATTTACTTGTTATAGCAGCAAGTTCAGAGGCTCACAGCTACGGTTTCCATATAAACACAAACATACTAACAGACAGACAGATGTAGAGCTATATATGCATCCATGCATGTACACACTTTCAGTTATGCACACACACACACACACACACACACACACACACACACACACACACACACACACACACACACACACACACACACACACACACACACACACACACACTTTCAGCAGTCTGACTGGTTTGTGAATGGAGTTCAAGTTCACAGGTAAACAGAGGTATAGTTGTTAGGTGGTATGTGCCTGCAGCTATGAGCCCTCCCTCTCTGACAGACGAGCTTCAAAACAGGGTCAGCTGAGGGACGAGAAGTCCCATCCCGTCACTACTTCACCCGCAGGTGACTACCCAAAGTAGAGAATATTCCATTCAATAACAGGCTCAGACACTTTTTTGTTACTTGAGGTGCGCATTCAAAATGACATCTAGGAAATCAGGCCTTAAAGAAACAGTCTACTAATTTGGGAGGTACATTCATTTTCCACCCAACCCAGAGTCTTAGGAAATCATCTATTTTAATTTTTAATTCACTGCCAAGGCAAGTCTTTTGTTTGACATGCAAAGAACTAACATTTAAGGTAATAGGGAGAACCGCAAAATTCAAAATGGAGGAATTTAAATAACATGTAAGTCATATTTAAAAAAAATATAGGCTGTAGATTTCTCATCATCCAGTTTTATATGAAAATCTCAGTATTTACTACCAGTACCACTTACTTTATTTCCCCTGGATACACAATTGATCTCAAGATCAACAAAATCAGCTGACAAAAAGGATATTTTCTTATAGCTTTTAGAAATTACGTATATTAGTAACCATACTGGCTCCTTCAAAACAATTGTAAAAGTAAAGTGTTCATTATCGAGGCTGATTTGAATTACTGAACTCGATTACTGAATATACTGCTGGGTAGCTTGTGAATTTCTACGCAAGTTTGAATTAAGTCTCATCTTAACATAACCTATAATGACACATCATTACTCATTATGTTTTACATTCATTAGCCTGTATATGGAATCTAAGAGGGGACTGAAGCTGCCAAATAAAAGCAATGGTGAAAAATACACGTCCCTCGGAAATGTAACATTACTTAATAACATAACATTAGTACCATAACATTGTACTTAACTACGGTACATAAGTAAATGTACTACGCAATGTTTCACCACTGCTTATCTGTTAAAATTGATTCATGATTGTTTCCTGAGCCACAACTTGCCACTTAACCACTCTATGAGTCGAAAAATAGTTATAGTTGCATTTAAAGGAAAGTCAATGAACAGACATCAAATTTCATGAAAGATTATATTGGTACAAGTCTGTGGCTATTTTTTGATACAATAACTCCCCTTCTCAGATAACTGTATATACTTACACATTACTATGCCACTGGTCATATACATGATATTGAAGTGCACTGAATCAAAGACAGTTTGGACACTTGTTTGGTGGGTCCAGAACATGTTATTCCTGGTTGAACACAAAGTCTGGAACAAGGGAGAAACTTGTTAGTTTTTCTGTTTGTCAGCTGAATAAATCTGTCAAACTCAGGTCCTAGAAGTAGTTTCTGTGGCCACAGGTGTAACTACAGAAACAGTTAGCCCCCCCCCCCCCCCGAATATCAAAGCCTTTGTTCTGAAATAACTCTCATACCATATATGAAATATTTAGTAAAATACTAAATATTCAGCGCAGAGATCAAAGTTTTCTTTTTTATGTGGTGAAAGCCACACGATAAAGCTTCCCTCAGCAGAAATTGCAGCAACTCAGTACTGAATTAATTTCTAATTCAGCTTAGAATACAGTTTCATATCACTTTAGATTGTCTTTGAGAAAAGAAATAAACATTGATCTCATTTTCTTAGACAAAACTCATTATCAGGACCATGGCCATGTGTGTGGCTTGGGAGGATATGCCTTTTTTTGAATTCCCTTGATATAAAGTACACTAGTCTAAAAACAATGATACATTCACTGTTTCACACGCAGCGTTTGCAGACTAAATTGTTACAAATACGTTCTCTGCAAACTACACAAATTTAACACAATGAATTCTCATTGCCCGCCACTTTATTTGTGCAAGGACCATTCATCTCAAGCCCAATTGCGATAGAAGGTTGGACGTGCGTGAGCAATATGACATTTGCATTTCCATTTCTAAAGGTTACTGTCAGAATGCTATATTGCTTATTTTATGTAGGCTATTTGAATTATACTTGTTTCATCAAAAGTTTTAAAATCATTTCACCAATCACTAACATCTATTTAACTTAGCTGCAACACAGACAGAGAAAGACAGCTGACAAGTAGATACTTGTACCTCCCAGATGTAAAATAAAAGTAAACAAACAGTTCTAAAAATTGTAAAAGGTTTCATGCAGTGGTTGAGCTAACTGCAGCTACATATTTGTATACCAGTGCGGAGGGTAAATTAGCCTGTAAGGTGGCAAAGTTGAGGTATACTCCATGCCCTCATGCACACACTCACGCACGGATGCACACACACACACACACACTAAATTTATAGCACCCCCTCAAGAAAATAGTTCCAATGTCGCTGATTACAAGACAGGACATGCCGTTAGCATGTGTAGATGTCTGAGTAAAATGTCTCTGCAATACAATACACAGACGTCTTTGACAAAACAGCATATTGCTTTTTTTTTACACATTCGCTGGATATGTTTAGGTACATTTTTAATGTTTTATACTCTTACTCATTGCTCATTTCACATTTGGCCAGGAGGCCTCTTAGTACATTATAGGCATGAGTGGTCCCCACAAAGTAAGAAAGATGTATGTGTGTGTGTGTGTGTGTGTGTGTGTGTGTGTGTGTGTGTGTGTGTGTGTGTGTGTGTGTGTGTGTGTGTGTGTGTGTGTGTGTGTGTGTGTGTGTGTGTGTGTGTGTTCATGTACTGGAGGAATTTTAACAGAGTCCAGATGTGGGGAGATGAGAGAGGAAGGCACGCCGCTTAATGGCGGTTCAGTGGAATTTGACACAGGCCCACCATTTTCATTCACAGTTATGTCACCTCGACACTGCGTTCAAAGTGTCAGCTGCTACAGGGTGAATCGGAGCAGAGGGCACTGCTATATAGCCTGTTGCAACTATCAGACCACAACTAAACAAACAGGACAGGTTCAAGCACAATATTAAGGCTGGTTTCACACAAGTGTACACAAAAGCAAATAGACTAAGATCTTCTCTGATTTCCATTTGCTATGTTTAAAATCGGACGTTTCTTGAACAGATATTTTTCCTGAGGTGTTAGTTACAGGCCTTTCAGGTTGCTTTACAATGACAGACTGCAAGCAAAGCCTGCTGAAAAGTTTCCTCAGGAGCACCATACACACACATATGTGACCTCATGGGATTTAAACTTATTTGTAGTGGCAGAAAACCTCAGTAAAACCAGGGCTTCTTAAAAAAGTAATCTAACCCTAACTACAAACAACACTTTATCATGGGAAATTCAGCCTGACCAGGGTGGTGCATATCTGTGCCGAGTCTGTCAAGATGAAATTGAAATACATCTATATCTAAAGTAGTTCCAGGTGTTTTTTTTTCTGACAGTAACTGCATCAATGGGTTACTGAACCTCACGGCAAACAGCTACACCTGGTGAGCAGGTGCTCACATGACAAGTGACTGACTTCTGTTTCACAACACTTTTGGACGTGACCAAACTGCATGGAGAAAATAAATCCAAAGAATATTTTAACTCATCGTAATGATACAGATATGAGACTTAAGCACGCAGCTCAGGACAACCAGGAATAGTTAAAGTTCTTCAGGCAAAAGCAGTCCGAGGTCAAAAAACGCTTGATGCGTTCAAATGGAACTCGTGAGCTCGTGGTTACAACATGGGAAGTCGTGAGGCGTTCAAGTGGTTGAGTCGTAAAAACACTGTTGCAAGGCAACAGCATCATGGACGATGTCTAGAAGTCACAGAGGATAACAGTTTAGCAAGCCAACATTGTATTATCGTAATGCAGGAAATTAAAAGGTATAGAAGGAAAAGATGAATCTGTTGGGAAGATCAACATTTTCCGCACATGGAGGCTATTAACTAACTTATGAAGACAAACTCTACATGACTGAAATTACAATATATTAAGTTAACATCCAACGAAAGAGGAACTTCCAGGACCTCTGACATTTCCGTAAACCTCAGTAAACATGTCACAACTCATGAACCCGACGCTGATAGAAAAGATTTGAGTTCCGATGTCGTGAATACCAGATGGACTCGTTTCGTCTAGACGGGAAATACAAACCTATTTGAATGCAGGATATATACACATTAGGGCAGGGAGATAATTGAACACAGGTGGACACGATCAGGTCAGGGGAAGACAATCAACACAGCGGGATGACATGAGGAAGTGAAGAGACCTGGAATGAGAGACCTGTTGAAATTCAAGTTAAAACAGGAAATAGACAAGAAAACTAAGAGTAACAAAAAATAACTTAACAACGGGGACGGGTTGTGACATTTAGCACTTGAAATGAGCAGTACCGACACCACAACCATCCTTCAGTAAACACAAACATTCATCACTGATCTCAGGAGCCATGGCTGTTGTCGAGCTGGAGATTCAGTGCAGATGCAGTCAAGGTCAAATGTTGTTTGCACATTGAAATTGGCGTACTCATTCACGTTCATATTAATGAGACTGGATTCACATGCGACCATAAACCATAATTACTGGGAATCCACATTTAAAGTGAGAATTTTGTAAGCTCTACGGAAAACATGCAGCCTATTTGCTTAGCATCAACTGCCCCCATTTGGCCGGAAATATGAAGTAATACCTCCTGTGAATGCATGTTTTCAGCTAGCACTGATTTGATAATTTGCACAAAGCAGTTTTCGTAGAGATAAAAAAAAAAAATTACAACAGCATTCAAGCACCTTTATCACTATATTTGAACATATAACAACATATTCTTCTGAAACAACTTACTGGTAACATAGACTAACTTTCAGCTGAATTCAGTCTGATTCCAACTTTAATGTACACGTCCCCTTTAACTTGTAAATTGACAAATCTACACTGTAGCTTCATCTGAAATCAAGAAATTGGAGTCCGGAAAAATCAAACACTATATAATGTTATTTTTCTTGTCTGTCAACAGAAACAAATGCTTGAATTAAAGAAATACAGACACTCAGTATTTTCTCCTACAAGGAGACTCCAGGTTCATGGAGTTGGATTGGTGTCATGCTTTAAACAAATAGCCCACCTTAAACCAGAGGTGTCCTCTGAGGCTCACAAAGATCATCAAACTAAATCACTGTAACACTGTATACAAGAGGACAAAACATGACTGCACACTGACTACACTGCTGTCCTGCTGCTGGCGACTTGCAAGCGATTGACGTTCTGCTCAAGCCAAATTCAATTTTAACTTTGTGTGAGGAGGGTTTGTGGTCCGACTCTCCATCTGTGTCTCAAACAGAAAATCCCCCTCACAGGGATTCATGCTAACTTGATGGTAATGAAGAGTTCTGTCATGGGTTATGCGCATGCAAATATTTCTCTCACAGAGCTCCAAACAATGGAGCTGAGGCTGTCTTCATGGCAGTGGGAGGTGAGTGGAGCTGCAATGACAATACCCAGGTTGACTTTATGAGGATACGGGAGGCTTTCTTTTGTGGTTGGTGCATGGCAGCATGCTGTTTAAAGAACTCTTTTATATACTTCAAGCACAATCGCAGCCCATTACCGGTGCAGTGTCCAAAGACCAGCACATTAGATGGTTATTGCCTGGTACTTAGCATTGTCATTGAGCTTGTTAAAACTATAGTTAGGGTTTTTGGATTAGGTTCCTATTTGGGGAAAAAAATACCTGGATTCACCAAGTTCCAACACTAAATGATGCCTTGGCAAACCTTTCTCTCTCTCTCTTCTTGGCCTTTCATATTAACAAGACCACAAGACCGTCGATAGGCTTTACTCCACTTTAAGCTCGGACATTCGTTTTACTGTCTCAAAACACAAAAAACAAAGGTGGCAGATGATATCAGTTGCAGCTTTTTCTTTTTGGAAATAACTTGCCAAAATGCCAATGTAAAGTGATTGTACATAATCATAAATTTAGATTATCAAGTAATCAATAATAAGAACACTTAACTTTTACCAAAGCTTCTAATATTTTTGTTGCTTCTAAGCAAAATTCAAATTTTTCAAAATGCGCATCTCTAAGTAGCATTTCAGTCATATTCACTGGAGTCATAACGTTGACTAATCGATTGTCCACCACTGCTCTGTAGCATCTCTTGCAGTCCAATGAGACTAACTGAATGGTGAATTGTTTTGACAAAAAAGCTCTATTTCATTGCATTGCAACAATGTCAGGAGTAAGGTCTTCTGCTAATGGATTGGTTATAGCAAAACAATTACAGTCAGGATCAATTGACACAAGGGGTATGTAGCCAAGTAGGAAGATTACAGCTTCCTTCTTTAATCTGGTCTGTAAAGATCTGACTGTTAAATTAAATTTGTTAATAGATTCCAGGAAATCGTCAAATAGAAATACCATCTACTACTGGTATGTGACTTTTAGTGTTTAGCACATCAATATAAACAGTTGGTGGCAATAATTCCTTAGTTAATAAACCATTGCAGAAAAAGAGGATGCAATGAGATGACATAATTCATTTACAACCTAAAACTATGGATAACACGATGGCCCAGTTACATCTGTAACTCCAGAGATTCACTGTGTAATTTAAACTGAACTATCAAGGTGAAACGCAAGACATTACATAACAATTGTACCCCTTCTCTAAACACTTCCTTTACCTGTAACTTGATATCGTCAAAACTATGCCCAACCTGGCTAGCAAAAAAAGAAAAGAAGTCTCCTTTGTTCTCTTCTCTTAATGCTCTTAATCTGTCCGTGGAGTTCTGACCCATGCAGCAAACTGTGATGGCAGTAATGCAAAAACCTGCGCGAGATCCTTTGTTAGCGAAGTACACACCACTAACTGAGAGTAAACAAGGTTACTTGATGTGAGCAGCTGCAACAGAAAGTCTGCAAGCTAGCTTTCCAAGCAACAGGAGTAAACAAAGCATATTTAAACATAGCCATACTTGTGGAGAGCCAACTCAAAAGCTCCTGCTTCACATACTCTATGGTTTCTGACCTAACAAGTCTGATCATGCCCACATACATGTAACACACATAGGCAGAACAAAGAAACATAGTGTACACCAGGTGGGTGGTATAACCTTAATACTATAACACAATATTTTTGGTAACCAAACCATTTCTACCCTACTTTTTGAAGCTAATTCCTACACCTAGAGTGACCGGATGTCCAATTTTGTGGAAGACTGTTCAGCATTTTTATGCACATATCAACACAATGTCCCAGATTTTGATTGGCTCTAGTTTTTTTAAATTCAACACAGGGTAGAATGCTGAATCGAACTGCCTACGAGGGGCAAGTGCAGGATTGTCTGGCACCATCTTTGCTGCCAACATTACGACAAGTCACCATAAAGTCGCTGTGCAAAATTTCACAGAATATGATGGAAACCAGCAAAAAGAAAAGGACAAGTAACTAAACCAAAGACTGAAACTACTTGAAACTTCCGTTTAGTTTTATTATATTTACTTAGCATTTGGAAAGTTGCATTCAAATAAAATGTCTGTTTAGTCAACATGCTAAAGGTCTAACCTGCAACCTGCAATGTCAATTGTGTGTATTTATTTTTTATGTTAAAAATAGACAAAAGATTTATACCTCTCAGCATTGGTAACATGTTCCACATTGTCCAACACAAATGTAGTCTTTGCTGTGCTGAAGTAGTGCACATAACTCTCTCTCTCTCTCTCTCTCTCTCTCTAAAAATGTATTTCCACTGCACTTCTGTGTTACCTTCATGTTATTCAACCCATGTGGCACATGTGCCAGTTGAAACATGGAACACCAGCGTGGAGGCCCTTTATCTGCAAAAGCCTTCTTGATCCACCGTGACTTAGATTGACTCTGGACAATAAATAAATGTAAAAACCAACATGACATGTATGCAGGATGAGCTTCCAAATCCAACATCGTGACACAACACAAAGTGAAAGAGATCTATAGCTGACAAACTGAATTGTGAAAGCAGCACTTTAGGAATGTTTCTGCTGGTCCAGCTGGAAAGCAGCAGTGCCAACTATTTACCAGTGAAAAATAGAGCAATAATCTCAGCGACCCCTGGGGTTGTGGGATGCCACGGAAGACAGGAGGAGAACCTGTTTTTAAGACCTCGGTCATCAGATTTATACTCTTCACTACGTTATGTCTGGGGAGGATTTACTCACAGACCTACATCTGGAACTGATTGTACCTTTACCACTTCCACTCCCGCTGCGGCCTCTCCCTTTGCCTCCTAAAATTGAAGAGATGAGTCAAATTCTCTTGTCAAACAGAACATCCCTTACAGCCAGTCTGAATTTGGGAGGGGGGTAAAAGGAGGTGGGAGGCAGATCTGGAGACAATGGCAGAGAAGACTGAATCTGTTTTCTGTCCAAATGGCAAACTGCTAAACAGGTAATAGGGCTGTTCTAGAAAGACATGTCTGACTGTAAACTGCGACTCAGAATGCTACATTTATGTAAATCCTTGGTGAATACAATTTAGATTGCATTCATGTAGCTATTTTAAACAAGGTTAATCTACTGGTAGAGGGATTTAATAAGGATATTAATCTGTCAGCACAGGCCCACGCATACACCCATAATTCTGCTGTTTGAAGTCCGATTTTATTACCTGCTAGTGTTTTGGATGATGAAATCCTTTAGCTCCTACCGAATTCATACGGAAGTAATAGGTGGATCAAGATGCTGTTTTTGGCAAATAACAGTAAACATGAAACAATAATCAAATAATACCACTGTACAAAATCCCACATACAGTACTCCCACACACATTTAATACCTACCGATCTTTTCAGAGTATTATGAATACTACCCTGTGTTTTTTTTGCCCTTGCTATTTATTCCACGCTTTTTGTTGTGCTTTGTGTGAGCCAGTTATCAATTTTGTCACAGACTTTTTGCCCTTAATAGTCCCTTTGAGCAACTCTAAATTGTAGTGGAGAAATACGACGTTCGAGTGTCATTGAATGCCTACTCTCAATTATGGTTACAAATTTTCAGTGTTTTCCAGTTCCCACATTTTTTCAAGACTTTTCAAATTAAATTACATTTAAGTAAGGCAGATCCCTGTGATATTCTATACCTTGAGGATCACAGTATGTCCATACTTCTTGTTCTTGTCCAAAGAATGTTTAAATTATTCTTAAAATGTTACTTTTATGTGCCCGGATTAGGTAGTGCACAGTTTTGCTCTATACATTTCAAACCTCCCAACATTTTCAAAAAAGTGTCAGTTTTCCCATTAGACCTTGTGTATAGTGTACCTGGACAGGATTCTTGTCTAATGTGGAAGTAGATCGTTAAAGTTGCGAGGATCCACTGTAACAGTACAGTATGTCTCAGATGGCTGACATGTATTAGAGCTGACTGATTCTAAAAGGTGTTGCATATCCAGACTTCATCAGCCGCTGAGTGGAGAGTTTGTCAGGTCAAGCTTCAGGGGCCAGTAAACTCCATCAGAACAGATTGTCAGGTGCGAGAATAGTTTTGGAAAGCCCCTCACTCCACTAAATGTCTGACTGGGGAATTGTGTAACAGTTTCTGTAACTTCTCAAAACTGACAATCTGGCCTCATAGTGAGTTATTATCTGTACAGAGTTGACTGTTTGAGCGTATGCTTCAGCTCTGTCTTTTTCAATTCTTGACACAACTATTTCTGAATAAAGTGCAACACTGTGAATGCATTCCAGGAACCCACTCTATGTACAAGATGGCAACTCAGAACACTATAAACACCTCTGATTTAAAGTCAGAGAATATGACTTACCAATTTTGATAAAGTGATTCCCAACGCAACACACACACACACACACACACAATAACAGACACACACATACACACACTGAGCTCTGACATACCAGCGCTCTGATCTCCCTAACACTCATCACTGTCATGAGGCAGAATGCCTCCAAATTGCTGGTGGTTCGTGCAGATGCACTCTTCGTGAAAAAAATTCACTTTGCTTGGAGACAAAACAATTTCAGCCTGTTACCACAGTGAATTGGCATGAATTACAACAGTTATGCAAGAACCAGCATAAATCAAAGACAACACATGGGCAGGTCAGTCCACTGAACACAGCCCTGTGTGGAAGCCTAAAAAGCAGGGAAGTAAAAGCAGCATCCTTCTCTGCTAAGTAGAAATGTAAAGCTGCAGATTCCCAGTCTTCTCCAAAGGGGCGGCAAAGTGCTTCCACATGTGCTTTTTCCATATCCCGCTGCTATTCTGGAATTTCGTTTATGTACATTGTCAAACTTCTCACACTGTGAGAATAAAGGCATAAAAGCAATTAGGGGCCAGAGGGGGGAAGCAGAAATGAGGGGGAGGACAGTGGAGGCCTGGAGGAACTGGATGTGTGGTGCCAGGGCTTGGTGGGGCTAGGGATGTGGTGGTTGTTGTGCGTGTATGTGTGTGTGTGTGAGGGAGGGGGATCCCCATGACAGAGCCCAGATCTGGGTTTTCTATTCACACGGGAAGCACGATGATGTCGGGGTCGCATCCTGCTCTGGAGCATCCTCTGCAGTAACAACTTCAGGCTTCCATTCATCTGACACCCATATTCCCCCAAGCTTCAGGTCCAACCACCGTGCTCCCAACATCACACAGGGGTCCTGAGAACATGCAAACACAGGAAAGAGGCATTTCACTCCAACATCCAGCCCATGTGCTATTCAATGGGGAATCTACTGGCTTAATGCTTTTTAAATCACTTGTAATGTTAGCTAGAGGTTAATTTAAAATGGAAATGTATCTTTGGGAATAGAAATCTGAGAGAAAACATTGTATATATATATTTTTTTGGGGGGGGGGATTTAAAAAAATAAATACAAATTGTTGAAAGGCCATGAATTCCAAAATCGACATAATAACAGAACCTTCCTTTGAAGCTGTTTGACATTAACCGGCGAGATTCGTTTTAAGGAGCCTGACAAGTTGAACATTTTTCCATGTGATTCTTGAAAGCTACCCCAACTCAACAAAGTTATTATGCGTGTCTGTCAGGATCCCTGTCTGACCCTATGTGTTTTGACCTTTGTTTCCCCAGACCTCCTTTCCTCATGTGTCCTGTCATTCCCCGGTGTATTTGTTGTGTTTGGCCATGCGCTTGTGTTTTGTTCTGTCCTCCTCTGCCCGCCTCCAATCACCTCCCATGGCCACGCCCCTCATCAGTCTGAGCAGCTGCCACCAATCCAGCTGATCACTACCTGCAGGTTGCTCATCACACTAATTACCTCCCTAGACTATATAAACCCTAGTCCTGCAGGTGTGGGTCCATCCACTCACCCACATCCACTCACCCCATCCACTCACCCAACCTGTCGCCAGCGCTACCAGCCATCGTTCCTGTTCATGTTCTGATGACTTGTCATGGACTACCACACACTTCATCCTGCCTGCTACCCTGTGTCTCAGTTATATATTATCTTGTGTCGGACCTCAGGAGACCACGGAAGTCTCCATCTGCTGCCCTCTTGTGTCGGACCTCGGGAGACCACCCAAGTATCCAGTCTGCTGCCCTCTGGTGTCAGACCTCGGGAAACCACGCTAGTAGATCCAGTCTGCTGCCCTCTTGTGTCGGACCTCGGGAAACCACGCAAGTCGCTCCAGTCTGCTGCTCCTGTGTCGGACCTTGGGAGTCCTCACAGCGCACCTGCTCCTAGCCCTCGTTAGGACTCCTGGAGCCTGCCTGCCTGCCAGCCTGCCTGCCGTGTCTACGGCCCTCACCTGATCCTGCCTGGACCAGAGCTGAGTGCGTGGTCGCACCAGCTGGCCCCCCACTGTATCCCACCATACAGCAGGTCATGTCAGCTTTCTGAGTCAACACCCTCTTGTATCGTTCTTCAAAAATCTTTTGGTTCGTTTGATCATGTACAACAGTTTGGATGTGGGACTCTGCTCATCAACATCCGGCCAAAAGAAATCACAGTTGGCCATGATGAGGAGCTTAAGGAAGTGAAGTTTACTTTACAAAGACTTCTAACAGTCACGAAAGAAACAGTGGACACTGACCGCCAATTAGAAGTGCTTTCTTTTATGGTGAGGACTATTACATTATCTCCCTGGCTGATGTAGTGTTCTGTTGTGGCAAATATTGTGACCAATATGGCTAAGCTTAGCAGAGACCTCCCTTGAGTTTGGCCTGGCATGCTGCCTGTAAGCCTAAGTCCCTGAGTTGACTAACCACCAGCCTGCTTGCACCCTTGCCAGTTTTTTCCCCGCAGCGACCCAATGCCTCAACCCCTCAGCTGCCCACATATCTCTCCAGCCCCACCTTCTGTGTCTACAAACCTCAAGCCTTTTCCTGACTCTGCTCCTTGTTCTGAGTTTCTTGGTCCTTTTCCACACTCTGCCTGTCCTTTGTCCTACTGTTGCATCATGCCACGCCGATGGCCAGCCAGCTCCTGCTTCCACACCGGCGTCCAGACAGTTTATGCTCCAGGCTACACAAGCGCCCAGCCTGTTCCTGGTTCACGCCACACTAGCGCCCACCATTGTCTTACCCCTACGAGTTGTCCCTACTTCTCAGCCTACCCCATGGTTGGCCAGCGAGCCTTCACTTCCTGCTCTCCGGCCTGTTTCAAAGTCGGCCGATGATTGTCCAGTTCCTGAGTGTGCTCTCCAGTCAGCTCCAGATTGGTTGTCACTGCCGACCCTAACTTAGAAGAACATCTGTTAGCTTTGTCTCCCAGTGCCCAGCTGACGGCCATCAGCCTTGGCTATCAGCCTCCCGCCTGCCCTGCACCTGGTCCTATGCTAGCCAGCATCTGTGTTGGTATGTGTGTGCATTTGTGCACTTGGCATGGGTAGCTTGCACATCTGGGAAGGCATAATTAAAGCTGGACAATGTATACAAGTTTTGAAGCAACATATGCTGCCATTCAGACATCTTTTCCAGGGAAGGCCTTGCTTACTTCAGCAACACAATGCCAAACAACATTCTGCACGTATTAAAACAGCATGGCTCTGTAGTAGAAGAATCTGGGTGCAGTCCAGACCTGTCGCATATTGAAAACATTTGGTTCATCATGAAACAAAAAACATGACATGGGAGACCCTGAACTGTTGAGCAACTGAAATCTTATGTCAGGAAAGAATGGAACATATTTTACTTTCAAAACTCCAACAACTGGTTTCCTCAGTTCACAAACGTTTAGAGTGTTGTTAAAAGAAGAGACGATGCAACACGGTTGTAAACATGCCGCTGTCCCACATTTTTTTTAAATGTGTTGCTGCCATCAAATTTAAAATGACCATATATTTTTTTCATAAAACCACTATTTTTGAGTTTCAGCATTTGATATGTTGTCTTTGGTCTACATGGTATAGATGTGTTTACATGATTTGCAAATCAGCGCAACTGGTTTTTCTTTACATTTTACACAGTGTCTCAACTCTTCAGGAAACGGGCTTTTACATTACACCCAACTTCCAACATAGTATAGAGGGTTACACTGCTCAACAGTATATCAAAAATAGTATCTTTCTATATGGATTCCAGAGACTACATTTAAATAGTCATATGTCTGTCTATGTGAGCTTTCTGAAATGTTTGAGCATTCTTGCTGTCTGCTCAAATTGTTAAAAAGACTTTCAATTGAAAAAGTACCTACTATCCTTCCTTTGCTTTGACGTCTTCCCAACAAGAAATTCAACCCTTCTCATCATGAATCTATAAACTGAACAAGATATGCAATAAACTAAAAGCTAATGCTGTCTTAGTCTTGAGCCCTGAAGTCATTCTTTTTCAAATTGCACCATCATTTTTATAAAGAGCTTTCCCATGCTCCATTAGTCTATTTAATACAGCACATCTGCTGAATCCATTTTCCTCTTTGGCTTTCCTTATGAAAAACAACCTGTCGTCATCACGGCAATGGAGGGAGTGCTAAGGGGGGTGGCAGCGTGGAGACCTGAAGCCTCCAGGGTGAGAGCCATTACAGCTTTATGAGTGATGGACTGCCGTGGCGCTGGACGAGCCGGACTGAGTTGAGAGCTTGAGGAACACATTGTTATGGCAACATCACAGTGAGTGTTTTTAGACAAGGCTCTGCTGTGCAATGAGGTAATGGCTCTGATGTAACTTCAAGGAAGCAAACGGGAGAGAGGGGACTATGTGGCATAGAGGGCAATAGTGGACCTGCCACTAGTGTTTTCCAGACCACAGCACACAGTGTTATCTTGGAAAGTTTGACTTGGATTTGTATTAAGTTCCAAATCAAATAGTAGGTACTGAAAAGCAAGTTCAGTTGTTGTGTTGACTGCAAGTATCGTCCTGTATCTTAGCATTTAAAGTCACTGTATGTGTTATTAGAAAATGTCCAACTTTGTCTTTCCCTAGTGGTACTATAACTATATGATAGTGTCAGAATTTCACCATTACAACAAATTTTATTCTAATTAATCAGTATTTAATCATGTATATACATCACAGACTGATGCAACACACTATCAACACCATGGACTGATGCAACAATGCCTATCTTGCCTGCTTGTAACACATGAAATGCAGGAGCACACATGACTTCCACAGCCACAAACACCAAATAAAAAATGTTCCAATAAATTATATTTGAAAATAACAGATTAGTTATCCAATAAAGGGTCATAACCCAAATCAACACCCCACCCTGTGCTGTTGTAGGGATCTGTGTGGTTAAGTTTTAATATGATTCTGGTTGGAACCTTTTATGGACCATCCCACCCATTCACAAGTGGTTTCGTCAGCTGCAGCAGCTTCTGATTAACTTTGTCTTTTCTGAGCAGCAGGTTCCTCACAAGCTGATCTTGCTACTAAGGGTGTAAGATAATCACTAATAGCTATGTCATAGGTTATAACAGTGCACCAAATTCTCAGTTTTGGTATGTACCTCAGTCTTAGTAATATAGTTTGGTACATTTCCATTACATAATCACCAATGTAAAAATCAAGGCATTATATACTGGCATTTGGTCAATAAGACAAATACAAAATTACACAAATATTTACTCCCAAGTGCACAATGAATCAAAGGAAAACTGTAACTTAAAAAAAACCCCAAAAAACCAACAACAAATCAAAATATTAACCATTAAAGGCAGCAGTGCAGTTTTAACTTTCCAACTGCACAACGTAGTTTTTTCATTTCATTGAAGATACAGCTAACATGTTTGAATAAACTTTCCTGGAATATGCACTGAACAAAACCAACTGGGGGCTTGTTGCTTAGCTACATTCAGTGCGAGGTGGCCAGTCAATTGACCCTTACATACAGTGTGAGCAGAGAAATCATAGGTTCTTGCTGCCAGAAAGCTAATTAGAACATGCAGTGTGAGTTAACAAATCGTAGATTAATATGTACATCATAGTCTTTAACAGCTCTTAAGGTGAATCCTGCAAGCACTAAACGGCAACTGTTCCATTATCAAAATGGTACATGAAGCACTTCAACAAAGATCAACCTCTGACAGCAATTTTTGGTATCTCATACTGAACCAAACAGTTGGTGACAAGTACCATTGAACTGTTTGTTCTTTATACAATAACACAAGACTAATTTCAGCTAGAAACCAGGCATGGAAAATGGCTTTTTTGCACTAAGGTCATTTTTTGTCTTAATCCCAGGACACAAGAAAGACTTCAGCAACCATTAGGACAATAATGTTCTTTTTGTATCCATTTTTTTTCAATTGCTTCAATGTGTTATATAAATTACATTTATACTGCATATTACTAAACTGTTTTCCAACTTACATTGTGGTGGGAAATATAATTGCTGCTTTGACTGCAGGGCTATATTTAGGAACTGCAACAGAGTCACCGAGAGGAGGTTGGGTTTGATGGCAGGCATAGAGAGCGTACACATTTGTGAACCTTTGTGTATTTAACCAGACCAAGATCTTTCCCTAACATTATAAAACCATGAAAAAATATGTTAGAGAACAGATTAGGGATACGTTCAGTGTCATCATTTTTATATTAATTGTGATGTACTTTTCAGAACACATGGTTGATTATAACCATAAAAAATGCAAACTTTTTGCTTTGGAATGGGCTGCTTATGGACAAGAGCATTTTGTAAATCTTCATCCAATTCTCTCTGGCTTTAACATTAAAATATCTGAGTGAAGGGTTTGAGCTCACTGAAAACATTGAGCCATTCTGTTTTAACTCAACCCCAACAAGTCCATTATAGTAACTACATCCACTGGGCCTGCTCAGGCTCCCAGCTTGTGCCTCAGCAGTAGAACATCTGAACTGGGGCTGTCCCTCCTGAGGCCTTTGCTGCCTGCTAATTTCATGTTCCCCAAAACCCAGACAGCAGGAAAATTACTGCAATGCCTTTGCAAAAAATAGAAAAAAAACGTGTTTTGTAACCTTCTAATGTCAAACATAGCAATTCTGCTTGTGTTGTTTTCATCACTGCTATTTAAATGTTGCTTTCTTTTCTCCTACTCGCTGGTTTTCATGCTCGCCATAGCATTTCTTTCATCACTACAGCGCTGGTGGGAGTGTGTGGCCAGTTCCAGAAACAAAATTGCCCAGGAGAGCTTTGCTATTCGTTTGTCTGAGGAACCCTGAGATTTTCTATGGGTGTGCCCCCTCTATTTTTCTCCACTCGGGGACTCGGCTGTAATTGCTTGTTTAAGGATAATAACAAGGGAAGACTCTCGGAGGAACCCAGCGCCGCAATCACCAGCCTTGAGGCAAGCACCGCAACCGCAGTGCAGTGCAACGGAGAAGTAGAGGATGAGGGGGAGGGAAAGAACAGAGGAAGAGAGACAGACTGGGTGGTAATTAAGGGCTTATTTTTCTTGCCGCCTGAAGAGCATCTGCAAAGCTCTCACCTGCTCAGAAAGGATTGGGCGGCTGTTTGCGTACTGGTGTGTGCGCACACATTTTCACGAGTCTCCTTCGTTTCTGAAAAGCTAGCCTTTGCCGCCTGCGCTTTTCCCCAATGGATCTCTGACAGTGTATGCTAGAGCGTGTGTGTTTAATGTAATGCAGGGAAGGCAGCCAGCGCAGGCAGCAGGCTTGTCAGACAGAGGGAGGTAATTAAATTAGGGGTGGCACTCCAACAACCTGGAGGCTGAACGAGGCATGGGGGATTTTAAGCATGATCCCCGGGACTCATTGTTTCCCCTCACACGGTGAGCCTGTTTTACCCACCAGGCTCACAATATATCACAGCAGTGCCGCATGGGAAGACAAACCTTCATAAGTACGCATGATCATTATCACATTATAATTCATACACAAAAGCCATCTGCTTATACGTGGACTAACAAACATTATCAGGTGCCGTGTTCAGTGGCCCAGACAGTCTTCTGGGAGCCTCACTGCAGCTGAGTGCAACGACAGGGTTCTAGAAAGCAACGCAACAGCATCTCTCCTCAAGATCAACACAGTGACATGTAATAAATGTGACACTGCGCTATTGTAGGCCACATAGTGAGGAATTTTTAAACAATAAAGCATCTGGCGTCATCACAACAACTAACAAAACCAGGAGACAACTGGATCCTGGCAGCCAAGAAGCTACAACCGGATAATGTCTGATGTATTGATGCTTAAAATGACTTAAATGCTAAACTTTCATGTTGCCATGTACAACAGCTACAGTCTAACAGTCTCCTTGAAATTCTATTCCGATATTAAGACACATTTATTTCAGTTACATTTAGGTGCTACATAATCCCTTGCTTTGAAAAATGAGGCCAATGCAGAAGTGCCTTAAACTGCAATTCCCCCAAGTGCAGCTAGAGGTCAGCTCCAAAAACTCCATAGACTGGCATTCAACTTCTCTCATGAAATTCCCAGTTAGTAAATATTTCCCACAAGTTTTCTCTATGTCACTTGCCAAATTCGCTCTTCCAGATTAGTGTTCTGGCTGTCAATCTGAAAATAATCTCGTCAGTAATTTCACATTTTTTTAAATGGCAGGAGAGTCACATTTATATGCTGGAACCGAGTTTGCATGGGGTGGATGGTAGGCATACAAAAGTGTACAACTCCCACACCAGAGACTAGAATTCCCATCCAGACTCCTGTTTGTGGTTTAAGTTGCAGTTACGTTTCCTTCAAAACACAATATCTGCTGCAGCTGAGCTGTTCGAGGCATATTTCTAATGGGTTAGTGTCAGCTCAAATAAAAGCGAACCAATTTCAGTCATTTCTTTACTGTAGTCTGTTGCTGCTCTTCTTTGCAACAGCTGGACACGGCAGCCTACATGCTAATGGAAAAATTCAAGTGTGTTAATAGGTATGTGAAAACTGCAAGTGACTGGAGTTCTTCATAGAGTCATTCAGTTTAAGCCTGGGACACACTGCCTACGTGGTGTCATTTCATTTCAATGTCCATATTCCCAGATTAGAGGAGCCACACTGCCTGCTGAGATGAGCGTCTCTCTCGGGTCTCTCGCCTCGCATGTGCGGTACATCATAAAATTTAACCTACAGCTAATTGTCACACCTGATGTGCGCAGTTCCCAGCTAAAAAAAAATATAGGGAAACAATCTGTAATCACATTTGTACTGTATGAGTGGCTGGGGTTTTCCCCACTGCCTTCTCTCTCCCTGCATCTCTTTATCGCTCCTCTGTCGCGCTCTGAGTGCTTGTGTCTGTGTCTCGCTTTGTACGAGGGTAAACAAAAATCACTGCTTTTTGGTTACAATTCATCAATTGTCGGACCTCAAAAAATTCAACACTGATGGCCGTTATCAAAGCTGACACGCAGCCGGCGTGGACGCACACTCGCAACCATGCCGCAGCTGAGCACTTTGTGAAAGGTAATGCACATACCAGGCAGGCGGTATGTTCCAGACTTCGGCCCAGGATGCACAGACTTGCTCGGGTGCGTCCACACCGGCAGAATGCCACCTGTGGCACTTCTACTGCCCGTCCTATTCTTGAATCGTTGAGTTTACCTTTGATAATGGCCATCAGTATTAAATGTTTGAGCTGCAAAAAGTTGAAGAGTTGAAACCAAAAATCAGACAAGTGAGTTTTGTTTACCCTTTAGCGAGGGAGAGAGCACCATTAAAACTGCTCAATTATTAACCTGCTGAAATTAGAGCATACATCGGGTTTCTGTTATGATTATCGTTCACGTGTGATCGCAGGTCTTTTCTGTGTCTGAGAACCACTCGTGTGAAAAAAATGGCATTATTCTTTTTTTTCTCTCCCACCGCACACGCGAGGGATAACACGACGCGCATGAGACACGTGTCTAAATGTAGGACATTCCGTCTGCTTTCGCTGATTAAAATAAAGGAGAACCGCTGTTGTTAATTGAAGTTAATACCATAAATGACTTGATAATAGGATCAAAATTAAACATGTCAGCTGTCTGGAGAACAGATTTGAAAACCAGATCGTATGGCTTGAAGTGCAGACACCATCGATGAGAAGCATGTACAAATGAAAACATCTTCAAAGTCTCTCAGCGATGACTTCAGTTACAAACAGACCATCAACCCTTTATTTTGTTTTCCTCGCACATGCGTAGCCACTGTGCTTGCAGTATACTATTTTGGGCTGCATGCAAAACATTCACAGAAGGGTCTGCAGATGAGGAAAGCATGAATTGGCCTTCAGACATAACCTAGTTAGTTTGGCTTAAATTAAAGCCAAGCGACCTCTTGTGGTTGACGTCCACAGCTCAGATGGTAAAACCTAAACTGTGGTGCGATAGCACTCGGTTTCTCCGACGTGACTATGCGCCCGCTCACAGTGTTGTTCCAACAAGATGGAAGTAGGAGTGAGTTGAGTAGCAGAAAAGTAGAGAGACCTTTTACTGCTGCAAAAAGGAGGAGGTTTGAATGCATAAAGTTTGTAACCTCGGTTTGTATACCATCTTCTTTCAACAGCACAGAGTCGTGTCTCTGAGGCTTGTGCCATGACAATCCAAAGTCAGCGCCTGTAATGGGATAGCTGTTTTTTTTGTACCAAACAGCTCATTTAACATGAAGTTTGTTCCAATCCTAAATTGTAAAAATGTTCTTTTGAGTTCATGTTGAACTTGGCCACCTGCTGCATGTCGCCACCTTTTAAACACTGGTTCAGTTTCTCCTTCCCAAAAGTGTTGGACTTTGATATTTACAGTGAACAGATGTGATTGTGGAGGTCCAGCACAGATGAGGTTCAGTTTCTACTGTACCACTGAGGGTTAGGGGTGTATTCTGCTCTGACAGCTGGCCTTGGAGCGGTGCCTTCATTTTAACAATGGTCAAGGCTGCAACAGAACAGAAAAAGCCTCGACTGGAGGCAAGATTTATGGCTCGTCGGCGATGGCAAGTTGGCTTAATTTCAGCATTTTAACACCCCCAAGGAAAGAAATAGAGATAATAAGAGAGGAAAAGCAATGAAAATATATACTAAGGATTTGAGAAATCGAGCATGTGAAAAATCCTTGTGTTGATTTGGATCATTTGGAGCAAGTTTTGCCCTTATTACATACATTTCCACCATGATGTACATTAAATAAATCACTCTTTCTTTCTGATGGATTGTTAAATCTGCAAAACTGTTAATAATAATAATAATAATAATAATAAACTTATTACAAGACAAGAAATGCAGCTCAAAGTGCTTCACAGCAAGAGAATTACATGCAGCGTTTCACATAAAAACAGATATAAAGGAACATTTAAAAATATAGAAAAGAAATTAGATAAAACAGATCAAATGCATAAGAAACAGATACAAATCATACAAATGAATACAAGTAGACTTGATTTGGGTCGTTCTCGAGGATTTAACTCATGATATGAAGTTGTGGAAAAAGCAGTTGTAGCAGTTGTACGTCTTGTGTACTTTTCTAGAAGTTTACTTCACACATTCTATAATATTACCCAGTAATACATTCAAGATTAAATCTCCTTTTCTGCTGTGGTTTTAGTAAATTATTTAAGGTAGAGTTGTCAGAGTACCTCCAGGTTTCTGTTAAATCATTCAAAAAATTATGCATTTTGTTTAAGTTACACAAAAAAAAAATTCTCATTGCAGCATTAGTGCATACAAATTAGGCAGGAATTTATATTGACATCAATAAATTAAAAGAAAAAAAAAATCAATTATTTATAGTTTTAATTTGTTATAAGAAGATATGTTATATGGTGATATCTGTTGTCCATGGTGTTTGGTTTAGGATGTACCTGATCCTGTATAAGTTGTACAAAATTGGTAAAATAGCAATTCTAATTGTACTTGATGTTTGGATGACTGCTTGTACATTTCTAATACAGTTATCTATGTTAATTAAACAAAGATCAAAGGCCTTCTTTCACAGCGCCAAAAAACAGACTTAACATTGTCTTGTCATCTTAATACTTCATACATTTTCTCAATGATGATGACATCATTTTAAACTGCAGAAATTGATGTGTTAGTTTTGTTTGTGGTCACAGAGACTCCAGCTGTTAAAACTGATTACGGACACCAGAAGTTCATATGCACTTTGTGACTGATACTTATATTGATATTGCTGTTATTGGAGGTTTTCAACAGTCTGTCCATAAAAGGTCCCCCTCTTTGTTGTGTAATTGACCCTGAACACAGGTCACATGACTCTGTATTTGTTAATGTGTAAAAAACCAAGAGCTGTTTGCAATTTTCTTACCGTCTGCAAGACCGCAGGCCATCTGACCGCGGCCTCAGAGGAGACGTTCATGCCTGCCTCCAGCTCCCTCATGTTAAGTAAATGAGATTTACTATTTGGTCCAACTGTCACGGCGCACTTTGGGTTAAAGGAGAAAGTCTGCTTACTGTGCCAAACCCACCACCTCCCCGCCCCCTTACCACCAGAGGCCACGTTATCAAAAACACCACAGTGAGGGAGGAGGCAATGTGATCCAGCCGCTCCTGTCACTGGCCAGTCAAGCAGGTGTATTCTTGCACTTGTCTCGCTCTGCCTTGATCTATATTCCCCCTGCAATGACCCCCCCTCCTGGTCCCTAATTCAGCACTGCTGAATACACACAGAGGTCCCATTAATCCCATTATGCAAATGGGCATTATAAATCGTGCAGGGTTTTCTTTTTCTTTTCTTTTTTCTCCTTGTCTCCCCTCAATACTCCATGTTTCTCACTGTGCCACCACAGTGCAGGGCTTTTCCTGCTACTTAATTAAGTGAGAGCAGCAGGGTTCCCTATAGCAGTCAGTGGAGGAATCCATGCCAAATGCTTTTTTGGGTGGCAAAAAGAGGCGCGGGAGTAGAGGGCATTTCAGCTCGCAGTGATGGATTGGTATCTAGCATGGTGGTAACTGGGCAAGGTGGAGAGGCTGCGAGGCCAGACACCCCTTAAAAAAGTGTTTTGCGCACAACATCCAATAAAAACAACAATCAGTGTCATTTCCCATTCCTTTTAAAGCCAGGTGTGCTTGCACCTTGTACAGATAGCTATCATAATGGTGGATTTGCCAGGAAAGGAAGTTTCTCTGCAGAGGAAATGGACAGTAATAATCTTTCAAATTGTAATCTTTTCATCTTTAATCTTTTTGCATGTTGTGTGTAACAAGCAGACTAAAACTCTGTTCATGTGTAATGATAACTTATCTAAAGAAAACAATTTACGGTACAACATAATGTGTTTTTGTTGTTACTTGCCCACCTGTTGCCATATTTTGGAAGTTACTTTCAGGGATTAGCGATGGCACACTCTATGTGGGAGGGTGTAACAAACAGATGCTGTGTGCATGCAGCATATTATACCATACGTGAAGGAATATGTGAATAAAACTACACTCCTTGAGGGAATTTCTTTAAATTTTGCTGAAAGATTTACTGGGTACCATTCAATTAGGCACATTCACATGAACATGATTTCTGAAGAAAGACCTGGATTGGATTTCTTCAAATGTGGCACGATCGTTTCCTTTTCCTAAAAGATTAATTAATTATAGTTTGATGGTCAAGTTCACTGTTACCTCATGACCCTCTCATACATCCATTCCAGTCCTGTGAATGCTTGAGGGAATTTCTTTAAACTTTGCAAAAATATTCACTTGGTACCAACAATGAACTGACAAGATTTTGTTGGCCAGAGGTCAAAGGTCACTGTCACCTTACATTAAACAATGCTCATTAACATGACATTTCAGGAACGCCTGGAAGGAATACCTTCAAATGTGTCACAAATATTCACTATGCCTCAGCAATGACCTGATTAGAAGTTGGTGGCCAAAGGTCTTTCTTATCTTATCTAGGTCTTTTTGAATTTATGGTTTCTGTGCAGCAAAAAATCGACATGAGTTTGGACAGATATGCATGTAAACTACAACTTGAGTGGTTAGCGGAGGCATACAACCACTAAACCATAATTCTAGTTGTCTATAGCAGGCATCAATTACACTGCACACACACACCCAAGATCTTGTGCACTTATGCGATTGTTTGGCATGCACTCTTTTTGTCTCTCGTTCTCTCTTACACACACACAAACCCTCAGCCTTAGACATCAGGCTTTTAGACTTGGTCATTAGCGTCCTGAGTTCAACAGAGGTCACAGAGTTGACAGACAGTCAAACACATCATTCATATCAATACCATCTTAAAAGAAAATTCAAATTGTTTTGGCCATCATTTCAAATGCTTATGAAAGCACTGTCAGGAGATCTGGAAACAACAGTGCTATCATTACACCAAAGTCAAACAAGGTCAGAAACACAGAAGATAAAAAACAATCTGACAAATCTTGGTTGGGTAAGACCAGAAGTTAATGGTGGTTAATCGTAGCAAGCTTCAGTTACAGACTGCTGTTTGACTGACATCTTCCCCACAAGTGCTACTGTGGCACCACATACAGATCACCTGAAAATGATGCCGATTATAGCAACTTCCATGAGTCGTAATCCTGCAACTGCTGTTTGTGGCCCTATCAAATCCCATCGCTTCTGGCGACCCAAGACTTTAAGTGGGAGCAGAACATCAACTCTGTCACCCAAGAAGTGTTGAGTTTCAGGCGCAAGGTTGGACATCCAAGATCACGAAGAGAGACTCAAACAGAGGATGTGCTTTGTGCTGGAGCTGAGGAAGTTCCACCTGCCGAAGCCAGTGATGGTGCATTTCTACGCTGCCATCGTTGAGTTCATCCTCACCTCCTCCATCACCATCTGTTATGTTGCTGCCACTGCCAAGGACAGGGGCAGATTGCAGTGCATTGTTCGTACTGCACAGAGGATTGGCTGCTACCTGCCATCCCTCATGTACCTGCAAGCCTCCAAGACACTGAGGCAGGAAGGATCGCAGGCAACCCCTTCAACCGTGAAACCACGGAGCTCTGCTGTGATGTTCTGAACCGTCCGAGGAAAAACTTTCAGTTCAAATGTCCCAAACTGTGGCGATGGCACTTGGGTTCTCCAACAGGACGGTGCGCCTGCTCACAGCGCAATGAAAAAACACAAGTTTCTCATCCACAACAACACACCTCGTAGATCCTCGCCACTCCTACTCACCAGATTTGGCTCCCTAGGACTTTTCATTGTTCCTCAGAAATTTAGCGCAAACTGTGATGTTCGCTTTGCTGAAGTCTAAGGTGCGGAAACCATCGCAGACACACCCAGAACACTGCTCACAAAAACGGGTCTAACTCAGGAACTGATGATGATCAAGCAACAACATTTGTACCAGTTATTCATTAAGGTTATATCTTTGTTCTGCTCTGTGCACGTCACAGTGCTGTGCTCCATACAACTAGACAAATACCTTGAGTGCAAAAACTTGGCATGTTGACTGATGCAGTAGTAACTGCCTCTTCTCTGGTAATGAAGTGTGACTTGAAGTGAGGTTGTGGGCTGGGAGTGATCAGAGAGGAAGACTCATTGATTAACAATCAACAACTGTAAAGGACTCCATTGGAATGCCAGCCTGTTGGATGCCTAATCAATAAGACATGATTTTCATCTGTGTCCCTAAACTGTTGTTATCAATGAATCTGTGTTGAGCCTCTCGACCTGTGCGTTTTCTAGGAAACCACGCAGCAGTCATTATCCCTCAACATAGTGTCTATGAAAATTATTTTTGACAGTCGTCATCTAAGATCATTGATCAGTGCAAAGAGGATTGTCGATCCATGAAGAAGTCAACAGCAGGGCCGTTTCAGGCTAGACTTATCGATCAAGAACACAAACATTCATTTAAGTGTTTAGAGAGAGAACGAATATTGACTTGTTCAAAGATTAAAGAAAATTGACTGTTTATAGAGAAGACAAATCAAAAGAGAGATACAACTGTTTTTCTGTTTGAAAATCCAAGTAGAGAGACTTTGAATGTTAAACCGTTATGAGAGATTAAAAAAAATACAGTTTATCCTATTTTAAAGAAAAAAAATGATTGGTAGAGTTTCCCACTTAAAACAATTCAAAATAATTAGATATAGTTCTCATATTGTGTTTTTAGCCAGACTACCAGAAGGTTTGCAAGCTGGTCCATAATCAAATATCAATACAGCCATCAATTAATTCCAGTAAAATTTTAGACAGATGGTCATACCCCTTAGAGTCCTAATGACTTTGGTGATCCAGGACTTTTTATTTAGCATCACCCTCTCGCCCTTTTTAGTTTGTAATGAAATGTCTTCAAAACTATTGGCTCAACGTGAAATTAAGTAAAGATACCCATGTTCCCACACTGGATGACTTGAAATAACTTTGATAATCATCTGACCTTCCATCTAGCGCCGTCATTCGATGAACATTTCAATTCCAATGGGATCATCCAGTATGACAGTAGTGGTGTACAGAATGTGATCATCTAAGCAACATCTACAAATGTTTAAGTGAGTGGAAAATGACCCGAGGATGAGAATTAATTTCTGTTTCCCCCTCTCTATTCCATACATTTACTTTGAGAATGTGTTCATGGCATAACAAAACCCTAAACAATCCAAGACTGGTAGGTCAAATCTTGACTAATTAACTCTCAATCTCACCTGAGATTGGAGTTAGGTATACTTCATCACTACCGCCAACATAAATGATAACAAATCCTGTTAGTTCTATTCTGAAAGTCTTAGTGTCCACATCTCCGGCATCCACCTGTTTCACTTGTGAAACCAAACCGCAACATCCATGGAAGCAAGAAGAAAACCACATTTGACAAAATGGATCTGCCCACAGGCAGCTGACTGTAGGAGGCGTTGGCAGCACCTGGTGGCATCGCTGCACTCAGTCTGGCTGTACAGTCAGGACTGTGTAGGCGGTTACAGACAGTTGGACTGGCAGCTCTTTTACTCTCCTGTTAGTTTTGTTGCACCTGTCAGAGTAGAACTAATTACAGCTATATCATTCTTAATGGGCAGGCTCCAAAACCTGATGGGCACCGCGCTTGTTTGTGCCGGCTAGGTGGAGGTTCCAACCATCTACATTTGACACAGTAATCACATGCTCCCAAATTTAAAAGTTATTGTATTGTCTTTGCTAACTCTTGAAAACTCTAAAAAGATTCAATTAAGAATATGATACTTGAATAGAGTCAGTCTGCGACTCTACAAGTTCAATAAACTTAGTACATTTAATCCTTTATTAGTGTTGTCTTTGACATCTGGGTTTGTGGATCCTACTTGCGCTTGCAGATTTTGGCAGAATATTTCCATCGTATTAAACACCCAGTGAGAGCCCAGACCGTAACCCAGTAGAGATGCCCTGGAATGATCTCAAGAAAGCCTTTCACAACAAACCTTCTGAGAAGATGTTCCGTCAGAAAGCATGGTCCAAAATTCCTCCTGAAATCTGTGTATGTCTGATCCAGACCTTCCAGAAAACCTTTTTTGAGGTTGTTGCTTCCAGCGGAGGTGCAAGGAGTTCACTTAGTTTAAAAAAAAAAACAAATTAGCAGTACTATAAATGTTTAATGAGTGTGTTCAATAAAGGCACTTTTAATTATGTGTTACTATCTTAATTGTATGACCAATTGAAGGAGCAGTGTTTGGGATTTAGTGGCATCTAGTGGTGAGTTTACAGATTGTTACCATCTGACTACATGGTGCAACATGGCAGGCTCTGTGGAGAAGGACCAGCTCCCCATTTGGATATGAATGGCTCATTCCAAGATAAAACACAATGATTCTTAGTTTTTGGGGTTATATACCAATAGAAATAGAAATATTATATTGCATTGTAGGATTTAGGGGGATCTATATGCCAATAGACCCCGCTAAATCCTACACACTGGTTTAATTCATTAGAGAGTTCCCGGCTTTTTCTCTAATAGTACACAGTGGTCATCTGGTGGTGCCGTTAACAGACTGATGAGATGGGTGGAGCTTCGAAGGTTAAAACATTCCTAATATATTAGGCTACTAGGACAGACTATAATGACGATGAATCATCCCTTGTCTATGCTCACCATACATTTGCTTTGAGTGCATGTTTTTTTTTTTTACATTTCCTTAATGTTGACATATCGATTAGGTATCTTAACATGTTTGAGCATGTTTGGTTTAATATTTCTTTGCAACTAATATTTTAATGTGTTTTTTTTTCTATTTGTAAAATGTATTGGGACTGCAGAATGTTCCATGGTTAAGGTTAGGGTTATTTAGCACAATAAAACTGAATAGAGTTTATTGGAGTCTTGTGCCTGCAATATGCTCCTCAGCATAAGACACATCGAAAATACCTTTTTGTCAGAAGTCACAAAATCCAAAATGGACTCAAACTGATACTCTTAGTTACTAAAGGTTTTGAAGCCTTTCTTGTGTTTATTATTTAAAATGTATTTATATTTATTTTGCAAATTTCTTTTGTCTACCTACATAAATAGTTAGTATATTTCACAGTCTTAATTTTTTGCTTGTTATGCCTTTTATTTTTTTATTGATCCTGTTTGATTTTAAAAGGTCATTGTTTTTATTGTTGTTGTTTTTCTGTGGAACCAGAAAGGGTAGTGGCCACTTTGTGGAGGCTAAAGGGTATGCTAGTAAAGAATGATGGTTCTCCTGC
The DNA here is from genome assembly GCF_029030835.1 of Brachyistius frenatus. Taxonomy (NCBI): domain Eukaryota; kingdom Metazoa; phylum Chordata; class Actinopteri; family Embiotocidae; genus Brachyistius; species Brachyistius frenatus. The sequence goes on along the minus strand of NW_027210833.1, from coordinate 220,685 downwards.
TGTCATCTAATGCAACTGTGAAAATGCAGAGTAGTACCTGGTGCTGTGCAAAGGAAATACAAATATAATGGATCTGCAGAATATTTCCACCAACTGGACTGAAGTAAGACTGAAGTAAAATTTCCCAGATGTATCACTGCACACAATATTTCTCTCTCATTTGGATAACATTAATTTCAACATATTTGGCACACATCAGGCACCAATTTCAATATTCAGAATTAAAAGAAACTCTAAAATGAGCAACGTTTCTTTTCTTCATTTTTTTTCACTCATGTGACCTGACTAGTGGTGACCTGTCAAGGGTGCACCTCAAAGTCAGCTGGGATATGTTACATGTACATGCTACATATAGGGTTTCTGACTGGACTTTACTGTATTGGTACTTTTACTATATTAAGTCATGTAAAATTACTTCATTACAAATAAATGTTGTGCATAAGAAAATCACACTTTAGCTACATTTCTCTGGGCCCTTTTTCATCGCAGCCAGGAGCTCAAGTATGTGCGACCAATTTGCAAAAGCAGGCGCATATCTGGCACAGCGTGGCGCAGTAATATAGTAGGAGGAATAGATAATTAGAAGGTGTGTCACAGCTGCCTTCAATCATGGTCAATCACATCAGCTCCTCTCATCCCCTTTGAATGAATTATGACACAATGTACTATCAGTTTTGTAATGGCTGAAGAAGGAGCAGACCTGCCATTACAAAACTGACAGTACATTGCATCATAATTCATTCACACACACTGCCATTGAAACTTTATGCAGAAATTCTATGAGTCTCATCAAATTTGTGGTACTACGAGTCGGCCTCCACTGGCTGATGTTAAATTGGCTTGGGAAGAGGCAACTAATAACATAAATGCTCTGGTGTTATGAGAACTGCTCCACAGTGTAAGAAACGAAAACCTTAGTCTTACAGACAGCCAAACACTGACATTAATTACATGTCGGAGTCAACAAAGAACACTCGTCCGATATACTGAAATCAGGAGTGAGCATAAGTAAATTACGCACGCTTTAAGGTTCCAAAACAAGTCATTTATTAACAACAACAATAAACAGCAATGTGCTCGAAATCTCACTAATGTCATGGTATTAATAAATAAAGTATATCGGGAACTTTTAGTGTGAATAATTTACTTTCCATTCAGTCATTAAATGTCCTAATCTGCTGCCTGTAAATTGCACGAACCTTTTGTGCGTAAATGACAGTGTTACACTCTGTGGCCTTGCAGGGCTGGCTGAGGGTCCAGCTCCAGGACCAGGGCTACCTGCAAAAAAAACAACAAAAAAACAAAAAAAGCACAAATCTAAGTTAGCAAGGAAAACTGCATATAAAGACAAGAAATAAAACTATGGAAGAGAAAAGGCATAAAGTTAATGACAAGTAATGGTAGTACATGAATGAATAGAGGATGAAATAGAGTGGAAAGTAGCTCAGTGCATCATGGAAAGTCCTCCAGAAGCCTCGGCCTATAACAGCATAATTAAAGGATGACTCAAGCCTGAGCCAGCCCTAACATAAGCTTTGTCAAATGGAATGGTTTTAAGGCTGATCTTAAAAGTAGAAAAAGTGTCTCCCTTCCGAGCTGAAAGCTTCCACAGGTGAAGGACCTAAAAACCAAAGGCTCTGCTTCCCATCCTGCTTTTGGAAACGGACCACAAGCAGGCCCAGGATCTTTGAGATAAGATAGCGCTCGCCACAAAGAGCGTTCTAAGTTAAAAGGGGAATTTTGATCTTTTGTGCCAAACTAGAAATATGATCTCAACATATTGGATCAACTGCAAGAGTGATTGGGACGTTCTGTACAATTGTCTAGCCTGGAAATGAAAAGGCATCGATGAACGTTTGTGCATCGCCCTAAGGCAGGATGTTCCTGATTTTATTTATACTGCGTAGATGAAATAAAAGCATTCCTAGAGACTGCTTTATGTGTGATTTGAAGGTCATATCCTTGTTAAAGATGACTCCAAGATTCCTTACCGGGGTGCTGGAGGCCAAGACAAAGTCATCTGGAGTAACTATGTCGTCAGTTATAAAGAATTTTGACGGGTGTTTAGAGCCAAAGACAGTAACTTGTCTGATTTAAAAAGTAGAAAATTACAAGTCAGCCATGCCTTTGTGTCTTTTAGGCATTCTTGAAGTTTTACTGATTTGTTTCATCTGGGTTCATAGATGCAGTAGATGTGTAATGAGGACAGACGAGGGAGGGTTCTGTCTTCCGGTGGACTACTGTCGGGAAGGTTTCCCGCGTACCAATGAGTACTGATTGACTGATGATTGTCACCTGTGGGGACGGGGAGGATCCTGTGGAGAATAAAAGCGGGGAGTGAATGGTCGGACAGCGTGTGAGAGAGGGCTAGGCTGCCTTACCTGCTGCTGTCTGTGTCTGTGTCAGGTAGTGATGGTGAGATGAAGCCTCATGAGGCATCGAACCACTTCAGCCAATTGGTTCGAGAAAGGGTTCATTACTCGAAGCTTCATGTGAACACGAAACCACCTACTGGCCAAGTGTATAATGACAGGCAGCTGTATCTGAACCACATGTGATGCATTGAATGTTTGTGTCTGTTATGGCTGTTGGGAATGACTATGAATTACAAAAATGTATGACCAAATAATTTCTGTACATAAATTATCACATATGTGCATAATAAAATATTTTTTGAATGTATTCTGTGTGTGTACATTTTCCCAAAATGGTAGTATCATATGATATGGCAGGTTGTGTAATCATGTTTTTCTGTCACTTTAGGAAAATGGCATGGGCTTAAGCAGGCAGAGGACAGTGGAAGTGCTTGTGGAACTAGGAAGAGGGGACTGAATATGCTTGTGTAACTTGGACAATGATGTACAGGACAGGGGACATTTTATTCATTTTTATTCAGAAATAACAGTTTCTCAACAGTTTTTGGTTTTATGGATGTCTACATGTCAGAAGTAAGGCTAACAGCAGCCACCTTTTCCACTTTAGCCTTCTCCTTAGCTGACTCATACTCGGCCTCCACCATGGCCTTCAGAGCCTAAAGGAAAAAATACATAGTGCTGAACTGTGAGACACAATAAAGTACTCATTTGTTTCATGCATGCACCCATACATACCTGCCTTGTAGGGAGGACATAATTAGGATCCAGTTTGGACACAAATGCCCTGAATCCAACATCATCCACAATACTGAAGGGCTGTGTGTCCTTCACTATCATGGAGACGAGGGCTTCATCCAGCTCTTGTTTCCTGGTGGCTGGTTAAAAGAGAATAAACACAGTGTCTGTTACCTGTCTTTATTTGCACAATAAACAAAAGTGAACAGGGATAAATTGTGATTGTGCATTTGTAATATTGTAATGACTTACCTTGGCTGGGTGAAGCTCCTGTTTCCTCCTTATTCTCATGCAAGGCACGGTAACGCCTCAGCATGGATGAGGTGTTGTTATTGGACCCCAACTCCTTGGAGCACAATAAACACCTCACCTTTGAATCAAATAAGAAACTGAAAAATACAGTTCTTGATAAGCAAACCTAATGTGTCTGAAATAGAGTTAGATTTAGCTTACCTTATTAGGAGTTATCAAATCAAAGTGTTCCCACACAGGGGAAATCCTCCTCTTCCTAGCTGGCTCCATCTTATCACCTCCTTCTCTCCTCACTCTCCTAAATCTCCAAACTATCTCTCTCTCTCTAAACTCTCCAAACTATCCAAACTCTCAACTGACCGCAACTCTCCACCAACAACCCACATTTTGAATGGAGCCTGAGAGGTTTATATTGCTGTCAAACCTCCCGGCAACACCTGAACCACTTCCCGAAGCAGTCACGTGGTACAGCCGGCAGCGAGGCTTCGGACGTCATCATTTTTGGCTCCTCCCCTAAATGAAGCAAGCTTCGACACACGCTTCGAGGAAACGCCCCCTCCGTTACTCGACACACGCTTCGAAGCGTCGGCACACCTCGTAACATCACTAGTGTCAGGGGAGGTGGGAGAGTGCTGTTTGTAACTTTTAGTGTTGCCGGCAGCAAAGGCCATTAAGCAGGGGAGACGTTCCAGAGCTGGGAGGGGAGGCTGGACAAGGGACCAAGGGTCTGCTTGTCGCCGGGCCGGGCGGGATAAGTCTTGATTACACTTTCTATTTTCAGATTCTTATATTGTCTTATTTAGTGTACAGTGAACCCTCGCTATAACGCGGTTCACCTTTCACGGTCTCGCTGCTTCACGGATTTGCATCGTGCATTGAAATCACATTACGACTATATGTAACGTAGATATATTTAATGTCCAGTTCTATCTATTTCAATTGTAAAATAAAGGTTACTACTTCACGGATTTCGCCTATCACGGTTTCTATTTGGAACGTAACCCCCGCGAAAAACGAGGGTTCACTGTACTTTGATATGCACTGTATTTTTTTAGAAAGTTAATTTGAATAGATTGACGCCCTATAGAGTGGCACCAAAGGGTCACTTCCCTCTTAATGGTTATTTACCCACCTATAGTTGTAGTGATCCGGATTGATTGCTGTGTTTCATTGGTGTGAAGTGCGCCTCCTGGTGTGTGCTTTAGATTATGTGCAGTGTTTTAGAGTGGGGCCCGCGAGAAGGGCCCCATGCCGATCAGATGTTGACCTTGTAGGGATCTCTTAGTGGGATGTTCAATGTCATATATTTTATTTAAATTACTATTGTCAAAAAAGCTTATTTCTCTGTGAACTTCTATCTGTTTCTGTGTTGAATATTCTTCTGTCTCTGACCAGACCGGATTCATAAAGGTGGTGGCAACCGGCTCTTTGAAGACAAACCTTACAATCAATCTTCATTACAGATGTAACAGGGTGTCGTCGGCATAACAATGGATATTTATGCAGTGTTTCTGAATTCGCAAAACTGAAACATATATAATGTGAAAAGTATGGGACCTAGCACCGAACCCGCACTCCATAACAAACCTTTGTGTGCATGTGCAATTTGTGTTACTGACGTTAACAAATTGAAATCCTTCTGATAGATGTGATTTAAACCAGTCTAGTGCAGTTAATTTGAGCCTAATGACATGTTCCACTCTCTGTAATAACATCCTGTGATCAGTCATCAAAAGAAGCTCTGAGATCCAGCAGGACAAATGTAAGATAAGTCCAGTTTTCAGTTTCTGGACTTTTTGTCTAAGTCTTTGGTGAGATATTGAATCATTTGAACATGTATTGAAGGGAGACCATGTGAGACGCTGAGAGGGAAAAATCCCTATTTGATGTAACTCTTAACCTCTCATGGACATCTTAAATGTGACTCAACGACACCAGAAGCTAAAACATTTAGAAACCACTGGTTTCATCTTTGACAATGTGCTGTATTTTAAAAGCCTGTTATATTTTCCATTGTGTTAAATCTTTTTCTTTAAAGTAGCCAATGCTGTCAAATAAATAGAAAACTCAACATTTCCCTCTGAAATATAGTGAAAGTATAAAGTAGCATCCACTGGAAATACTAAGATGAAGTACCTCAAAGTTTTACTTGAGTACAGTACTCGCATAAACGTACTTAGTTACTTTCCACCTGCCTAACAGGAAGCATACTGTAGTTGAAGTAGGAGTACGGAGGCAGCAGCAGTGGGTGAAGCCCTGCAGTGAGGTAAGGAGAGCAGTTCTGCGATTCTCCCTGATGATGAATCCTCTCTAAGTGCTGTTATTCACCCAGAGATGACACCACAGCAGACGTACTGGTCAGGGAAGAGGCTGCCTGCTGGGCTGTGAGTCACGTCAATCTGGACTGCAGCGAGACTCCATCACTCCAAGGCAGAACAGAATGAGGATCCAGACTGCAGGATGACAAAATATCCCGTCACGCAGGGAAAGACACAGCCGGTATGCCAGGCATGTCTGGCTGAATCACCCAGCGTCATCGCACATGCAGACGCACACTCATGCTGGGTTTCCAGCAGTATGACTGGACTATATCTGCCAAAAGATGGTATTTTTTGCTCATGTTCACTTTGAACCATTTCAATGCCAAAGAAATTTGACAAAATGTCAGGATTGTTCCATCAGAAGTATTCCTGAAAGCAAAGCCAGTGAAGCATCATGTAGATCATGTTACTCTTCTCATGATACTGAAAATCACTATGAACCACTTCAACACCACATTAAAAACAGATCAAGAGTTACATCAAATAGGGATTTTTCCCTCTCAGCGTCTCACATGGTCTCCCTTCAATACATGTTCAAATGATCATGTTACTCTTCTCATGATACTGAAAATCACTATGAACCACTTCAACACCACATTAAAGACAGATCAAACTACCACAAATCTGCAGAGTCCCCCAGGTGTGGTGTTGTACAAAATGTTTATGTGAAAATATGTGTGAACAAACTATTAAACAGCACAAATAGATTCAGTTTCCTAAGCGGGATCTGGGCGCAATTTGTCAGCAAATTGTTCAAATATTGAATAATGAATCAACATGTCCAGTGTGTCCGTCGAGTTTATTATTATTATTATTATTATTATTATTATGTATTATTATTATATATTATTATTATGTATTATATTATGTCCATTTAGATTCAACTTGATTTATCCACCCATACAGATGTTTACATATATATATTTTGCTACCTAATGACCCCTGAGGGGCTTCTTACAGACCAAAATCCCCTCCTGAGCTTTCACAAAAATGCATACAGACAGGCCAGAAAAACACACACAAGTCAGTAAACCAGGGGATGTGGAAAGACCTGAACGGAGGATACCCAAGAATAGGTTAAAGAAGTGCGTAATCATTCGTCACCACAAGGCTGTGTATAATTTGAAATATCCCGTTAGTTTGAAGCGGCCCGTTGGTTTATTTTCTGCACTGACACCGGTCTGGCCCAATCACATCTCTTACTCGCCTCAACCCCACCCCTTTGTCCTCGCTTTTTTTCCTGTCAGGTGCTGTAGTTAAAAAAAAAAAAATCTGCAGATGGACCAAGATGTTAAACTAGACAGACCAAAGAACAAAGGGGCTGAGGAGAAGTTGTGGGTGCAGAAAGAGTTGCAGCCAAATTTGCCAAAAATAGCCGATATGTTTGCTTACAGGGCAGCGGTCGCTGCAAGTGCAGCTGCAGTGCAAGACAGTGTGCAGCGACGGGCACTTGAAGGAAGAGAGTAAAGCCGTTGCCCCTGTCAGGCAGAGGAGCAGGTAAAACCACAGCATAGCCTGTCAGAGACAGAGTGAGCAGAAGCAGGGGAACAGTAGTTATAACGGTAAGCATGAAGTAACTAAATGACTTAATAGGGATTTGGTTGAGTTGAGAGTAGGTAGTGTGTATACCGTGCCACCGTGATGATGTGATTACTCAAATTAATGTTGCTAATGATAAGATACGCTATCATAAAGTGACACTGTCACAAACTCAAATGTCCAAACAATCAAGCACACAACTAATTCAATTGCCCCGTCACATGCAAAAATCTGGTACTCCTCTTTGATTATGAAACAAAAGGCTGATCTATTAACTACGAAAACTTTATGCATTAGCTATCATAAATATTTGGATACCTGAACTCTAAATAAGTACCAACTGAAATAAGATGGAACAACTCCATACATTAATTGAATGAACAATTATTTACGTACTACCACTATGTTATTGTTTAAATTGTGCATATTTTTGCCAGTACAAAGTTTCTGGACCTGAATGTACACTGAGAAGAAAACTGTTTAATGGCCCTTCAAATATAAATAAACTTGTTCTTTTTTTTACATCTTAAAGTATCAACCTCTGATCACTAGTGAGTCAGTAGAGTTGAATGAGTACATTGGTCCACTTGCACTGATATACGTGTACACAGCACTTACTCTTCAGCTTTGTAATAGTCTTACTTTAGTACAGAAGAAGTATCTAAGTGGGCTGCAAGGATGGCGTACTGGTGGGTGGTGTCCGACTGACTATGGTGGGCTGCCTTGGCATCAAAAATGCCAGGGTTGATGTTTATTTTTATTTATTTTTTTATTTTTTTTTGTCCAGCTTTGCCCACATAAGTCTTTAAGTATGCCATCCAAGTTTTTAAAAAGTTAGTTTTTTAAAAATAACTTTTGTTTATGAGTGTATTGTTGCTCTGTTAGTCATTAAACTAACATAACAACTTATGTGGTCCCTTTTCATACTCGTAGTAGCCTGATAAATAAACAGTATTGATAGAACAAAATTAGCACCAGAGGGAAATTCATCTCACTTTTGTCCTCTCTCTGTGCTGATTCTGCGTATTGTGGTATCGATTTCACAGCCAAAGCCATTAGAACAGTTCATTTTTAACATTCTCATGTGACCAACAACATTTACCAGGTTTCAATTGTCTGTGAGGGCACAATTGTGACTCCTCAATATCACAGTTGCAAAGACATTATCTTCATTACCATGAACACAAACCCTGTATGTGAAAAGAAGTATAAAATGAGGATTCATCTCTCAGTATAAATAGTCTCCAACATACACACTTTCCTCCTTTTTAAATCTACAGTGTTTAACTTTTCGTACATGGCTAAAGCAGAAGTTAGATAGTCAGCAGAATGTCAAATCTGACACTATGTTTAATACGTTTTTTTTTATACCATGTACACAGAGATATTTACTTGGTGTCGCTGGACTTAATCAGCATTTAGTGAACTCATTTGGCAAGTGCTTGAACGTAACAGATGTTTATTTATATGCACTGTACTAAAGTTTTAGTCATATTACAAAAATATTCAGCAGCCAGCAATTTTAGGAAATTACTGAGCCTTTAAAAAACTGAAACTACTTATTTGTATGGTTTTCTTTTTCTGTTTATTTGTTGTTTAGGTTTTCTTCCTCAAAATGACTTTTTTTCCCCCTAAATTTACCAACACTAACACACATTATAGAAGGACACACCAATTCAACAATTCCCACATGAACAAAACATTGAAGGAGAAAACTTTCCTTTAACAAGAAAATCTCTGACAGTAGAAGGTACAAGAAATTCACAATTCTCAACATACAGTATGAGTTTTAACCTCTGTCGCTGACCAAATTGAAGTATTTTAAGTTTAACAACATGTTGGCTTTCCAAAACAGACTTAATTGTCTACTTAATAAATTAAATACAATTTTTGTTTGGACTGAAATGTACATTTCTAATACATATATTTACTATACATACAACACCGCTTCTATCACTGATCAACACATAGCCTAATTTAGAATGACACTCATTACAACTGGATACTGCAACAGCTGTAGTAGTGATGGTCCTTGCATGAAACATGCTTGAAGCTAATGATTCTTGAAAGTTAATGAGCTGGAATAAATTAATTGTATTGTTGCTCTAGACTGAATAAACTGTGAACTGGAATTATGAGATTTTATCTTTGGTATACAATAATAAATAATACCTGCCAGCCAATTGGAAAAAAGTAGTAGCTTCCCATCTATCCTGTGGAGGAACTCGTAGTGACTGCTGGAAGATTCATGATGCAACTACAAAACCGAATAAATTGTACTTAACTTTGACAAAAAAAACAAAAAAAAATCTGTCAATGTGCCAGACAGCTGTGCTGACCAAACCCCTGAACGAAGACAATGAAAGGGCAGGTGGTGATTTGCGTGTCCCAGGTTCTCAACATAATAATGAGGGACTGTGAACCTCCTTGGCACGGCTACTGCTGCTTCCCTCTGCCTTCTGTCTTCCTCCGAGGACAGCGTGATGATGAGTTATTTTTCTGCAGTTTGGCACAGCATGACACATTCAGCTCCCCAGATGGTCCTCACCGTGATTCAGTTTGTCGCCTTGTCTGTTGCTGGGCAGCATGTGCAGGCCAATGAAACATCACACACACTTCAGAGCTTCGTTTCACGTGGAAAAAAACCTGAAGCACTAACACAAGACAGCTCCCCCCCCCCCCCCACACACACACACACACCCAAAAGGATTTTCACAAATTATTTTTCAAGCCTGTAACGTCAAACATTTAGAGTTGTGACAGCGGCAAGGTGGGGGAGGGACATGGGACAAATAATCAACAGAAAATTGTTTTCTTTTTAATCTCATCATATGCAAAGACAACTAACTGGGTTAGCATAGCTAGCCCTGCCCTGTTTTGTAATACCATCCCTCATTCTAATGGGCAAAGGAGTCACCGTCGCATCACCCAGTTCTCTCATTTCTTCTGAGCCATATGTCCATTTCCACTCAGTTGCTCCCAATCTAACATCCCAGCATGGATCAACTCATTGAATCTTACTTTGAACTGGCCATCACGTATGCTGATATAGTTTTACTGCTTGGCATGATTATGTAATTAATGAAAGTAAACTTCAATGAAATCTTAGATTCTCTGGTCTCTCCAGAAGAAGCCAGTACAATAATATGCAGGATGCTGTCGCTTTGATTCAGGACTACTCACTGGGCTCGGCAGCTCTTTCACTGGCTGCTGCTGAGACTCACTGAAAGGTGTTCAGGCATTTACATGCTCAATATACCACCACACTGCTGTTGTGTGTTTATTGTGTGCGTTAAACAGAGGGCATGAACACACACTCATTTGTAGGTAAAGTAAGAATAGCCTGCAGATACACTGGCATGTGATGCATTCAAATGTTAAGGTTATTCTCTGGTAAATGCAAAGTATTTTATTTGAGACAAAACTGCCCTATACAATTTTAAGTACTACACAAGTAACAGTCTTCACATGTAACAGTACTATATCTTAGTTTACTGAGGGAAGTAGGCCATTGGCCATGCTGCCACACAGCCATAGACATCTCTGACTGAACGTGAAGACTGTTATTTCTACACATAATGTGGATAGACTTGGTCAATATGTTACGTTTTAAACTAAATATCTTACAGATTGCCTATTTGAAATCTAGATAAAAGAAAACAAACCCACTGACTTACTGCAAAAAACAACAACATTGAATTTGTGCTAAGTTACCGCGAGATCACCGTGATAACATTTATAAGAAAGCTTTTACTAAAAAGAACAATTTGTTAATATGGGTTTCTGAAGCCTGGAATAAGGTTGCATGAGCATTAAATTTGTTATATCTGGTTAATATTGCAATCTATAGTAAAAAAGATGGCATCAGCACTTAATAATGGTAATGACGTCCAAAACATCTAATCGGGGTTGTGACACCAAACAAATTTCATACCAAGCGGGTGTGTTGTGACAAAAACATGATCTCCTCAAAATGGAAGGTTAATTTCCATTAAAGTCATAAACAGTCGTGCTAAATCAAAAGCCAATTCGCCAAGGCCCGGGTGTTGTGACAAGCATCACTCCAGGCTGTACGGTTCTTGGCCCATCTCCAGGCTGTGTGTTGGTTGTGTGTGCTATCGGGCAGAGTCGGGTGTGCAGTTCTTTTGCTTGCATTTGCAGTTTTCCAGCTGCAGCCGTAGAGGCAACAGGGGAGCAGTGCATGTGCTTCTACCCCTGCCCATGCATCTTGTCTCCACCACCACTCTGCAATGCCTCCTCATGGTAAATATACCGTAACTGGGTATTATTTTGACTCTAGACTGAACTGTAGGGGATCTCAAAGCAGCAGTGGATAAGGTCCCTGTCTGCCTACCAGCATCTGCCCTGCTGCCAAACCAACCACTGGCCGAGCTATGGGTCAAAAAGCCAGGAGCAAGACTCTCCCCATATGCTGTACCCTAGCTGGTGTGGGCTGTGTGATTGGACAGCAACCTTTCACATAAAACCACTTGCTTAAACTTAGGACCTGTGGCTGGCTTGTATGGTTGTGTCCACACCGGCAGCGTGTGTGCTGCCAATCATGTCATTGACTAATTGAATTTCCCTTTGATAATGGCCATCAGTAATGAATGTTTGAGGTCCGACAGGGGATAAGTTGAAACCAGAAAGCAGGCACAAAGTGCAGCATGTATGGAAGTCCTTGAGTATGTTTAAGAGCTAGTATAGTATCTGCAGCAATGAAGTTAGGTAAAGTCAATTTTAGAAATAAAAGTAACAAACTGTAACTACTATTATTTTATATCATTATCATTAATATGTAAGCAGCATATTTCTGCCATAATCAACCAGACTGTCTGAACTCCAAAGGTAGCAGACATTGAGAACTCTAGCAAGCACAACGCCCTCTGTATGAGTTGGGTTGGGTCTGGTAAATGAAAGAATTACAAACCCACAAGCACAAACTTCGTTACTGGTTTTAGCATACAGGGAGAAGTTCTGCATGTACAGTCGGTCTATGGACATGTCTTTAGTTTGGGAGGGTTGCACTCCCAATTATTGATGACATTTAGCTGTTGTTCTTTGTGAGTATGAATGCCAGTATTCTGCCTTTCCATGGATAAAAGCAACATTAATGTAATGCAACATCACTTAAGGTCAATTACAGATTGCATAATGTCAACAAAATAAATGTAATCATTGGATTAGTAAAATGAAGATCTTTCAGCTTCTTCACTAAAAACCTTGAGTGAATTAAGTCTCTATTAAATTACTTCAACAAATCATCTCAGGTCCTTTACTGGTTGTGGCTCTTGCATGTTTTTGTGGCTTTCACATGTGCTGTTACCATGGAGAAGCTATAAACTGTTGCTGGCCTGGATAATATTCCACCTTGTTGTGTTAACCTGACTGCATATGCAACACATTATTCTCCCTCGAGTAATTTCAATAAGAGCTCCAGACTTGTGACTCATACATTAGTCACCTCTGAACACACGCAGTGTATGAATTGCTACTTCCGTGCTTATAAAAATGAAGAAAAACAGAAAACAAACGAAAAAAATTCAAACCTGGACTGTTGGTAACTTTACAACCTTGTTTAAATCGTAACACATCCCTAAAGTTCCAAAGTGATCACGCAAGCCGGATCGCTTTTACTGCTGGTACCAGTATGATTTCATCTCCTGACTTCTTGTCACTGGAGTTCTTCAAGCATTCTCGACATAGCTGCCATGTTGGAAAGGCTATAAATCATTCAGTAATTTAATTAGCTTGGAGGTTTACCCTTACATTCTCAGGTGCAGTTTGATTACATGCCAACTTTTTATCAGTCATGGAGATATTATGTGGTTCCACAGGTTGACAGCTGTGAGCAGATGAGAAGAACTCACATTATAATGGAAACAAATTATATACAGTCTTTATAGTCTTATATAGTTATAGTTATATATCGTCTTTAATATTTTAAAATGTGACAAGTTTGGTGGTCTTGAAATTGGAAATATACAGTGTGCATATATAAACATATATGCGTGTGTTCTTAATTACATTTCTTCAATCTTACTTTGCAGTACTAATGACACATGATATAGTTCATCAAATCAAAAAAACAGATCCAATCAGTCTTATTACAAATAGCATATAAAACTCACAACTAAAGAATCATATTTCTAGAGGTGTGTTTGCATAATTGACAAGTCACATTTCTGTGGCAATATCACAGTAAGCCATGTTATGTGCCACTGGATCATACTCATCTTCACTCTGGCATTCTCCCCTGTTCTTGGCCTACATTTGGATTTTCTGGACACAGTGATGGAATAAATAGGGGACAAGTATCGAAAGGGAAGAACATGTTGTGCATGGTTCATTGTTGTTTGCAGTTTTGCCTCTACTACTAAGGCTTCTCAACATTCAGCATTAAGGCAGAGATAGTTTTGTTTCATTGATTAATTTTGCTACCATGTCATCACAACAACGCATCGCCCCCGCATGTGAGGCATGCATGGACATCCATTCATAAGAAAAGAGGGAGTCATGCAGCAGAGGACTGGGCACTCTGCCCCGTGGGACCCTGTGCTCGCAGTGTGAGTGAAACAAGTGTGACTTCTAGTTCTCACTGCCTGGAGCCTGTCCATCACAAAGCTTTAGACTCAATTCCAGATGCTCAGTGCCAGAACGCTCTTTCTACTTGTTCGGAGTTTGGAGCCGAAGGAATGGTATTAAATGTTAGGAGGAAGTCAACAAACTGCATTCCTCACATAGATCTCTAGATCTACTGACGCAAAGGCAGTTTGATGTGATACAAGGTCCGTGATATGGGTCATAGCACTTTTAGGCTGAAATATGCGACAGCTGCGGGGCATTGGTGGTGATCCTCAGACAGGTAGGGATTACAGCCTGAGCCGGGACAGGTTGAATATATCAGGGTAGACATCCTTCAGGTGACTGGAACATGCTAGGAGAATGAGGAGAGGAAAGCCATTGGGGCCAACGGCCTTTTGCACATTCACTCACATTGGGGAGTTCCTCGGCCCAGCTGTCAGCATCAGTGTCAGGCAGTGGGCATCTCAGGCAGTAAGGGACTCCCTCCTCACTGCCAAAACAAGTGTAGAATCTTGCTCAGCTGGGAGGCTTTGTCAGTCATAGGCCCGTTGTGTGCTTGCAGTCGGTACCTAAAAACTGCGATTTCAGCTTTAGTAAGAATAAGATCTATATCAGACTCATCCTGGATCATGCCCAGGACCAAAACATGACCAAAGTATTAGTAGTAACTGAGTTACAATGTATAATCTTTAAATGGATGATATAGAAATGTTTGACGATGACAATCAAAAAGCTTTTTCGCTATTTAATAGTAGTACATTTATAATGATAATAATAATAAACTTAATTTGTGTAGCACCTTTCATATAAGAAATGCAGCTTAACGTGCTTTACAGCAAGAAAATCACATGCAGTGTTTCACATAAAAACAGCTATAAAGGAAAAAGAAATGTGTTAAGAGATGTGTAATAACATTTAAAATTCACGAGAACTGATCAAATGCATAAAATTAAATACAAATAGAGTTAAAATATATAATGAGCAATATGCATTTTAAAGTAGAGTAGTAGAGTAGTAAAGCAGTAGATCAAGTGCAAGACAGCTTCGAGAGTAACTGACAAAAGCTGAATCCCAAATTGTCTTTCGGCTGTTGCTGGGAAACTCCAATAAACCAGCAGCAGATGATCTCAGAGTTCCTGAAGGCTCATAGTTAACCAGAGAGTTAGAGATGTAACTTGGTCCGAGCCCATTAAGAGCTTTGTATGTGAGGAGGAGGAGCTTAAAGTCATGAAGGAATGTATCAACTTTTCAGCATCTTATGAGCCATAACATTATGATGCCACCTGCCAAATTTGCAGTTGTTCTAACCCATGGACCCAAGTTCTGAACACTACAAGACCTCTGAAGGTGCCCTGTGGTATCTGGTACTTAAGTAGTATTTCCTTTAAGTCTTGTAAGTTGGAGTCACATAACCCACAACACCCTGTTGCCGGATCATGGTTTATCTGTGATTTGACCTCTGTCTGTAGCTACTCACCACTGCTCGCTGGGAGCACTCCACAAGCTCCGCTGTTTTGGAAATGCTCTGCCCAGACATGTGCCATAACAATTTGGCTCAGGTCGTCACACCTGCCCATTTCTCTCTCACCCAACACACTGACACCGAGAACCAACTGTTTGTTTCCAGTCTAATTTTTCCCAGACCTTGACACACACTGCTGTGCGATATAGTCAACATTAGGCGCTTCATCTGTGAGAGGTCTGAAAGGTTTTGCTCAAATTCTGTTTTATCTTTACAGGTCCCATATTGTATAAATTCAGATTTCCATATTTGTTTTATTATGAAGCAGGTCTGAGGGATATTAATACTGTGAAAAAGTTCAAATGCCCAGTCCACTGAGTCCACACAGCTTGTAATTAGCCACTGTGCTGTCTGAACGAGCTGTTTGGACTTCTGTAAGTTTGTCATTTAATTATGTCCCCCCTTAGAATGGGCTGTCCAGCCTTTTATATGGAATAAAACACCAATTGGTCATTCTGTCGCAGAGCTAGCAAGCTAAAAGGCTCGTTTTTTTGTTAGAGTAAATATGTAAATAATTTTTGTGAGAACTGTAAATTGGACAGATTAAAATTGGTTTTACATCTGGACGGCTTACACTATGTTTTGGACAGCTCCGCATCATGCTGTATTAAACATGTGGAACTTGCCAGTTTCGGACATCCTTTCTTTCAGTTGCTCTATTGTAACTCCATTTCAGTATTTTGTGTTGTTTTCTTTGTTAGTAAAGTGTATGAGTATTTGGGTGTTACTCAGCAACATTTTTCCTTCATTTCCGATGTGAAATCAGCATTCAGACCTGGAGCACTGACTTGGTGACCCGCTCTCCTTGTAAGAGGGAGATATGGTCTGATGGAAGACTGGTTGTATAGGAAGGAAAGAATAAAGAAAAGTGAACGTGTGTGTGTGTATGTGTGTGTGTGTGTGTGTGTGTGTGTGTGTGTGTGTGTGTGTGTGTGTGTGTGTGTGTGTGTGTGTGTGTGTGTGTGTGTGTGTGTGTGTGTGTGTGTGTGTGTGTGTTTGACCCTCCCCTCACAGCTGTGACTCTATTCCTGCCTTGTAGCCCTAGCCCCCACAACCCCCCTCTCCATCCCCCATGCCCAGCTCATGCCCACCCTTGCCGTGGCTCTGAGAGCGGCTGTCCAGGACAGATTATGCAGGCAGGCACCCAGGCCAATGCCAGCCCCCCCCCCTGTCAACAGAGCGGCCTTTGTGCTGAGACGACAAACCACAAAGTCACGCCAACATCTGCAGGATAAAGGGTCAGAGTGATGGGAAGGTCAGCTAAGGGAAGGAAAGGCCAGAGTGGAATAGAAGTGGAGACGATGTAATAATAACACTGTGGAACTCAAATGTTATTTTATGAGTAAAACATTTTGGTTACACTATCATAGAATAACATAAATTATGCATGACTGATGATTAGTGTTTTTTTATGTTGTAAGAATTTATTCCCTATAAATTATCTATGGTCTTATTCGCCTTTGATAGGTAATACTGATGGAGCATTGAAGCTTTTTGGTTTTTGGTTCCAGAAAGAGCTGATCCGACTTAGTTGAATCAATTAGTACTCTTCATTCTGGCTGGCATGGTGGCAGTGGTGCAAAACACAACAACAAATAGAAAACACAACAACAAAAATTAGCAGCCCTGAAAAGCAAATCGCAAATGAAAAAAGAGAGAAAACACAACAATAAAAACTTACAGTCCTGGAAGCCCAAAAATGACGGAAATACGTCATCAGCTGATCCGTCAACTTTGGCTCTGTTTGCACAGGATTTGAAGAGCAGGCGCCACCGCCGTCGTAGCGGCTCACATGACAGTCTGCTTTCATCTGTAAATTCTGCTGAAGTCTTTTTTAAAGCATTATTTTGGTGTGAAAGTGATTCCAATAGTTTCTTTGATTGCCAGATTATTATTAATTTAACCCCTAGGACTCGATAATGTGCATTTAAATTCACTCCTCTTCTTCTTGGTTCAAAGTCTTTATCAAAGACAGATGTAACGTATCATGTGAAACTGCACGACTTGAGCTTTCTAAACATGTCGGCGCCTCATCTGCTTCTGTTTTCCAGGGTAAAGTTTTGGATTGACATGTCTGGTGACCTGCAGGAACATGGATTGTTCAATTGGCAGCCAGGAGCACAGGAGTCTTCCATGCTTTTCTTTCACTCAAGTCCTGCAAGATGACCTGAAGCAATGCATGTAACAATGGAACCTTCATCAGATACATCCATCCACATTCAGCTAGTGTCCCGGAGGAATTCCAGAGGAGCTGTATTCTTTACCTTACAGGTGTGGTACTGATGATGTTGGCTATTGTATTGGTATAATGAATAAAGCTGGTAGGGGAAGGCAGTTCAGTATTGACCCTGTCAGGGTTGTGCAGTGTGTAAGCTGATAGATCAGGGTTACTAGCTGCTTTAATTGCAGGAAAATGTTTTTGAAAAATTCATGCTTGTTCACCATTGTCTAGTGTTTGACTGCAATTGCAATAATCTAGTGTTTGACAGTAATTTGTGCTGCTGTTGAGATGCACTGGGTTACGCTGAGTAGTGTTCCTAATATTTTGTCCGGCCGAGTCAAAAGAATTGGATTGACAAAATATTTGGAACCCCTCTCAGTGTTACCCAGTACAGTTCAACACCACCACAAATTAGTCTCCAAAATGACCATTAAAATTATTCAACACCTCGCTCAGTTAGATGAAATAACAAGTGCTCATTATAATCCTCATAAAGCGAGAATTTATTGCTGGTTGTTTTAATGCCGTGGCTTTATTGTTGCATAGGTACAAAAAAAGCTATAAAATAGGTAACTCACAGGCTACTATAATGTAAGAGCACTGCCATACTTTACTTGACCAATACTTGGTGGTTTAGGGTTCTCATTTTGTTTTTCTACCCTCAACTCGCACCTCCCTATGATTTACTGATTTAATGCAACATTGTCTCACTTCATTACAGATATGCAGCTCGGGCTTTGTGGATTTCCAGTTGCACCAAGACCTTGCCATGTTCGAAACTGACCAGAGAGTGTATTTGTGTGGAGACCCAGAAATGTAAGACTACAACAGGTCATGGTGGATAAGAAATATCAGTATCCCAATATATGGACAGACGTGGTTGATCTGTACATTAAACTAAAAGAGATCGCAGGGTTATAGAAGCGCTCTACAACAAAGGAATGAAACCAAACAGCATCTACAGTGGCATCACTTATGGGTTTGTGAACTGTTATTCTGTTATGTTCAGCATTTTGGCCGTTGCCATCTTGTTATTTTTGAGCCGGAAGTGACCATGTTTAGACAAACTGGGGAGGAGTGAGAGGTGGATCCGATTTGAAACCTGACGACACCACGTCCGCCCACAGATGGAAGAAACCTGACTGCATCACAGGCCTGGCAATCAAGCAGACACGCCCCAAAACACAATGCATAATATCTCATTATTAATGGAATTATTTTCAGAGGGTCTGCCAGAAATCCAATAAGTGACAAGCGAATGACACCATAACGACTTGTAGAAAATGTTTATTGACTTTGCGTTTTCGTGATATAATTTCAATAAGAAAGTGACACGCTGCGTCTATGAGATCATTGAAAGTGAATAACAAAATCTATTGATGTGATGTGAAAATAAATTTTGCCGATTAGGCTGCATTGAGCTGCCGTGTCAAAGGGGTGATGTCTCGGGAGCAGTACGCTATAGGTGAGAAAAGTCAGAACCCCCGGGGCCTCGATGCTGGTGGTGATGGAGGTGTAAAGACAGGGGTTGGCTGATGAGACTTTAGTTGAAGCTCCCTGGAACACCAGAATAATGAGGTGGAGACAGGGAGGAGGAGGAGGGTTGTGCATTAAAAGGTCTAGAAGACAGAATGACAGAATCAGTATGACATTTAAAGAACAGAGGCTGGAGACTGATGTGAAAATACATTTTGGCGATTAGGTGCCATGGTGATGCCGCGTCAAAGCCCCCCCCCCCCCCCCCGCTCTTTCCCTCCCCCTCCCCCCTTCTGAACAGGGCAAACATTTTCCATTCACAGTCATAGGTGGTTTAGGTTGAGGGAGCTAAACCTCTTCTCACATAGTTATTGGCAGAATGAAGTGGGATTGATAGTAATGGATTGACTAGTTCAGTGCTAGGGCTGAATAAGGTGGCATGACTGCAGGAATAGGGCTGGCATCTGGACACAGGATCTTGAAAGTCTGAAAATGTAAACGAGACAATGAATCGGCTATAGTCTTCAAATGCAGAGCTGCTAGGATCAAATTATGTGAAATGCAGAGCCAAGTGAGCCATCTTATAAAAAGGCATGATGTCTGCCGAGTACGAGCGGCCTTTGTTGATAATGCCAACAGCAGCTTCATTATCGCATAACACAGAGTGGCAAAGTTCCAATAACAGGGGAGCTGAGGTGAGCTTAGGTGTAAAAGGACACAAGCTCCTCTGAAAGCCGCAGAGGAACTCTAAATCATCATCCATTTTAGTCACAGGTTGATTTTCAGTACAATGAGGTTCCTGAACAAAATAATAGTTGTCAAATTTGTTAGTGTTGTGTGTTAATTCGTTTATTAGGCTTCCGTATTTGAGGTTTAGATCGCCGATCAGAGCCAGGTATGCGTCAAGTTCCTTTCTCCTCTCCGGGTAAAGGGTTTAGAGGACATCCTGGTAAATGCCAAAGGCTACTAGAAATCCATTGATGGTTAGGTCTCTGGAGAGACAAGGGATTTGAGAATAACTGTAATGACCATAGCAAATGAAGAGGCACACGGAGGATTGAACTAAAATAATGAGTTAATTTAATCAAAAAATAACAAAAGTGTCAAAGAAACTTTTCTATCAAAAAAACTTAACGAAGAAAACATGCTGTCCAGGAAACTAAAGCAACGTCAAAATGAAGAGGCAGCTGGCACAGCCTACCGTAGTGCCAGGGGAGCAGAAGTCCACAGGCTATTGGAGGTGGCAGCTTTTCAGCAACCTGGAGACAGTGGCTCTGATGACTGCACAACCAAACCAGGAACAAGTAGTGCTGAAAGACACAAACAAAGCAAACACAGCACACAAACCCTAGTAGAGGCCCCTGGGGCCATAACACAGTTATATACAAATTAGGTCAAAATGACATAGTGAAGTATATTTTTATAGTTGTGAAACTTGTTCTTTGAGGGGACTGCATACCACGCTTCCATGCTTTGATACTATGACTAAATCTGTTTCAGTTCAGTGTGGTAATGAAGTAATTTTGCTGTGTGATTACGTTTGGGTCTCTAACATGCTTTCTGATTCAAGTCCACTCACAAGTCATACTAGCAGCTTTTAGGAAAGCTAACACTTATTCCAATTTGAAAAGTTTGCAACTCATTCCAATGGTTGTTGCCAAGATGAGACAACATTGGTGATTTTTCCCAATCAACGCTACCCTCACAAGTATCACAAGGCAAGGCAAGGCAAGTTTATTTGTATAGCACATTTCAACAACAAGGCAATTCAAAGTGCTTCATATAAAACCATTAAAAGCATCAACACATAAGTTAAGAACATTGATCGAAACATTAAAAACAGTCATTGAAACATTAAACAAGCTAAAAAAAAAAATCGAATAAAAGTTGCAGAGCAGTTTAAGACATAAAATACAATAGTAAAATGCAGAAATGCAGGAAATTGATCAACATCCTTGAGTCTGGTTCAATTGAAGGCAGCAGCAAACAGAAAAGTATTCAATCTTGATTTGAAGCAGCTGAGAGTCTCAGCAGACCTGCAGCTTTCTGGGAGTTTGTTCCAGATATGTGGAGCAGAAAAACTGAACGCTGCTTCTCCATGTTTAGTTCTGACTCTGGGGACAGAAAGGAGACCCGTCCCAGACGACCTGAGGGGTCTGGATGGTTCATAAGGTTGCAGCAGATCACAAATGTATTTTGGCCCTAAACCATTCAGTGCTTCATAAACCAACAGCAGTATTTTAAAGTAAATTCTTTGTTGGACAGGAAGCCAGTGTAAAGATATCAGAACTGGAGTGATGTGGTCCATTTTCTTGGTCTTAGTGAGGACTCGAGCTGCAGCGTTCTGAATCAGCTGCAGTTTTCTGATTGACTTTTTAGAGAGACCTGTAAACACACCATTACAAGTCTACTGAAGATGAATGCATGGACAAGTTTTTCCAAATCCTGTTGAGACATAAGTCCTCTAATCCTTGATATATTCTTCAGGTGATAGTAGGCTGATTTTCTAATTGTCTTGATATGGCTGTTCAGATTGAGGTCTGAATCCATAACTGCACCTAGATTTCTAGCTTGGTTTGTGGTGTTTAACATCAGTGATTGAAGCTGAGCGCTGACTTACAATTGTTCTTCCTTGGCCCCAAAAACAATTACTTCTGTTTTATCTTTGTTTAATTGAAGAAAATTTTGGCACATCCAGTTGTTGATTTGTTCAATGCATTGAAATGATCCTTGTGTGGGATTATAGTCCCCTGGCACTATAGTTATGTAGACCTGTGTGTCGTCTGCATAATTATGATAACACACTTTGTTTATTTTCATAATCTGAGCTAGTGGAAGCATGTAGATGTTGAACAGAAGAGGCCCCAGAATTGAACCTTGGGGAACACCACGTCATTTTAATCCGCTCTGATGTGTAATTAGCTACAGACACGAAGTATTCTCGGTCCTTCAAGTAGGATTCAAACCAGTTTAGTGCTGTGCCAGAGAGTCCCACCCAGATTTTTAGTCTGTCCAGTAGTATGTCGTGGTCGACCGTGTCGAATGCAGCACTGAGATCCAGTATTACTAAGACTGAAATTCTGCCACTGTCTGTATTTAAGTGGATGTCGTTGAAAACCTTAACAAGAGCAGTTTCAGTACTGTGGTGCTGTTGAAAGCCTGACTAAAAGACATCAAAACACTTATTTACGGCCAAGTTGTTCAGCTGTTGAAAAACCGCCTTTTCAATTATTTTACCTAAAAATGGGAGGTTTGATATTGGCCTGTAATTTTTCATTGTTGCAGAATCTAAATGAGCCATTCTTTAGAAGGGGTTTGATAACTGCAGTTTTTAGGGCCTGTGGGAGGACACCTGAGAAAAGGGATGCGTTTACAATTCGAAGAAGATCAGTGGTCATGCAGTTTGAAATATTTTTGAAAAAGGGTGTTGGTATAGTATCCAAGCTGCAGGAGGAGGACTTCAGATGTTGTATAATGTCTTCCAGACTTCCATGGTTGATTGAATGAAATTGTGTCATGATATTTGAATGGATATTATTTAAAGACGGGGACAACACATATTGGTGAGGCACTTACTGCTTGTCTAATTTTCTGTATTTTGTCAGTAAAAAAGGAGGCAAATTGATTGCATGCCCAAGTGGATTGGAGCTCAGCAGGATCACAGGCAGACAGGATCTGAGTTAACAGCACAAGTTTTAGTAGAACAGCATAAGTTGTTTGTTAAGATACACAACAAAGTACGCAGTACAATTTATTGCACCTTAAAACAATTTTGTCTTTAACAACATCAAATAAAACACGAGGGCCTTTTTACTCAGTCAAGTAAAACACTGCTCTTGTTTTTCTGAAGCAAAGTTTTGATTACTAGCTCCTTCACAATGCACATACCAGATTACTATTGTGTTTGATTTATAAAGAAATAAATCAGATTTCACTTTGACCAAGAACTTGTTTTAAATTTGTATCTTTGTAACTATACTGACCAATATTCACACTTTACTACAGTGCAGTATTGTAGTGTGCTAACATTGTAACAGCAGCCAGTGTTTCTTTAGATTATTATACAATATTTAGGTTATTTGGGGGCTGTGATTGGAAAAGAATCTGCCATGAGTCAATAAAGGTCAATAAACTAAAGAGTTTTCTCAGATGATGTTTGACTGTCTGTGGTTGTGATGCATTTGTCTGCTCCAATAATGGCCGGGTGTGGCCATCTGAGCTCATGACCTAATGGCTGAGGCCAGTTAGTTGAACCTTAAGAACATGTACCGCAGGATCAGGGCTGGAAGGGACTTCAACTAGAGTAACACCCTCATTTATAATGATTAATGGCACATTGAAATGAAGCCAAGAACTTTTGGTGGAGCTAGTGTGTCTGTTGTAGGAGCCTCTATTAAGAAATGCTAGTTGACTCTTTAAAAATAAAGCACTCAAATGTCGCCCTGAATTTCCATTGGTTTGCTCTTGCTCATCATGATGGCATTGACAACATGAAATATAACCAAAGCAAAAGTCTTGTTGCTACATTTAAAATCATTTCAGTAGAAAAGAGCAATATAGCTGTAGCAGGTCTGAGCTACCGTGGGGGTTCCTTGGAGACAGACGACGCGCTCAGTCAGATGTTCGGGTGTAAAATGCCTTTATTTGCCCGGCCCACACAACAATGTCTCTGTGCAACCGCGTTCCTCTCGCCTCCTTCTCCCTGCTCCCCTTTATAGGGGAGAGCTCATCAGCCCACCTCCAGCTCAGATGTGCTCATCAGTTCATATTCAGCTCAGCTGTGCTCATTACACCTTCCCGGCACCGTTCCCTGAACTACTCCTCCCACTCTCTCTCCTCTGCAGCTGAGCTAACCACACCCCGCCACCACAATAGCATAAACTGACCTCCCTGTAGCTCAGCACACAGTCCTTGTGTGTAGCAATGCTGTGGATCCAAGTCAAAGCTACCAATAGGAACTTCTATTTCGTCTATCAACATCTGTCCAGCCCATTACGTCCAACTCAACTCACAACCAAAAGTTTTTAACCTGCAAATAAAAGTTTGTGACTCGCAACTATAGAGGTCTGATTCACAACCAAAACGTTTTGTGACACAATAAAGATGCTGTTTTTATAAGCAAAATTCTCAAGTCTCTGACCTAAAACCAACAAAACTGTAAGGGAGAATTTGTTTGCAACCCAAATAATGTATGTCTTTAGTCATATATTTTTACATATAAACTGGATTTTGAATTTGATTGCAGTGCAAGAAATTTGCTGTCAAAACTGGGTTTGCATAAAAAAAAAGAAACAAAATTACATTCAGTATATTCCTGTTTTTCAAAGGACACTAACGTTTACTTGA
Organism: Brachyistius frenatus; assembly: GCF_029030835.1. Classification (NCBI taxonomy): domain Eukaryota; kingdom Metazoa; phylum Chordata; class Actinopteri; family Embiotocidae; genus Brachyistius; species Brachyistius frenatus. Next base: position 196,313 of record NW_027210833.1, on the reverse strand, counting down.
GCCTAATTGTATTCATTAGTGACTACCACCAGCTCATCAGCATGGAAGGACAGCGAAAGTGGACTCTAAATGGGGCCTATTGACTGAGTCTATTGATCTTTTGGCTTATTAGTTTCCAGAGACCAGCTGACCACTTACATAATTAAGTAGTCTAGCAATTAGCAAGACTGGGTGCAACACCAATACTTGTTATAGTGAGGTTGAGTGTCAGCAAAACACAGATGAACAACTAAACCAGTGTAGTATTTTCTTCTCTGTTTTATCCAAGGCAGTCTGATACAAGAAGGGTGTCTGTCCAGCAGATGCAGCAGGGATGGAATAACAGTTCCTGTTATCAATTGTTGAACAGACGACAGGCCATGCTGGACCATGATAAGTGCAAAGTCCCATGAAATAACCTGTGTTGTGATTTGGCGCTATATAAATAAAATTGAATTGAGAGTGGTGTTAAAAGAGCACTTGTATCAGGCAACACAGACAATGTAAGATGGAAGAAACTGGGATTACTCTACCTTTGTAAGCTTATCGAAGTGATTTAAGTGAGCTAATATCAATTAAAGGTGCACTTATAACTGTAACAATATGCGTCATCATTTTTAAACTTATTTTCTATTATTGAATGCATTTTTTTATTTCCCTACTTGTTTTTTTTTTCTTTTTCTTCCATCAACAAGCTCTTTGTAAAATAGTGCTTCATAATAAGTGCTTGATATGAGTGTTTTAAAATCCATCAGAAATAAACTTTCTGATGCTTGATAACTTGGACGTATCCCAGCCAATGATTGTTTACATGTAATTATGGCAAATTACTGATAATAAAGGGGCTATGGTTAGCCACAGCCAATCAGAATACAACCCTGTTTGCAAAAAAGTTGGGACGTTGTGTAAAATGTGAATAAAAACAGAATGCAATGATTTGTAAACCATGTTTAATGATTTAATTGAAAATAGACCAAAGACAACATATCAAATGTTGAAACTGATCAATTGTATTGTTCTATACAAATATGTGCTTATTTTCAATATGATGCCAGCAACAGGTCTCAAGACTTGTAAAGTTGTGTAAAGCTAAATGAGACACTTCGTTGAACATCTCACAACTAATCAGGTTAACTGGCAACATGTCAGTAACATGATTGGGTATAAAAAGAGCATCCCTGTGGGATGGGGATTGGGATTGGTTCATCTGTGAAAGACTGTTGTGTAAATGGTGCAAAAATTAAGAAGAGAAGAGAAGAGAAGGAGAAGAGAAGAGAAGGAAGAGAAGAGAAGAGAAGAGAAGAGAAGAGAAGAGAAGAGAAGAGAAGAGAAGAGAAGAGAAGAGAAGAGAAGAGAAGAGAAGAGAAGAGAAGAGAGAGAAGAGAAGAGAGAGAAGAGAAGAGAAGAGAAGAGAAGAGAGAGAAGAGAAGAGAAGAAGAGAAGAGAAGAGAAGAGAAGAGAAGAGAAGAGAAGAGAGGAGAAGAGAAGAGAAGAGAAGAGAGGAGAAGAGAAGAGAGGGGAGGAGAGGAGAAGAGAAATTAAGAATGTTCCTCAACATGAATTGCAGACAATTTGGGGCTTTCATCATCTACGGTACGTAATATCATTAAAATATTCAGAGGATCTGGAGAAATCTCTGTACACAAGAGAAAAGACTGAAAACCAATATTGGATGGCTGTGATCTTGGGGCCCTCAGGTCACACTGCGTTAAAAACAGACATATTTCTGTAGTGGAAATCACTGTATGGGCTTGGAAAGTCATCTTTAAACCATCGTCTTGGAACACAGTTCATCGTTGCATCCACAAACGCTGGTTAAAGTTCTACCATGGAAAGAAGAAACCAGATATAACATGATCCAGAAATGCCACTGCCTTCTCTGGGCCTGAGCTCAATTAAGATGGACTGAGGCAAAGAGGAAAACTGTTCTGTTGTCTGACAAACCAAAATCTAAAATTATTTTTGGAAAACATGGACGCCGTGTCCTTTGGGCTAAAGAGGAGAGGGACCATCCATCTTGTTATCAGCGCACAGTTAAAAAAAAACAAGCATCCGTAATGGTATGGAGATGCATTAGTGCATATGGCATAGGTAGCTTGCACATCTGAAAAGGCACTATTAATGCTGAATTATATATAACGCTTTTGCGAGCAGCACATACTGCTGTTTAGACAATGTCTTTTTCAGGAAAGGCCTTGCTTATTTCAGCAAAACAATGGCAAAGTGCACACATATTACAACTGCATGGCTCCGAAGTAAAAGGGTCTGAGTGCTAAACTGGCCTGAATGCAGTTCAGACCTGTCACCCATAGAGTAGATTTGGCGCATCATGAAACAGAAAATATGACAAAGGAGAGCCCAAACTGTTGAGCAGCTGAAATCCTATATCAGGCTATAATGGGACATTTCACTCTGAAAACTCCAAATGATTACAATGTTAAAAGAAGATCTGATGCAACACAGTGGTAAACATGCCCCTGTCCCAACTTGTTTGAGAGGTGTTTAATTAATTTAAAATGAGCATACATTTTTATAAAACAATACAATTTCTCAGTTTCAATATTTGATAAGTATTCTTTAGTCTATCTTTCATTAAATATGGGTTTATGTGATTTTCAAATTATTATAATAACTTTAATAATAACTTTATTTTTATAGCACCTTTAAAAACAGAGTTTACAAAGTGTAAAGGCTGCAAGTTGGCTCATATGGGGCTAACATTTAAATAAGTAGCTCGGGGCCAGACCCAGGCAGGCCTTAAAAGTGATCAACAAAATCTTAAAATCAATTCTAAAACCAACCGGGAGCCAGTGGAGAGAGGCCAGAACTGGAGTAATGTGATGTTATCTGTTAAAACCAGTAAGAAGCCCAGCAGCTGCATTCTGGACTAGTTGGAGGCGAGAGATAGATTTTTGGTTTATGCCAGAAAGGAGGGAGTTGCAGTAGTCGAGTCGAGAGAAAATGAGTGCATGAATTACTTTTTCCAGGTCAGAGTGTGACAGTATGGGTTTGATTCTGGAGATAATTCTTAATTGAAGGAAGCAGGACTGGACAATTTTTTTGATCTGTGTTTCAAAGCTTAACTGAGAGTCAAACATTACTCCCAAGTTTCTGGCAACAGGTTTTAAATAAGCAGACAGGGGACCAAGTTGACTCTCAATGAGACTGGTGTTATTGTTTGGGGAATTGAACAATATGACTTCTGATTTTGAGTTGTTGAGCTGAAGAAAGTTTTGTGCCATTCAACAGTTAATGTCAGAGAGACAATCTAAGACAGCATCCAGGCTCTGGGTCACCAGGTCTCAGCGGAAGGTATATCTGTGTGTCGTCTGCATAGCAATGAAAAGATACATCGTGTCGTTGGAGGATTTGTCGAGTGGAAGCATGTAAATAGAAAATAAAATTGGACCTAAAATTGAACCTTGTGGTACACCACAGGTAATGTGTGTCGTGGAAGATGAGTAATTACCTATGGTGACCGAGTAGGTTCTTTCTAAAAGGTAAGAATAAAACCAGCTAAGTGCAGCGTCCTTGATGCCAACCCAGGTTTTGAGGCGATCGATTAAAATAGTGTGATCTATGGTGCATTCGTTGTTGTTTTTTTCTTACATTTGACACAGTGTCCCTACTTTTTTGGAGTTATAATTGTGTGTAATACTGCAGGTAAAGAGTGCATTCACAAAAAAATGCATCAACTAGACAGTTGAGCAACTTTACTAAGGTACAGAATGTTGATATTTTCTTACATTACTAATTGGTTTGGTCATGAATGTAGTGTATTTCCATTTCACGTCCATGACAAATCTGCACAAAGAGAGATTGACACAGAAAAATGATCACAGCTGACAGCTCAAGAATATCTTCCATGAAACCGTAGCCGTACTGTGTGTGTGCACACTCACAAACTCACTACATACATTATGGACACCGCCTGTCCTCCTCAGCTGTTTTCCCTGAGCCAACACCAATCTAGCTGGTGCGTGACTGCAGCAGCGGGATATTGTGTTACTACGCGAGACAAGTGTGTGTGAATGAGTATGGGGTGGCAGGATTTAGCTCCATAAGCTTCACAGGGTCCCCTAACCATCTGGGGTATCTGTGGCAAGTGGCTTCCCTGAACCTAAGCCCTCCTTCCTGGGTACACACGGCCACACTTGTCCCCACTGACTCACTGTCACTTTAATTTCATTTTCCACGAACTGCAAGTGAAGTACTTCTCAAAACATTGCACAGGCTGTGAAATTGCTTGACATGAAAAGTGGTTTTGTTATTTGTAAAAGTCAAACTTTATGCAAACAAAGGCCAAATTGACTTGGACGCCTCATGGTGGTTTGCTCACAATTGAAATGAATGCCTGCAACAAGTCAGTGCCTATGAAGGGAAAGATCATTATCGTTCTTTCAGGGATAAAAAAAAAAAAAGTCGTGGCTTATTTACACAAGGCTTGCTACAATGCCACACTAAACTCTAGACAGAGAACACACACTATTGCATTATGGTTTGGAAGGGTAAACGAACAGCAGTTACTTGGGTTACACTTCAGTGATTTATGAATCCACTGATTTACCCGACCTCATCCCTACACTAGCTTTGTGGCTCTTAAACTGTCCCGATTTCACTTGTGTTCCTATTGTAATCACCGCGTCCACTAGTGGACAAACATACTTTAGTATGTTTGCTGAAACAACTGATGCTGTCTCAGACGACCAAGAGTCCCTTAACAATAAAACGTAACCATGGGTCATAATGAGCTGCTTCACAGTCCATCCACCTTAGACTTTTCAACTCACTTTAATTCAGTCTTGTTATATCTACACTTCAAATCAGCAAACAACAGTTTTCATGGGCAGTTTCTAAAATGGTGCTGTGTAACAAACCATCTGGCCCGTCAGGTTACCTGACCCTGGCTAAGCAGGGCACCTTTTTCCAAAAGATTGTTCCATTCTCCATATTCTTAGGTTTTTGCTGACCTAGTTGGCTGACATGGTGAATATCATACAATACACCACAACCAGAGTTTTGGAAGGGTAATTTTTGATAGTAAAAATGCCTGCTCCTTATGAACAGAAAGATAAAACGGAAAATGTTTTCTTCAGGGCCATTATAAAAGTCTACAATCTGTATTCTCTCACCAAAATCAGGGGCTTTTTGTCTTCTCTGTAGAGCAAACAGTTTCTCTCACTCCACGTGTGGACGTAGAAATTAAAAAGGCAGCACGCAGACATTATGCTGGGAGAAACAGCTTCGATGCCACAAATTAATTCTGTTTGGTCTAAGAAACCCTGAAGGGAAACCACAAACTCTGGAAAGTGAACAAACTTGTACTTTTAGTTGTATGTGGAAAGACTTCTAATTTAGCTTATGAAAGCAGTCTCTATTGTGTCACATCAAGTTGTGATTGTGAATCAAACTTTGGTTGCAAGTCAAAAGCTTTTGGTTAAATGTGTTGTTTGAAAAATCATGGCAAATTTGAAGAGATCCCCTCAAAGCATTCGACAGATGTCATTACTCACGATGGGAAACAAATATGAGGTCACAATGACCTTGACTTTTGACCACTAAAATCTTTTAAGTGCAAAGCAAGGTTTGTGTAAAATTTGAAGAAATTCTCTTTCGGTGTTCAGGAGATATTTTGTTATTGAGAGTGGAATTGACTAATAAGATGGATGTGACATCACTGTGACTTTAACCTTTTACTCCCAAATTACAATTAGTACATTTTTAAATTGAAATGAATGTTTGTGCCAAATTTGAAGAAATTACTTCAAGGCATTTAAAAAAAAAAAATGGTGTTCACGAGAATGGAACGGCTAGATGAGAGGGACACGAGGTCGCAGTATGTATACTTAGTCTGCTATTTTATGTTCTGGACAGAGGGAAAGGAAAGAGATAATTATTGTTGGACCGTTCTTTCTGTTATCCAAGCACGCTCTGTTGAAATGCTCCCCCTCCCAAGTTCAACTGGAGAGAAGCATATATTTACAGTATGTGATTACACTGTCTTTTCTACCTTTAACTTCGAGTGCGTTGACTTCATTTGTGTTGGACGTGTGACATTGCTCTTGGAGGTACGGAGGAATGCTGGGAGAAAAGATGGATATTATGCTTGAAGGAAACAGTACCTGCTCTCACGCTCCTGCCCTACAGGGTTTTCATTGGTTTTCGAGTCAAAAGGGACCCCATGCTTGGCCTGAAAAGCAAAGAGGTGTGAGAAAATAGGTAAAAGAAAAAGCAGAAGGGATATGGTGTGTTGAGGGAGGCAGAATTTGGAAGAAAAAATAGATACTTTTGGAACCGATGTGTGAAGCATTGGAGTCTATTTATATTATCAAAGCTAGGGGAGAACACATTTTGAATATGTGAAGGATTAAGGTGTGGGTTTACCTTAAAGAAAGTGGTTTTAAGATGATCAAATCCTCAACCTTTCTGGTCTTAGAAACTGAGAAAGGGGCGTGTTAGACAATTATTGTTCTTGTTGTCCAAAACCAGCATTAAGCTTAGCATAGCAGGTCTTGCAGATGCCTCAGTGGCTGGACAGAAGAGGCCATGTGAGTGAGAAAGACCATTCCCACCACAAAATGTACCATACCAGAAAATACTTAAACACTATAAAAAAATACCGCACAGCAATTGCAGTGTATTTACACTGCAATCTCTTAATCAAGTCGGTACATCAGACAAAGCTTAAAATGTGTCTTTGTAGAGGTGTTGGTCTCCACTTTCATGAGGTGCTTTGAGTGTGTGCCCTTGCATGTGCTAATATATCCATCAGGGCTGCACAAGTCAGGATAAAATGAAAATGATCAGTGCACTAATTATCTAATACAGAAGGAAAAAAAAATCAAAAGGTGCTAAAGGACTGGTGTGATACTGAATTCTGCCTACCCACCTGCATTTTATAACGACCTAAACTGAAATTACAGAGATGCTGGGATTACCTGGAAACTACAATCAGTTCTGCTGAAAAATCCATGCACCGCTTATCACTCAATAATGAAACTTCAAATCCAAGTCTGATTGGAATCAAATGGTTTTATCTGCACAATTTATCCTTATTGATGAACCTGACAAAAATAATTACCCATTTTTATACAGTAGGCTTACTACTTTGCCAAATCATTACCATATCTTGTAGTCGTTGTATTTGTGGCCCTGGTCCTGCAAAGTGCACGCAGGTCTCAGCTGCAGGCAGAACTTAGCATGACACTGGCACATCCACTTTAGACAACACAAAGGGAACGCTCCTATTATCTTAAATGCAGCAGCTTAATGAATCTGATACTGATTTAATTTTAGCTTCTTGTTTTATTTTATTCAACACAACCATTGAACAAGTATTTTCTGTGTTTATTCTTTCATGCTGTCTATCACCCGCTCCCACTGGAATTATTGTCCTTATTGTGTTTTCTGCTGCTCTGCATCAAGTGGTTTGACGCTGCCATTTGTTGAGAAAGACAGTAGCAGCACTTGTTTTGATGTAGCTGATGTCCTAAATGAAAATGCAGCAGAATTTCTGTCATGATTGTGATTTTGATACAATTAATTGCACAGCCTAAATATCTATTAAAGTTTTACTGCTTATAGCCATTAATTGCCTAAATATTTAGTGCACTTTGTGTATTCACAGTGACCTTTTTTATTAGGGACGGGACATGATTTTTTAATGTGGAATAGTCGTAATAATATAATATAAAAAAAAATCGATTAGTGTGCTTCACTATTGTTATCCCTTATTTCCCCTGTTTTTACTGGCACCTGGTTGAAATGCGTTACTCCACTCAGAAGGCGGTGGGGAAAAAAAAAGCGGTCTGACAGCCACCATTAAACAACATTAAGAGATGAAGAAACTCTGCAGGTAAAGCTCACATATAAGTCAACCACAGTCATTAGAGTTTACAATGCAAGTGACTCTCTCCCCCTCCTTATGTGTGTGGTTGCTGACTTAAAACACGTGGCGGGTTAGGGTGAATATTCGATTAATAATCAAATAACTCAAAGTGATTTTCAAATACTATTTTTGCTTCAATACCCGTCCCTAATTTCTATGCGGCCATCTTGCTTTGACATTGAATGGCCAATACGTATAGAGACAACTGCTGAGGACTTATGGAATTGTTTCCTGAGAAATGTGGGAACTACTGTAACATGTGTGGCTCTTAACAGCTTAACATGATTCTTAATCATACAATACACTAAAACTGACAAAAAAAAATACAATACACTTTACACAAAGGAATGTCTCTGTCACACACATGCATGCAAAACTGTATCTTTCAGACCTGTAGGTTTTCCTCCAGGATGGGAGGTCACTCGCGTTGACCACTGTGCACACTGAGATGTGAGCTTATTTTCTATCAGATCTGGTTGTGTTGCATTCTGGCCACAACGCAGCCAGTGGAAGCTGATCGTTGACTTCTAGTTTAATTCTTTACATTCTTGTGTCAGCAGCATCCCTGAAGCAACCATGTGCTCTGCGTTGCCAAAGTTACCTGAAAAGTTAATTTTAAGACGGAAGCATCGGAGGTCGCATCAAGATGCACATCGACTCGGCAGAAAGTCAGACAGACAAAGGCATCGATCCACCCATCAATTCTCAGTATAAAACAGCTTGTACACACTCCTCAAGATGCCGACTGGAAAATATTGCGAGAAGTTACCAATGTTCCCTAAAGGCCTCACTTTCAGGCAGACGCTAGCAAGGCAACTGTGCGCAGAGAAGTAGTAACCACTCAGTCACTGCAGCGCATGCAGTACAGAGAATTCATTTGAAAAGAGTCAATCATTCTAATTTCAGATTTACCTAAGTCTTATTATAACTGGGCCTAAGTAGAGTCCATGAATGGGAACGCTGATGTGTCTCAGGTACTAGTGTAAATTTATTCATGGCAGAGTTTTTCATTTTTCTTTTTTATACAGGGTATAACAGTTGTTTTTTTGTTTTTTTTCTCAACTTTAGGGAATCATAAAAAGACACTTCAGGGTTTTACTTTTATTTTCATAGATGCCAAGCCTGACTGATTCTCTCTGAGTAACTGAGTAAACAAAAACAGTGATATGAAGCGGGTTAGAGATTGACACATGAAGTTGATCCTGCAGCCTCTACAAAGTTGCCATCAAATAAACCAACTCATTAAATCAGCTCTGCATATTCTCATCTTTTAATTGAACTTTCATATTTCATGAAAATCTTTGAGCGCTGGTGAATGTGGCATATCCAACATACGTTTCATGTTTTGGGACTAATCAATACAAGTGTGATTAAAGCTAATACACTATATGGAAATCTAGCTTTCAGGGCATTGCAGTCTCGTTATCGCTCACTCTTTCTATACATTCATGCATATGAATTCAGGGAGGGATCAAAGATCTTGAGTCGAGCACAAGACAGGATTACGATGCCGATGTCTTTGGCAATCTTATCATTAAACTGTCTCCTAATCCTGCGGGTAGTAAAAAGAAACACCCATCTTCTTTTTACACCACTTCTCCTGCTATCAGATGCATGCTCCTTCTTATGCTAAAAGAAGACTGAAATGTCTGAACACAGACACAGCCTAAAAAGCATCAAAGACAGTCTCAAATCATTTTTAAAGAGCTCACAATTATCTCTGAAAAGCATGCAGCTTCCATTTCTAATAAAACACTGTGGAAACAAATGTCTTTAATCCTGGGAAAACTCATAGTTTCCAATTCTTAACAAATAAAAATCATAACAGTCCACATCCATTTCAACCAACTGGGACAGCTGCTCAACTTTGAGCATAACACCTGGGACAAACCTAGGCCGTGTGTGTGATTGCTATCTCGCGATAGTGATGTGACCGTGTATCTGCTGTGAAGTTACTATTGACGACAATGTCTTTCTACATTGAGTTTCCCTTTATAATGTCAGAAATCAAATGTTTGATATCCAACAAGTGACTGTTGTTTACCGTTCTTTAGAACAAGACATAGAGACCACGTCACCCACTTTTTTTTTCAACGGCTGTTATGATGCCACGAGTTCGGAATTTTGATGCCGCCATCTTGCGAGATAAGAGGGAGCGAGCGGGTGATCTGACTCGATCTGATTGAAAACCCAGCAATACTATGTCCCGCCCACCTGACTGCACCACGGACCTGTCAATCAAACAGACACACTCCCAAAAACGTGATAAATAACGGGATTGTTTTCAGATGGACGGACAGAAAACTAATAAGAAGGAGCGACTTTAGCAAGCCAAACCGAGATAACTCGTGGAGAAATTTTAGTGACTGAGAATTTTATGAGACTAGTTGAATGGGAGTCTGTGGAGCCGGAGTTTTTTTTGAGCCAACCTCTGGTGGCCGTTGGTGGTATTGCAGCTGAAGGCACTTCCGCATCAGACGCGGAAGCTACGTCCACTTTTAAATACAGTCAGTGGTTAAATTACTGACATAATCAGAGCCAACATCGGGTTTCTGCTATGATTATGTAGCACAAATGTAATCAGAGATCTTTTCCCTGAATATTTTTTTTGCGAGGAACCACGTGTCACATGTAAGATATGGGCAAGATGCTTATTCTCTAGATGACGTGCCGCAGCCATGAGTCTTGACGCACCTCATACATGTTGTTCACTGTGCGGCTGCTCTAACTTGTTAACATGGACAATAAAATGAAAATCAAGATGTTCTACGACTGCTACGCAAGCAGAGTGTCTCAGGCTTAATGCCTTTCACACATGCACACATGCTTACTTTTCTCAGGGTGGGAGAAAATTAGGTCAGTTTTCTATTTTGTTAATCTTGCCCAAACCATTCGCAAAACTAAACTTGAAATGTCAGCTTTACTTTTGAGGGGAATGCATGAAGACCAACGCCATCACAAAAAAGAAATGATATCTGAGTCTGGTCCAATTTTTTTAGAAAAAGCCACCTCAGAATGAAGTGAGTAAGGGATAAGGAAATGTTATTATAGAGGGAGGTCTGCAGCCAGGACTCAGCACACTGTTTGGCTCTGGGAGGTGGATTCTCTGGACTGACTTAGGAAAGGCGTGGGGTTTCCATTGATCGCCAGCGCTGATGTCATTTCATGTTGTGATCTCTTAGTACCGCAGAGTTTGCTTTGTGGGAGACAAACTTGGACATTTTTCATCTGTGTTGTTTTTGTCTTTAACCTCAAAGGCTTAAAGGAACCTAAACATTAAGCAGTATTCCGCAAGATACAATTAATTACTTAGTATATAGGCCTATTATTAAAACAGCAGATTAATTATGTACTAATTCCTCAACAATATAACTTGACAGTAAGGTCCTTACTACAGCACCTTACAATGTTATAGAGTTCAACATTTCCCACGAGCAAGAGTTGGAAAAAAGACTACCTCCCTTTTAGGAAGGAACATAGTTTGTTTCATCGAAACTTTCTGTTAACTACATTACATATATGGTTTATAATTGTGTTAATGTCTTCAGTTTAAAAAAAACAACAACTTTGAATGAGTTAGTGTGTCCCACCCTTTGACTCTTACCGTATAGTGTTTACAATATTTGCATATTTGATTTATGTTTAAAACTGAAACAAAACACATAAATTGCATTTGAATCAAACTACCTATAGAGGGTGTTTCACTCCTTATTGTTGAACATTTAATTAATAAAAATCACGTCTTAACCCAACATTTCTGAAAATCGCAGACGATTTAAGGAGTGAAGGGCTGGCTTTACAATTACAGATTACGTTGGGGAACCTAAAGAGGCCTACTTTTTGAAGGGGGGCTATCCAAGACTGGTAAGCATGGGGGTGTTTTTCATGTATGTAATTTTATTTTATTTTTGCCTTTGAAAACCCATCTCAAAGGCTTTATGTGGCTGTCACATAATAGGGTTTGCTGTCACAAGGCTGTCTGATGCTATTAATTTGCTTCTCCCACGACATTCTCTGGGGCTACTGTCTATACTCCAAATGCGGAGCTTTTTAGTGCTGCCACATTTCTCTCTCTCTCTCTCTCTCTCTCTCTCTCTCTCTCTCTCTCTCTCTCAGAAGCACCATTATTTCGAAGAGTGATATCTCTACTGGAGAGCCTTATAAGAAACCAGCGCAATGTGGGGGGTGGACATTGGGTTTCAACCTTGACTGACTTTCCAAACATACGAGAGGGCTGGAGTTTGAATAAATACAGCACAGCCCGAGTTGCTTCCTGGGGAAACTCAACCCAAAATACTTGTCCTGGGGAGGAAAAAAAGTAAAAGAAATAAGAGTTTGGGAAGAAAGGCGGTGTGGAGAAATATAAAGGAGGTATTAGGAGCGCCCCCATCAGCCACCTGCAGTTCCTGCAGCCTCCAAGCGCATTCCAAGGATCATGAAAACAAGGGAGAGGAGGGGAGTGTGTGTGTGTGTGTGTGTGTGTGTGTGTGTGTGTGTGTGTGTGTGTGGGGGGGGGGGGGGGAGGGTAGAAGAAAGAGAAGGTTTTTTTTTTTTTATAAAGGAGGAGGCCCAGGGGATACAGTCACGCCCCTCCTCCCCCCACACCTCCACCCCTAAGAAAAAAAAACAACACACATCACCACCACCACCCCACTGGCCCTGCTCTTTTCATTGAATACGCAAGATAACAGAGATGGCCTCTTCATCTGGAACAGCCCCTGAGGGGCTATGAAGGAGATCTTCTCTCTTTTTCACAGATTCTATTGGGCATGCGGGCCTGGAGAAGATTGGGAGTACAGCTCCACAGACCGAGAGAACCGAAGCAGCTGAAACAAGAGAGGCAAAACGAGAACAAGACGGTCGGAGAATGGGGGAAAATGCCTCTCATCATTTCAAGCTTGACCTTTCTCTGCACCACCACATCAGACAAACATACAATTCGGTATATACAAACAAAAGAGTTCAGTCAAACAGCTTTCACCACTGTGCAGTGTTTACTGCTCCGTGTGTTGGAAATAACACTCAAACCTCTAACTATCTGCAGAGTCCAGAACTGTGGAGGTGCTACATGTAGCTATATATGATAATAATAATAATAATAACAATAATAATAATAACTTTATTTATATAGCACCTTTAAAAACAGTTTACAAAGTGCTCTACAGAGAAGAAAAGCATAGTCAAACACAACGTCAATACCGGTAAACATTTAAGAAAACAGGAGGCAAAAAAAAGGCTATACCATTAAGGTAATGAATACAACAAAACCAAACAAATAACCAAAATGAGCAAATGGAATAGAAAACAAACAAATAAATAAATGAATAAAATAGACAAACAAAAACAGGGGAACAAAAGAACTGCAAAAAAGGATGACATCACTTAAAAGCAATTCTATAAAAATGGGTTTTAAGAAGTGATTTAAAAGAAGTTAATGATTCTGCGAGCCTTATCTCCTCAGGTAGGTCGTTCCAGAGTCGAGGGGCCCTAATGGAAAAAGCACGGTCACCCTTTGATTTAAGTCTCGACTTTGGAACGGCCAGAAGGGCCCCACCGGAGGATCTAAGGCTGCGAGTTGGCTCATATGGAGCTAACATTTCAGTAATGTAGCTCGGGGCCAGACCCAGGTGGGCTTTGAAAGTGATCAACAAAATCTTTAAATTAATTCTAAAACCAACCGGGAGCCAGTGGAGAGAGGCCAGAAAACTGTCGTCTGTTAAAACCAGTAAGAAGCCTAGCTGCTGCATTCTGAACTAGTTGGAGGCGAGAGATAGAATTTTGGTTTATGCCAGAAAGGATGATACAGGGTTATATGACAGCATAAGCCAGATCAAGTTTAGAAATAACACAGATATGCTCTGGAACAACCTAAAGGAAAATGATTAAATGTTTCAGGAGTGCAGGGCACATGTGCAATAACCAGTGTTAGCTTCAGCCAAGTCAGAGTCAAGCAAAGTCTACTGCTTTTAGGATTTGCATTCATGGTAAATGTGAGGCTACAGCAGTTTCCTAAAGATATATACCAGTGTAAATATCAAAATACCAGCACAGAACATTGGCATATTAGCATCCCTGTGCACCTTGTGAACTAAAGACCTATCCGTCCAGGAAATTGCAAGCACGATAATTAATGCAAATGTGACAAATTTGAGCAATATATAGAAATTGCTGGCAATTTTGCAAAAATCCAGCAATTTCTATACAATACAGGTATGCAATAGAAGTTCTGTTGAAGGCATTACAGCCCAAAGTATTCCTTTCTGAACAAAACTTTATTAATAAAAACACTTTGCTCGGTTGATTCCAGCCTTTCTCCTTCTTGTCGCACCTCCTTTCTCTCTGTCTGCTTCCTACCATCCCATTTATCCAATATCTGCATGCATTACATTTCATTTAGCTGACACTTTTATCCAAAGCGACTTACAATAAGTACATTTCAACCATGAGGGTACAAAACCCAGAACAACAAGAATCAAGAAAATACAATTTCTTCAAGAAAGCCAAACTACAAAGTGCTAAAAGTAAGTGCCATTTTAAGTGCTACTAAAGTGCTACCTATTCAAGGTAAATGCATGCGTCAGCCCTCTTATGCCATTCAAATAAATTTGTTAAATTGCCTCTCTTGCTCACCTTGCAGACACCCACTGCCATCCCAGCTCCACCTACAAATGATGGGTATTTTTGGAGAAATGTGAGCTGCGTGCCAATTGCATACGTTCTGTTTTTACTTTTAGTGTACTCCTTCTACCCTTACAAAGTATGTACTGTTGCATGTACTATGTATACAACTGGGCCATGCTACTTCATCATAAAAATGGACCTTAAACTTTCACCCTCTTGGTCATATCCGTCGCGATCTGTAGCGCGACGTTTGAAGTAAAAAGAAAAAGGATGCAATTTGGAACGAATATGCTTCCTTTTAATGCCTCTTCTTCATCTTGGAGCCACTGACTCTCTCGGCGGCTTAGTTGATGTGATGTATCTTCTGCCGCGCAAAGGATTGTGGGTCAGAACAGCCAGAGTCGCATGCTACCCTGCATACTGCAAAATAAGATACTTTTTGCATACTACATTCATGACTTTTTTGTAACTTTGAGGCTGTAGTTCTTTTTTTTCATTCAACTATTTTGTAATGTTTAGTATGCTTATTATCATAGTAAATGATTACATATGAATCTTTCTGAGGTAGCAGTTAGACAACTTGGCTTTTCTCAATTTCCATAATTTTATAGCAAAATCATCACAGAGCTCCACAAATTGCATTGCACTTCTTTGCAAAAGCCAAAAAGCGTTTTTGAGCACAACAATCACAAAAAAAGTCAGTGAAATCCTCGAGGGAATGAAAGGCTTAGAGAATTAGGCCAGAGGCCAATTTTTCATGCTGCTCTGTGTCTGCTTAGGAAGCTAGAGTCATAGTTTAGGAAGACATCAACCATAAAGTTGTGTACTAATTCAGTATGTATAAGGCCAGTTCTGCAGTTGTTTTGTCTTGTGGTCTCAATGCCCCCTAGTGGCCAAATATTGCATCATGCAACTTTAAGATGGACATTATTAGAGCAAAGCTCTGATGTCCTGGGGTTCTTAAGAAGTGTTGCAAGAAAACAAAGAAATAGAATACATGTGTATGAATCCAAACCAGATCAAATTATATCAGAGCTAGTTTATGTGATTTTAAAAAGATTTTTCACTTTAATTTTAATTAGATTCTGTCAATCACGTTCTTTACAGTGCATGGTTAAAACCACTGAGACCAGATTAGAAAGTGAAATCACACAAAGCTAAAACATGTACTGACAATATATTTTGTAGCACCAAGGAGGATAAACCTTTTAGATGTATGTGTTACACAATCTCTGACATTATTTTTCCTTTGGAGCATCAGCTGAATATTTATATCAGACAGGAGGAAAAGTTTTTGTCATGCCCCTCCCCCATTCATCTTCTTTCCCCCTTCTCTGCTTTAGTGCTCAGGAGCTACACACACATGTGTTTATCATCTGCATGTCATTTTAACAAATGTAGAAAACCTCCCTTGGTATGGGTCTCCAAGTGATTTATGTTTGTGTGTGGGGGAAATGTGTGCATGGGCTCACACACTCCATTTCAAGAACACTCTTACATGATTATGCACTACTGGAGGACCCTCACACACTCCATTAGCCTATACAAGAACCCTTTTCTGTTGTCTGAATGGTTTAAGTCCCCTCATAGAGCTATACAATCCCCTCCACGTTTGCATGTGAGCCTCCACCAACTGCACCGTGCACACACGCACAGACACACAATCCCACCATTACGTCAAAGTGGAGGTATTCCAGTTCGATTCATAGGGATTAGGCAGAGCTGAAACTTCTCCAGTAAAACTTCTGCATATCCCAGCTTCATCTCCAGCTACCCCCTCCCCCTCCCACCCCACCTCTTTATCCCTGCACCTGCTTGTAGTTATTATCATCCCATCCCACCCCCACCTCTTCTGTCTACCACTGGGAGGCAAAGCCTTGGCATTTCAAGCTTCCTATTCAGTCGGTGGAACTTTGGAAAAACAGGCTTCTGCCTCTGCAGTGAGCCACCTCTCTTGTGTCATTGTGGGCTTTTATGTATTGACTTAGGGTTTGTGTGTGAAAGAGACAGCAGAGCTTTGCTTACTGGTTTACTTCATGGCATCAGATATATCACCTCACTGCAAGATCTGTCTTAGCCTTACTGAGACCACCTACAGGAGCAAAGGCTTCAACTAAATCACGAGGAGTGAAAAGCAAACAACAGCGTCTGCAGACACACTCTGAATGGTGGTTAATCCACCTGTGGCTACGCTGTGGTAGCTGTCAGGTTCATCATTCCCATACGTGTGTTCACTGAAAACAGAAAATACATATGACCACAGCAAATGCCATCTTTGCATTGTTGAATATTTCAGCTAGGACTTTTTACATCTGCATGAAGTAGTATTAAAGAAATATTTCTTTCAAATTGACTTTTGTTTTGAGTAGCTTCAGAGATTGGTTTAATAACAACTAATGGAGTGTGTCAGCAATTCAGGCAGAGAGCTGACATCCGGCTTGCACTGGCTGTTAAATATTGGCTGCATTTTGTTCATACTTAATCATCAGTAGCTCATTCATCAGCTCCTGCACCAGCTTGACTACCAGCTGATGATTAATATCATAGACTGTATATGATAATAGCATGTAGCCTCTGTGACGTCACCAATAGGTTTCCTGAAGAGTGGTTTTGAAGCTGAGTGTTGGTGGCTCTGGTTAATCCAAAAATGGATAAAGAGGAGGAGCATGGGTGGTGGTGACGTGCCTGCTAACATCCCTGATGTTACTTTGTGTCTGGTGTAACCAAACTTGACTGCCGCTAGGAAATATTGACAGCTGATTTGCTGAAAGCTTGCTCGCTTTGTGTCACAAAGGGGATTGTTCCAACCTTCCGCGATCTCCTCGGAATCGAGTTGAGTTCTCAGGTAGATCGCAATCTACAGGTTGGAGACCCCTGGTCTAGTATTTTCATGTCAGAATGAAGTACCAGAACTGTCCTGGTAAGATAAGCAGGATGGTAGGATAACTCTTCATTTCACAGGTCCTCATTTTTCAAAGAAATGTAATTTGTTCAAAGGAAACAATCAGCTATTAAGTACAATGGAAATAAAGACTGTTGAACAGTTTAATTGGTTGTGCTAGTAAGCACTTGTTGATTTTCTGAAAAAAGTCCTTGAAAGAATGACTCAAATAAAAAAAAAAAATTGCATGAAATTCAGTATTCAAATAAAAAATTAACTGAGTTGTTCATAATTTGGCGCTCACCCAATCTAAAATCCTACTTTTCACACGCCAACAAATACACAACATAACGCTAAAACATCATGCCTCACAAACAAATACAGCATGTCACAACAACGAAAAACGTCCTACAAAGAGAGAAAAAACAACACGACTTTTGGCACAATCTTTCTGCAGTGGTTATGCTGAAAATTCTCTCACTAACGTGCTGAGTAAATTGCCCGTCACAACAGCAGATGGTACTATGAGTCAGTTTAAACTTTTGATTGTAATTAGCACCATATACATGAATAAACAGTGGAGAAGTCAATTACACTACAGGAGTAAACTGACTGGCATGGCTCCAGAATTCAGAACTACCACTGAATATCTCCAGTTTGGTTAGAGTTTCAAACATGTATGGCGGTTTTGATATCTTTACAGGCAAATTTAAGAATGAGAATATCATCTAATTTGCTGGGCAGGTATTTATCTTAAATACGCCAAAAAAATAGCACCAGAAAAATGGCAACCTGTGTGGTTGTGATGGCAGCAGACATATGGTTTGTTTAAATAATTATCATTCATCAGTCATTTCTTTGATGGTCACAACAAATTTTTGACGTTAACTTGTGACTGAAAATAATTGGAAAGCTGGCTAATTTGAACAGAACTCTCTGAATGAGTCACCCTCTGAATGAAAAGAGACCAAATAGTAATTCAGCCTGATTCAGGCGAGCCATGGAGGAAAAAGCTACTTAAAATCTCAAAGACACCTTTCCAACCAATAAACATATACTCAAAAGAATTCCCATAGCAACAATAAGCCTTGATCTCAAAGGCTCATATCATGATCCTTAGTTGCTAATAAGTCAGAAGGGTTGTTAAATTTTTGTCAAATTGCTCAAATCATGAAACTGCAAACCCAATGAATTGTACCTGAGCTTCTGTTAAGCATAGAGAGCCTGTTGTTATTTTTCTTCTTTTGCCGTTCTCAACTTTGGAACTGTTAAATTCTAAGTTAAAACCTGGTTATGGTTCTACTCATGATTGGGCCACTTGGGCTCAACGTGGGGACGCAGTGTTCTTACTGACGCCACCGGCTTGGCCAGGCTCAGGTGGTTACACTTTGCATGGAGCCCCCTTTACACACTGGTATGCACCGAAATTGGCCAAAACTCTACCACTACTGCAACTACATTTCGAAAAAAAAAAAAAAAAAAACACACTTGACCGACCCTGGTCACGGATTGATCTGCCATTCAGAGTGTCTGAGCAAATGTCAACGTGAACGACAATTCCAGATTTATTATCACAGCAAAAAAAAAATAAAAAAAGCTGCGAGCAATAGTTTTGTAGATCCACGCTATGTCCTTTTACTACTTGCACTGAACAAGCTCGGTCATGGTCCCAATGTGAAACTCAAGTCACAGGAGTAAAAAAATAAAAGTTTTGCATTGTCTTTACCAGGATAATACCAAGTAAAGAATGTTTAAATTAAGCTTCTCTTTGCAAATCAATATTGCCAAGCAACATGAGTCAATCAAGCTGTCTCTGTGGCCACATTTAAGGGTGAATTTAAGTCTGGACCTCCTCGAAGACCTCACACCGATAGGCATCTTTCCTTTTCTTCTGCCCTCTATTCTTCATTATTTAATTCAAGTGTCAATTTTCCACCGGCGCCTGCGTTGACCCTTTCTTCTGCCATTGTCTGCGCACAGTGGGGCCGGATGCCTCCTACTTAATCGTTGATCCAATTAATTCGGGAAACCTTTCTCTATTTCTTTACAAGAATGATGGCCACTGAATAAAAATGTGCAACAAAAGAAGTAAGTTAACACAGAGCGGTGTCAGTGATTGACAACGGTGCCAAAATGCCTGTGTCGCCATTATGTGAGATCAAATTATGGAACCTCAGCAAAGAAAGGTGGTCTTGATGAAAGAGATGAACATGTCTAATTAACTTGTGTCAAATAAAAGTTTCCAGTTCCACACAAATGACTCAACCATCCCACAGCTTTTTATGGTTTTGCCTCCTGGTAGGACTTTTAAAATGGCAGAGGCTTATTAAACTGATGTCATTTAATCTTTTTTTTTTTTTCTGCAGCACACACCTGGCATCTCTATGCACCATTCTGTACTGGGCACACAAGGGAAACACTGTGCTGTACTACAGTAGGTTTCAAACTGCCACACATTGTATGAGCGCAGTAAAATACTCTGCAAGAAAAAGTATTCCAATACTTGTCAGAATATAACTGTGCACTTCTTTGTTAAACTTTGGTTGACTTAACCTTTTTACCTAATTGGTCGTATTCCCAATGGTTCATGAAATGTGTGCGCTGTGAGGGGTTGTTTTGAAAAGACAAAAAATCCACAATAATTAGCATGTAAAGTCACACAGCTGTATGCAGAGAATCGTGGAGTGGAGATTCACAGATGGAGCATTCTTTCTGTAATTCCTGGCTTCATTATTTGATAGAGCTGGCTAATTGGGTGCCGGAGTTGAATTCCTCACAGGGACGGAAACACATATGAGCAGACTAGACTGAATCAATGGAGGGCCACATCTTTCAGTTCTTCTGAGGGATTAACAAATTGTATGCGTTTTAATAAATCATATGTCTGGACATGAATAAATCATCGGGCATTCAGCCTTTAATCAATCAGAGGGTTCAGGTTTGAGATGACATGATGCTCACATGAATGCAGGTGGTACCAATGGAAAGGAAGAAATGCATATATGATGAAGTGATTGTGAATGTGACTCTGTGAATGTGGATCATGTGAATATGGATATGATGTTATTCCGCTGTCCTTTTCATTGACATTCTTCTGAGGGATAACAAATTGTGGGTGTTTTAATAAGTCATGCGTCTGGACATGAATAAATCATTGAGGGTACAGCCGCCGAGGAGATGCCCTCAAAATCAGTCAGAAGGATCAGGATTGAGATGACATGGTGATCACATGGATGCAGGTGGTTCCAATGGGAAGAAAGAAGTGCAAAAATGATGAAGTGACGGTGAATGTGGGTGATTTTCAAATCAGATAATTGTATATTCTGCGGTCCTTTTCAGAAACACAGCCTTGCATTTATTAGAACAATAGAACCTTCAAGCATTATGATCAAAACATCCAGGTATGTTTCTAAATATCTGATGTGTAAGCTGTTATTATGTAGTGTGTGCAGCACTGCTGTAGGAATGAAGGGACATCATGGTGTCGTATCAATGGCAACAAGTCATCTCTGGCACATCGTTTTTGAAGGGTTTCTATGATTCCCATTATTTGTTATTATCATTAGGTGCTAATATATTAACACTAAGTAGCACATTGGTTTCTTTAAGGCATACTACTATTTTATATTGCATGTAGTTGAGTACTTTTCCTTCTGGAAATTACTGGTTACCAAGTGGAATATTTCTGTCTGAAATTTAGTGGAAGACAAATGAAATAGGATTTTTTTTTTTTTAATTTTTTTAAGGCTATTAAAGGATTTGGTAATAGAAATAAACAACCTTAACATAAATTAAAACAGGGACTCGATTGTATTGTAAATGGTCAGAAAGCGCTTTATCACCTTAGTGTTCTCTAAGCGTTTTATTGTTCGCCTCCCATTCATGCACATTTACACACCAGTGGCGGCAGAGCTATCCATGCAAGGTGCCCGCCTGCCATTAGGAGCAACCATTGTTGTGGTTCGGTGTCTTGCCCAAGGACAGGAGGAAGGGATTGAACTGACAACTTTACAATTAGTGGGCAACTCACTCGACCATCTGAGCCACAAATGGCCCAAAAGATCTTTTCTTTTCATAAAATCTAAATTGCCACAGCTATTGTAACCATAAAGGATGCGCATTATCTAACCCACGCTTCTCATACATTTTATTTTCTACTTGATCAAAGAGGAACTCCAATACTAACTCAGATAACAGAGTACACCAAAAAGTATAAACATCCTGCAAGAGGTGCAGGAAACTGCAAAAAATCTGGTTATTTTAATCATCACGAGTAGTTTTTTTTTTTTTTTTATCAAACAAATGCAGAAAAAACTCAAATCATGCATTACAATATGATTATTAATTTACGTTGCAACAAAACCTGCAGAGATAAGAAATGTTTAAAATTGTTGTCATGCATTTAGGTGGGAGGTGAATTATCTATCAATAAATAAACCTATCACTGGAAATAAAAACCTCATGGGAAGCCTGTGAGGAATCATGTGGCGCTAGTTATTTAAACTAAAGTAAAAAAAAAAAAAAGAAGTATTTATTAATGTATTTACTTTATTATTTACATTTTTAAATTACTTTAATACTTTATATGTCACTTGTTTCGTTGGTTGGTCCCCCACATTGGTCACGATAAAGGGATCTGAACAACTAATGGATGAATCATTATAACATTGTGTACTGACATTTGTGACCTTGAGAATAATCCCCCCCCCCCCCCCCCCCCCCCCCCCCCCCCCCCCCCCCCCCCCCCCCCCCCCCCCCCCCCCCCCCCCCCCCCCCCCCCCCCCCCCCCCCCCCCCCCCCCCCCCCCCCCACTTGTCCTGCCATGAACGACAGTCATAAAAACACGTTATTTACGTGTGCTAATAGTTGACCAATCAAAGGGTCTATGATTCATATAGCTTAAAAAATGATCTGACTGTGTGAAGAATGTGTGTCTCACTGAAACACTGTATCCAGTTCTCATCGTAGATCCATGAAGTGATCTCTGTTGCTGCATTTGTCAGACACCACTTTTGCATTCATTGAACTGATTCACAGCAACATGTTTTTTTTTTAACTATGTTGATTTAGCTTTGCGATTAACCAGAAATATGCAGAGCAATGTGCTAAAAATGCTGCCTGTGTCAGAGCACTAAAAACAAATAAAAAAATGAATATATATGTATTAGTATGTATGTAATAATTCCACTAAGTGAACACCTTTACAGACAAGACCACACTGCGGATGTGGCTATTAATTGGTTTGTACCAGCTAAGCTGGGGAAGTCTGTTAACATTTTTCATCGACCGCCCCAGGGATTCTAGAAGTGACTCTGATTCTGTCAACAATGGATTAGGCCACTGACAGCTACATTCATGAAACCTGTTTTGTATGTGACCCACAGGAGACCTCAGTTAATTTGAATTGGGTACTTAATGAACATTTTTCATGCCAGGTTAATTTACTGGTCTCCACAACAAGTGGAATAACTGATGTGGAGATCGAAAGGCAGACCAGCAAAAAAAAGCAGTAGCAGTTCGGCTCAACCAAACACCACAATAAGATCAATCTTTCCGTTTGTATTTAGTTCACACATTTATTTCAAATATGTGCTTTTCTGAGCTTTTTAATCACAAATTATACGTATTCCTTATATTATATTCCTTAGTGTTGTGGTGTTTTTAATGATCTCCAAAGCAACTGAGAAAAATCTATCTCTAAAAAAAGGCAGTGAGGTTTGGTTTAGAGCTCGGAAAAAAGCTAGAAAGTACACTGAGGTAAGGTATTTATTTTAATGAAAGATAATATGATTGTGGAATGCCCTCTTAAAATTCCAATACAATTCAAAAATGTAATGTAATGAACTAAATCTTACACACTAAAAAACAGATACTGTAAAGCACATTAATGACTTAATCAGAGTATTAGAATCTTACTTTGTCTTTAAAGACAAATAAATGTATTATTTATTCAAATAAATTAATGAAATGATGATGAACCCTCAGAACTCTCAACTAACAAAACCTACTGTTTACTAACTGTCCAGCACAAAACATGAGTCAGATTAGTGATTAGCTGGTTCAAATAAATTCAGTTGAATTATCTTTTATTTACATAAAGCCAAATCACAACATAGCTCATCTTAGAGTACTTTTACATATGGCCGAGACCAAAATATTAGAGCTGTTGAATGAAGTGGAGCATTTAGCAGCTAGTGAGAAAGATCAGGAATCGGTGGAGACCAAACCAAAATTAACAGAAATTATACAACGAGTAGTTCTGACCCAGTGATCTGATTGGTCAACTGTACAAATCAGCATAACATCACACCCTGCTCATCACTTGAAATATTACTCCGCCTTCTCTATGAGAATATATAAGTGGAATTGAATTTCATATAATATACAATATGATGTTGTTTTTACTTGTCATAGGTTAATTAAATGTGACCCATTTGGTGAAATCAGGTCTCTTTTGGTCCTTTTTTTGTCGCACCCGTACCGTAACACCATGGATAATCACGGCCTTAAAATCCTAGCTGTGGCTAACTCGACCGGTTTGGTTTTAACACGAGACGGTGCTAAAATCTTAAAAACACGAGTCCAGCGATATCTTTTTTCATCAGATATCTTAATTCCAACCAGACTGAGCTAGCTAAGCAGTTTAGTGTTTCTATGTGCTGTATTTTATTCAGTTTGAGAAACCATCTCTAGAAAGCAATTAAATGAACTAGATCTCGTCTCTGTTGCTACTAAGGGTTGGCCTACTTCCTGGAGTGGTAAACGTTGTATACATTACATTCGCTTCTACTGATGGGACCTATTTTTTTCCCCAGTTTTTAGTCATACCCCATATATTGCCATGGAAATGGAGATCACAGTAACAAAAAGTTTTGTATTTTGAGAGCGAATTGCCCCACAATATGAATATGTGTAATATTGCTTAAGTGAGTATCAGACCTTAATTAATGAAAATGAGATAAACACAACTCAAAATAAATCTCTAAAGACAGGCAATTGCTTTTAAAACAATGCCTATACCAGCTTTATAAAATAATATCTATTTGTACTTTCTCCGGGGCTTATCTGCCCCCGAGTGGCAAGAAAGAATCAATGCACGCTTTAACTTTTGTCAAAGCAAAGTGACCAAGACACAGAGTGATACAGTGCTGCATCAGATGACCTGACCTCTAAAATCACCGGCCTAAACCCAACTGAGATTGTTTGGGATGAGTTGGAGCACAGCTGAAGGAGAGGCCGCCAACAAGCGCTCAGCATATGTGAGAATTCCTTCAAGACTGATAGAAAAGCTTCAGGAGACGACCTCATGAAGATTGCTGAGGTAGTGAAGAGCGTGCAAACTAAAATGGCAACTTTGAAGGATCTGAAAAAAATGCTTTACAATGTATGTTTTAAATTTTTTATTTTTTTTAAAATTTGTTTACACTTTTTGAAGTACTTTTGAATTGAGGTGACTACGAGTGAAGCGGATGCAGAAGACCTGAGATGTCTGCAGTCTAACCTAAAGCTCAATCTGAGAAGTCATTAGTTGCTGCTTTGTGATGCAGCTCATCAATGTTTGATTTTCAAAGTGATATTATCACTCCTTATCTGGACTATCTTGTACTTTGGGAACTGCTATTATATAAAACATGTACTTTCATATAATACCATGCAGCAGAGTTGAAGAAATGATTGCAAGTATTTTAGTGTCAGACCTGCAATAGTTAAATCCAGAAGAAAACAAGATTTACCAAATAATGAGTGCAGCCTCTTGCCTCTCTCCCAGCCATGCGTCCCTGTGGTGTCCCTCTGAGTGGCTGCAGGTGAGTGTGCACAATTACTTCTGTCTTTGTCATTTTGAGGTGAGTGAGCAGATGCACAGGAAGTTAATTGTTCCATTACATGAAATGGAAAGTGCAGGAGGGGTAATCAAGCAGCTTTGTTGCAATTAACATGCCATAACAATGTCTCAGTTTTCTCACATTTTGTCTGTGGTCTTTGGGATTAATAAGAAAAAAACAGACACTTTTGTCAACATTAAAATTATTCAAGATAATAAAATTTAGACATGTGAATGCTAAATACCTCCTTGAATGATAAAAGTGCAAAGAATTGATTGGGCATCATACGGTGTACTGTAATTGCAGACAAATTTAAACTTCACTGAGTGTTTGCATAATGGCGATATTCCACAAAGCAGAAAACGGAACAGTAATTGAAAGTAAAAGGTTTCATTGAATGGAAGATTAACGGATGCCATAGCCGGGGGTCCGGGTGATGCAAACAGTGGCGGCAGGTGAGTGGGGCGGGCAGGTGGAGGGACAAAGACAGGACCGGAAAAGTGGCAGAAGTCCTCTGGTGAGTGGGTGAGTTTCGGCTGAGGGTGGAATGATGTCCAGCGGACAGTCAGGAGAGGTGGAGGGGAGTGTGGAGGTTACCAGATGGACTCAAGGGGAAGCAGGCCGACTGTCTGTGATTGTAGGTGACTTACGACGAAGCTGGCGGGGAGTGAATAGGAGCGGTTCGAGTTAAGTGAAGACTCGAGGTGCCGTCCCAAGCTGAAAGCAGGTGAGCAGGTTGGCGGTGGTGAGCTGGCAGGTGGAGGATCGATGCAGAGCAGAGCGACAGAGAGCCCGGCTGAAGCTGTAGGTAAGTATGGCATTAATGGAGTGGACCAAGGTTGGACTTGAGCAGGTAGGTTTTCCAGGATGCAACCACTGTATGCTTTGCATTCAAGTGGTTAAGTCGTAAAAACACAGGCAATGTGGATGGCGTCTAGAAGCCACTGAGGCTTCCAATTTAGCCAGTTAACAATGCAGGATGCAACATAATGCAGGAAATGCAATGGCACAAAGGAAAACAATGAAGCTGTTGGGAAGATCAACATTTTACTCAGACGTATAGGCTTTTATTATGACGTTATGAAGACAAACCACATGACTAAAATTACAATATATTAACTTAACATCCACTGAAAAATGAACTTCCGTAGCCTCTGCCATTTCCGTAAGCATCAGCAAACATGCCACAACTTGCACACTTGAGGTTTATAGAAAAAAATTTGAGTTCCAACATTGTGAATACCACATGAGGGGCTGTTCATACGGAGTCTTCTGGTCCAGAGGGGGAAAAAAAAACACAAGGAAAGACAGTGATCCTAACGTTATGTTCTGTGTGCATTTGATTCTAGTACTGTACTTTGCATTGTTGTTTGCAAGTGTCTGAGACTGAGAGGGTACTGGATGCTTTAACCTGAGTCTGCTCAGGTGTCCACTTTGTCCTGTTCCTCCAGCTAAAAAGTCGTAAAAGAAACACAACTTTGAACTTCTCTGTCCACTGAGCTCCTACTGGCTGGAAAGATACAGTCCCCTTCCTGATTAAGGAAAATCACAACGCTGTTTTGTCAGTGACACGAACAGTGACAGGACAAATTCACTGAATCTAAATATATCCCACTTGAGAGGTAAAAGTGTGAATATTTCACACCGTGCTGCACTTTCTTGCCCAGCATTGGATCCCCTGCAGGGACACTGTGAGATTGTTAAAGAAGGTGGTCGAGCCCCGGAACACAGGGACCTCTCACCGGAGCCGCCACCTCATTTACTTAAAGCAAACCCTTGGAAAATTGGATTACATTGCCTAACTGTATTTCAGGCAGTGTACTGTGGATGTGGGCTCTGCAACAAGGCAGAAAATGACAAGAATCACATCCTGAGTGCAATTTGGAAATAATGCAATTTGATGATAGCTGTGGGGTGCCTGATTAAAAACGGCGCCAGAAAAATCAACCCTTCACTCTCAAAAAGTCATATTTCCCTCATGTTCCACAGCAGCATAGTGTCTGGTGTTGATGAGGGATTTCAATAAATAATTTTCCAGGATATTTCCAGGACATTTTCCATACAATCAGGGGGGCATCTGACTCCTGATGGCATCATGATTCACAATAATTATCTTCAGTAACAAGAAGCACAAAGGGTCCTGCAACAGATGGTCTTTCCCCCACAGTGCTCTGATCTCACCATCATGGAGTCAGTCAGGGATTACATGAAGAGACAGAGGACACTGAAACAGACATAATCCACATAGGAAGAGTAGCAGGAGTAACCTTCCTGCTAGGTACCTTGAAAAACTGTGCAAGTGCATCTTTTTTACTGGGCTCTCCTAAAGACATCGAGTGGTCAAGCCAAATATTGAGTTCTTTTTTTTTTTCCTGCATCTTGTGTCTAGTTAACTCATAAATAAAACTATTCACGTGTGGCCGGGCAGATACCAGTCGAGCACTAGGACCCAGGGAGGAGGGGAGGAGAGGCTATAAAGGGAGACAGGAAGCTCACCTGGGCCTCTTTCCTGCACACCTGAGCTCAAGCTGAGGCCCGCCTTTGTGGTGATTTTGGTAGGCTCCCTTTGTTTTAAATTGTTTGTTGAAAAACATGGTTTTACTAGATGCTCTGTGCCTTTTAGCTTTTTAGACAAAGTAAAATATGTATTAATCAATTGTCTTTTTAACATATTAACTTGGCCTCTTTTTTTATAAATAGTCTCCAGGCACTTGCATGCTTCCAACTGAGGGGAAGGGCTTTGTTTCAGGCATGGAAGGTATTTGCTTTTGTTTTTTTGTTTCCTTAGTTCTTTTACCAGACACTTCTGAGAAGCCAGCCACTGTTCTTTTTTCCACCATTTGTTAGGTTTTAGTTTGTTTTAATACAAAATTGTTTGGGCCGCTTGTTGTTTCATTTCTGCCAGGGAGAACAAAATGGTGGCAGTCTTCATGTGTGTTTTGTTAGAGTTATTTTAAGTTTCAGCATATTGTAGTGCTGTGAAATAGTTTGTTTTAGCTCCAATTAGTTTGTTTTGCAGTGGTGTTTATTTGTTGTATACCTTACTTTCAATCAGTCTGTCAGTGCAGTTTTGACTCACATTCTTTATTTCTTTGGTTGTTCATTTACGGTTAATTTTTATTTGTATTAAACAGTTATTTCAACCCCTTCATCTTTCCTTGTGTTTTAGTTGGATTATCCAGTCAACTGGAGATGTGTTTTATTTGTTATAAAGTAATAAAGCTCACATCTTGGTCTACATCAGTCTCTGTTCCAGTTTATTCAGGCCCCTTGATATTATCACCTGGTCACACATGGCATGACTTTTCAGTGCCTAAAGCTTCTCCACAGTACTGTACACACGTTTCTTGCTAATCTAGCCATTCATTTTAAATCAGAGTGTTGGACAGACCAGACTAGCTGTTGGAACTTCTATCAGCTAAGCCATAGTGTATAGGCTCGAGCTGTTTATGGGCCAT
This sequence comes from Brachyistius frenatus, assembly GCF_029030835.1. Taxonomy (NCBI): domain Eukaryota; kingdom Metazoa; phylum Chordata; class Actinopteri; family Embiotocidae; genus Brachyistius; species Brachyistius frenatus. The sequence goes on along the minus strand of NW_027210833.1, from coordinate 167,663 downwards.
TCTAGTACAATGCAGCATATTGTCATGGCAGTCAAGCTACAAAAGGGCAACAGCAAGGAGTCAGCTGGCTGTGGAGACTGGAGAGAAGGTCTCTTAACCTTTAGGGATGCCCATTATTACTCAGCATGATGAGCAGACAGACTGGAGGGAGGAGTGACTGGGGATGTGTGGATGGAGAAAGGTTAGAGAGCTTCCTTCCTTCTTTGGGACCACAGAGCAGCAGGAGTGAAGCATTACATCCTCCTGTCTTCCTTTCCCCTCCGCCAAGCTGAAACACGGCTCACATCGTTTGACCTCCCAGCATGGGCTAAGCAGAAGCTAATTAGCAGCAGTTTGTCTCTCTTTGAATCTCCCTGATAGGAGTCATAACTTTAACTAAAATGAGACTGGAGTGATAAAATGTCATTTTAATCATCCTACTCGTAATCGTGCTTATATTTATAGGAAAAACTAAAAGTAAGTGCCATGATGCATTCATGCAAGCGCTTATGTGTCTGCACTGGCATTTTCTGTTTTTACACCCCCACCTATCTCCATCTTTTCTCGAGGACTACATATTTTAATTGCACTAGATTGAAAGATAAACTGTGGTCAAGGGCACTGGTTCTGTCCACTCTTTTTGCTCATAGTAGTATATTGCTAAATCCTGGTGTGCCCCTTTATTTCATATTTTCTGTGGCCTTGTATATGTCTACTGGGACACTTTATTTGCAATTTGATCTTTTAGTCTGAATTTGTTGGACCTGAATCCATCATTTTATGAAAAAACAATGTATTGCACCCAAGGATGCAAAGAACAGGCAACCTGCAAGTAGAGGCTGGATGATGCAGTGCGCCAGAGAAAACGGGCCACTTAAAATTAAGAATTTAAATGACTGCATATATATTGCAAAATAGTTACTGAATATTTTTTATTGTGCTATTATCCTGGTCAACATGTCAGCATTTGGCTGATTTCTTTGAGAACAGTTAACTTCCTGTGTGAGGATGCTGGGTAAAATGATTTGCAGATTATGTAAACCCATTTTTAATTGAAAATAGAGCAAAGATAAATGTAAAATGTTGACACTGAGTAATGTAATTGTTGATTGTCAATATATGCTCATTTTGAATTTAATGGCAACAACACACCTCTTCTTTTATCAGTACTCTGTGATTGTTTGGGAAGTGAGGAGACCAGTTGCTGGTTTTGAAAGTGAAATGTCTCATTTGAGCCTGGTACAGGATTTCAGCTTCTCCACAGTTGTCAAATGTTTTTAATATGGGGACAGGTCTGGACAGTGGGCAGGCCAGACTTTCCTACTACAGAGCCATGCTGTTGTAATTCATGTAGAATGTAGTTTGGCATTGTCTTGCTGAAATAAGCTTTTCCTTCCCTAAATAAGATGTTGTCTTAATGGCAGCCTATTTTGCTCTAAAACCAGTACATATCATTCAGCATTAATGGTGCCTTCCCAGATATGTTTAAGTGGAACCTTAAACATAACTAATATTGCAGACAATAAAAACTATTTGTATAAACCTTTTTAAAGTCACTGACTCTTTTGAACTAAGCTAGGCAGCAGTGGTGCTTCAGTAGACCTGATTATATCACTTGTCAAATGGCTTTTTACTGTTAGGTCCATTGGAAGTACAACTTTGATTTAAGACTTCTTAAGACTGCTGAAAAAGGTCTAGGCGGTGACCTGATGAAGCTGGTTATGAGAATGAAGAGTATTGAAGCTGTCATAATTTTTTTTTTTTCTTTTTAAATTGCTGGCACGAAGTATCTAAAACATGTTTTGGATTGTTCTTTGTTTCCTTTGTATTGCTTATGGCATAATTGTCTTTGTGTTATTTCATAGTTGTGTTTTCAGTTTTGTTCTCCACTGTAGAAAATAGTACAAATAAAGAAAAATCCTTGAATGGGTAAGCATTTCCAAACTTTTGACTAGTGCTGTATGAATAAAAAATGGAAACAAACTACTGTAGTTAATTTTGCAGGAGAGGAGCAGCTGACTTTTTATATACATGCATACAGTAACAAAGTGATGAATGTGAGATTTATCTTGCGTAATGAAACACCGTACAATGACAAACTGCATCAAGCCGTTTTAGGTAGAATGAGAAACCAAGTGTTTTCATGAGTGTAAAAAGCCCAGGGAAGGATAAACAAGTCAATAAATCAATAGTAAATTGATGTTGCTGTCAAAGAAGAGAGAAAAGAACGTGGGAGACTGTTGGTTGAATATGGAATTAAGGAGTAAAGAAAGAACAAAGTAGGAGGAGGATAATAGCATGAGCGCACAAATGAAATGGCGAGGTAGAGTCAAGACACACCAGGGTGTACAAGATAAGGCACATTACGTATTTCTGGAAAGATCAACTACGCACATTAACCTCTGTAATACGGAACCTCAATTGCAGAATATTAGCTTTGATTATGCACCGTTTCTTACGCGACTCATCATCTCATAAGGGGGTGCACTCGTGACAGAAACTGATTGGCTTTATTGACCCAGAAAGCGAAATGAAATAACTAGAAATTAAGGCTTTTACAATCCAATATTACTCATGTCTTCATGTCACCCACACATCATAAAAAACAGCCAAAGACGACACATCAAGCTTGAGGGAAGGAAAAAAAAGAAAGAAATCAACAAGAGAACACTCGCCCACCATCAATTTTTGGGTGCCATGCTTGCAGTTCTTTGATGTCTCAAGTTTGGTGAATGCTCTCTGTTTACTCTTTTAAACTGCAGCATGAGGAAAAGGTTTGAGGAAGTCTGCCACAGCGTGTGGGCTTCTGCCACCCATCTCTGCAGCCGAATGTTCCCTTGAAGCTCTGTTTGGGCTTTCAACTGAGAATTAGTCTAAAATCCTTTTGACCTGAATAGGGCTTTTGAACATCTATTATTTTTGCTACTCTGAATTAGATATATACGTTTTTTTTAAATTAAACTCCAAATCCAGCTTCCTGTTGTATGGTCCAAGAGAAACGACACAATCTCTGAGAAAGGCAGTTGCCACGTAATTTCCCATTTCCCACTGTCAGCTTGTCAAAGCACATAATTAGTCTTACCACCGCAGGACATTTAGCACTAAAAGGTCAGATCTTTTAAGGTTTAAGTTGTGTTTGTTGGCTGTGACAAACACAACTTAAACCTTAAAAGATCTGACTTTTTAGTCAGATCTGATTTGATTGGCAAAGATTAAAGTCGGCTGTAACTTTAATCTTTGCCAATCAAATCAGCTCCTCTCATCCACTTTAAAACCACTGTAACACAGCGTGATGTCAATTTCCTAATGGCTGAAGAAGGTGCCGACTGCCACCGCCAGCTAAACTTTATGCAGAAGGAAACTGTCCAGGTGGTTCAAGCTGGTAATTACGGTTCAATAATATAATGCAACATTAGTCACCCAATATAATGAAATCAGGGGCTGGAATGATGTTGATGGGTGAACGTAAGTAAGTTACGTACACTCCAAGTTCTCCTTGCAATTAATGTATTACCTTCACTGATTTTGGGCGTACATGCTTGACACGTCACTGATCTCGGGGTGTTAAGAAATGAATAGTATTGGGAGCTTTCAGTGTGTATAATTTGCTTCCAATTATCAACTGACTTCGGTTTGTCCTGAGACAATCGAGACGTCCAGGAGTTTGTGAGCTACATAAATCAGTAGACAACTGTTACAGTCATTCACTAAATAGCCTGTCTCCTCTTCTCATTTATTTACATTGTGCATTCTTAAAACAGCAGTTTATCTGCAGAAAAATAATACCAACTTGTGTGACTTAAACATCAATTAGCACACGTCTATCGCTAATCAAAACTTACTGGTTAACAAGGGAGTAACTAGTATTTATCAATTATTGCTGTGGAATTCATCTTCAGTCTGATGAGAGAAATATCTGAGAGATATCACCACCGTAGACATTAGAGGCAATAGTGGACTATAAAAACACCATACAGTAATGGGGCTGCTGCCATCATGATCAGTTTACATGATCACACAAATACTCGGTGAGCAAGGTAAAAGCTTTACTGTTAAGATGATTCTTTTCTTTTTCTTTTTTTTTTGGCTTCAATGAGTTTTATTATCTCATATTTTTTTGTTTGATTACATTGACACATATATGGTCCATATTTTTGGAGCCTCAACTACAACTAACACCCTTAAATATATTTCATAACAGCTGTATTTTTCAGGTATCTTGTATTTCATTCCATTTCACCGTGTTTGTTATTTTGTACACTCTTTGTTCTGCAAGCGCCTTTTCAATTTAGCTCATGCAATCTTTTATCATCGACATTGTTCATAGTCACAGAGCATCTCTATCTGAAGAAAAGATAGTATACTGCAGTTGGATTTCTTTTTAGATTTACCGAATAAACACAGTTTACATTTTGATTGCACAATGTTTACCCTGACACAGAGAGGTGGAGGCCAATGTACAACCTGCACAGATCATCCCAGATGTGCTTTGATGTGCTCTGTCAGACAAGCAGCAAGGACGCAGCCGTATTTAATCAAATTAGCCACACATTTACTGCAGCGTATGCAAAGGTCTGATCATAAAACCCAGTCAGGGGGAGGGCAGAATGGAGGTAACCTCACTGGGGCTGCAAAGTGTCTTAAGTGGGAGAAAAAATATCCCATGGCCCATTAATTTTCAAATTAAGCACTGCCTGCCAGCACCCATTTTGTCCTTAGTCATAAAGGGATTGACGTGGAGGTGACTGTTGATGTGTCCAACCCTTAAGGGCTTGTCTCCATCTGCTCCCTTGGGCTGCTTTTATCTCTGTGTCCTAGTGCTCCAGCCAATTAGCATGCCGTGTTAGCAAGCATGCACCATGCGGGGCTGAATACGCCCAAACCTGCCTCTCCCATTTCCACAATTGCACTGTGGCCTCATTATCTCCTCTTGCTAACCAAAGTGCTGGTGCAAAGTGTGTCTATGCTTGTTTTTGCTTATGCTGTACATTTAATGAAATCAGCGGGTAGTCACGGCTGCTGCTCTGCGGGGAGTACAGTTCCCCAAGAACAACTCTGACCTTCCGTCCAGTAAAAACGTTTTGCAAGCACTGAGCACAAACTAGAGGGAAGCAACGTGCTTATGATTTATCCTGGATGCAGAGAGGTGGGCAAATGGCACTGATTGTCTCTTAGCGGATCATTAAGCAGCAATAAGGTCGAGCACTAGCCCTTAGCCATATGATATCCATGGCTGCTGATACCACTTAGCCCAGCATCTGCCTCTGCTGCTCATGTCAGAGTTGATCTTTAAACATGCCAAATCAATATGCCTAAAATAATCCCCTATCATCTGACAGCAGGCTGAGAGAATGCAATACTCTGTGAGGGCCTTGCACACGAGGTGTAATCAACGTTTACTGCAGGTAAATGTTAGCCTTACATTATCCACGTATAGATTGAATTTGTGAAAATGTCTGAGAAAGATCAGACCACTTGGCATCAGTATATGATTAGAAGAACAGTCAAGAGAAAAATATGAATAAATTAATGAGCAGACATGTCAAGACAATAACCAGGGTGACATTGATTTATCTAATTCACTCATATCCACCCTGTTAACGTCATGAATCCAAGGTAATGTCAGCACAAGTTTCTTTTTATAATTTATAAACATTGTTTTGTGTGTTCACATTGAAGACGCAACTGTGCTACGAGACCCAATTTGAGTTTCTGAAACACTGCAGCGATTCCCTCAGTGGCTACTGATTTTTATATTGAAATAGCCTTGTATTATTTACGGTATTCATATTTTGACAGTATAGTGATAGGGGTGCTACATGTGCACAACTGAAGAACCCAAAGGAATGTTTTTTTTTAATGTCTGAAGAAAACAGATTCATAGATGGACCGACATTAAAAGCAGGCTACAACTTTGGTCTTTTGTTCTTCACAGTACAACATTTTGTTTTAATGAACGGAGGGATCCACAAATTTGTAACATCATAGACAAAATAATACAAAAATCAAAGCCCTAAGCACATTTTTATTAGATAAGTGCCCATTCAGGACACATTGTGCAACCCTCTTTTTGATTGCTTAAAATCATTTATCTGTAGCAGAATTCATTCAAAATATAATTTAGATAAGATATTTTCATAGGCAGCCATCTCTCCAATGACTTATTTAGATATCATACAAATGTTTGTTTTTACTAATGTTGCTGTAATTATATTTAAGTGTACAAAGTCTACATTATGAGCATTTTATTACCTCACATAAGGAGGTTTTGTTTTTTGGTTGGTCTGTTTGTGATATGTTGAATTGCTCTGAAGATTATGTTAATTTGTCCCGCTGGTGGCTGCTCATGATATTGCACTTGGTTTCACAAGAGGTCTTCTTTTTTAGTTTATTGGCCAGTAGAGTTACAGGATGTTGCTAGAGTTCTGATGCAATTGGTGAACAATGCATGCCACAGATTACTGTCCAACTTTTAGAAACCGGCACATTGTTTTTTGAAGAGTTTCATGATTTAGAAACAGAAAGCAGAAGAAGTTATGACATTTAAAATGACTAAATATTTCAGATTCTGAACTATTTCTAGGTCATTAATAGACACTAAAGCTGATTACTGATTCGGATCATGTTAACTCATTTGTACAAAGGGTTAGATTAACTTGAGTTGTATCCTACCATTGAAGCAGCGTTTAGATGAGACTCAGGTGGATTTATTGATTCATTAGAAGCTTGTTCAAGTAAATCAACCTGCAGCCATTGTTCATGTGTTATAAATATGGCTGTCCCTCAAGTTTCTAACGCATTTGTAATCATTGGAAACATGGCCTCAGAACTAAATTACAGTGTCAAAAGTCAGATTGTTATCCTGCACTGAATCAACTCCACCCTGACCAAAGACAAGTATCACTCCGTTGTTCAGAAACATGCTCCAGTCTTGGTTTTATCTTTGTGGAGAAGGATTCATACTGCATCTGAATAATGATCCGCAAGCACACCTCAAAGCTTTGAGCTACATGAAAACCAAAGATGCTCAAGGAGTGTCTTGGAATTTCCTCCACAGTCACCTAACCCACTGAACATTTAAGCGGCTCTAGAAGACTGAGAGCCAAACATTCTTGACATCACAGGAAGCTCTCTGGAAAATTGTCATATAAAGCTGGAATAACATGGATTATCAAGTTGGAACAAACTTGTGGAGTCCAGCTCGAGTGCAAGATGTTCTAAAGATCATGTAGAAATTGTCACGCCAATTATTAAACTGATATTACGTAATAAAATATTTTACATTATATATTTTTTTTAAAAGTATCCTCACTAATGTTAATTTTTGGACTGTACTTTGACTGTGTCTTTAATATTCTCCAGCCTTTCAGACCTGACACCAACACTGACTCTCTTGTTCATGTTGCTGTTTGGGTATCCTGATCAAATTTAATGATGCATACGGCTAAAAGTTTAAAACCTAATGGAACGTGACCATGATGGTACTAGCAAAGAAAAGAGACTAAAACATTCACTTTGGAGTGCAGGACCCTTTCACCTCATTGACTGTAAAATTGAATCCTAAACTCAGAGAGAGAAAATGTGCTCTTGAAGCACAGGAGAAAAAAAGAGAGGTGAGAGAGATGTGGAGAGAGCGAACACACTCCATTAAATCAATTAAGTCTGCATGCTGCAGGAGCCTTGGCAGCAGGATAATTACTTAGGGAGAGTGATCAGAGACTAATCTAATGATGATGCCCTTTGCTACCCACTACTAGACTTGATGAAGCAGCACTCCTGCGGGAGTGCGCCCTGGCTGTGAAATGGAGGAAACGCACACAGATGACGGACATGCAAAGGCCTGTGTAGGTGTTTCTCTACAAGTGAAGGAGAGTGTTTAAAAGGTGACACCAATATTCTGCTGCTGTTGATAGTTTGTGTTCATATTTTAGGATTTTAAATTGAATTGAATTCAATTTTATTTAATTAATAGAGTGCTAAATCCCTACACAAATTATTCCAAGGCAATTAACATAGTAGAGTCCTTACAAGACGACCTTACAACATTATTGAGATGAACCCAACAATTCAACAACTCCCTCATCTTCAAATGAGCTTAGGGCCCAGAGAAGACACATGTGTTTCTGGATTATGTTCAAATATATTTTCTCATTTGGCTGGTATAGTTTTAACCAGCATTTGTGGATGCAGTGACGAACTGTGCTCAGTGCAACGTAGCCCACCGAGAGCTATTTTCGTAGCTTTTGTTGGGCAAATTTAATTGGAGTTGAATCAGGCAGTTGCCACGTGTTATGCTGCAACAGCCAATAATGTAAAGCCAAAAAAAGCCTTTTCACTTTCTCATCTGGTTTAGTAATCGACCCCAGCTATGCAAAGACATTTAGGCCATGCTCGAAAGATTAGGGCAATTTATGAATGACAGCTGAAGCCATTTAATAAATGATTGGAAAGTAAATTATGCAAACTAAAAGCTCCCGTCGCAATTCACGTATTAACAGCGGAACATTAGTGACATTTCGAGCGCATTGCACTAATCGGTGTTGTTATTAAATTAATTGCATCAGGAGCTTCGAGTGTGTATAATTTACTTATGCTCACTCCTTAACATTGTTCCAGCAGTGCATTTTTTTGTATATTGGATGAGTGTTTTTTTATTCACTTTGGCATTTAATTGATGATGAAATAGAAAATAAAGTTTTGAGTTAAATTATCCACATTTTCAATGCATTACCCGATATGCCAACCTCCCCGCCCCAAGACCCTTGACACTTACCCTCTGCTGGGGTAAGTTTCTTGCTCGTTGATGCCCCTCCCGTCCCCATCTTTTTTTTTTTTTTTTTTTTTTAAAGCTTTTGTTTAGTCATTTGTCCTATATCATTGAACCACTTCCTACACTGAGCAGCGGTTCTTAAATGGAAAGGAAAAGATGCATTTGTAATGTTAGTTACCTCGACCGAAGCCAACTTCACCAGCCCATTGAGGCCTATTTATAGTACCATATATTCAGTGATTACAAGCCTGAACCTCCTGGACAATTAATTTCATCCTGTTTGGCTGGTGGTGTCAGTCCGCTCATATTCAGCCACTGCAAAATTGCCATTATGCTGCAGTATTTTTAAAGGGGGGGAGCTGATTTGATTGACCATGGTTGACATTGTCTGTGACACACCTTACAGTTATCTATTATTCACACCATACCACTATGCCTCAGATGTGGTAATTTTCTTATAGATAACAATCTCTAGTGGTGAATACTGCTATTAGCTGCATCACTTGAAATTACAACTTAAAAAAACTGCAATGGCTTAGTGCACTTTACCAAATCGGTGGGACTTTTTGTTTAATTTCCTAAACTGAGATAGAATAATAAATACCTAAAATGCTTATGTCACACATTTATTTATCAAACCAAAATACTTTTCTCTAACGTAACTTAAAAATAGACATTTGCTGAAGTGGTCACTATTTTTTAAAAGTATACCACTCTTCTTGTCCCAGTGCAACTTAATCACTGACTAATAGTAGCACACTTACTTACAACCTCCCATGATGCACTGAGCTCTGCAGTTCCTGGCCCCATCAACAGTTTGTCGTTTCTTGGATCTTTATGCTGTTCTTTTCTCTCTTCCTCTACCCTCACCCAAACCAATTTGGCCTTATATAAATAAACTAAAATCGAACTAAACTGAGCTAAAGGTAAATGAATTGAAATGTATGTTGTTACCTAAAAAAAAAAAAAAAAAAAAAAATCTGAAAAGAAAATAGAATCGAGGCTGCAAAACTGATCTTATATTTAAATGCATAATGTTTCAACTCAAGCCAAATCAATTCCAAATTTAATTGGGGCCATGTACACAGCTGTGCTTAGTCATCTATCTGTGTGCTGAGCTTAAGCAGAAATGATAAAGAAAAGCTGTCATCCAACAGAAATTCCAACACACACCAGGGACGTCTAAATGGTCTTCATATGCTGTATTTATAATTGTTTATCATTACAAATCTGTGAGTGAGCAAAGTGTTGTGACTTCCCTTGGTTCACCATAAATATGAATCTCCTAAGAGAGCAGGCTGATATTTTAATGGTTCATCTACTGTATATGTAGCCTGAACCAAACAATTGACAATCCAAAATGACAAAACAGTTCCTGTCTGGAATTTCTCAGCCTGTTAGCTGACCACAGCCACCATAACTGATTATTTGGGTTTGGGGCATGGTCATATGGGTGAGTTTTTTTTGTTTTGTTTTAACCTGTTGACATGCCGAACATTGTCCCACTTCCCCCCGAGTACACCTCTTCATCACTATAGCAAAGTGAGAAGTTAAACCACTGGAGGTCAGCTGCTATAACATTTTCAAGAAGTTCCTCATGCTGTGAACTATTTGACATCCAGGATACACACAATGCAAGTGGTCAGCAAACTGTTTTGAAAAAAAAATTGGCTGGTCAAAGTTTTTGGAAACTTCCAATGTGAAATAGACCGATAACAAACAGACCATTTTATCTTCTGTTAACACTAAGCAGGGAAGAAAACTTTATGTTCTAAATTACTCTAAAAATCGCCTTCAAGGCTGCCAGTTTGCAACGTGAAGAACAATGTTGCATCTCCCTCTATTCATGTGGCTCTTTTCATTGACTTTGCCTGGCTGTGCGCTGCCTTGCTGTTTATTCTTTCCTGCCCTGGTTTATGGTTAATGCACCATCTCTCCTCTCTCCCTCTGCCGCATTCAGTCAGCATGGAGAAGGTAAGGATTATCTCTCCAGTGGATTTCCACTTGACAGACAGTGGGCTGCTTTTGAACTATCACTGACTGAAGCTGCTTCTCATTCACAAGCTATTCATGAGGTACTAGCTCATGCATCTGGGGGATCTGCAAAGATTGTGATGTCAGAGATAGATAAAAATGAGAGAATTGGAGGGAGAGCAGGCCTGGAGAAACAAACAAATCACTCCGTTGGAGGCAGTCAACTGGTCCACTGACTCAGATCTGTCAGGTTCAATGGGAATGGAATGGGAGAGGTTGGTGATATTTACTCAGCGGTTCATAGCTATTCATGAAAATTCCAGAAATCATCCAGAAATCATTCAAATTACATCTTGGCAACAGCTGCAAGAGGCATAACAGAGAACAACTTATCGGATAGAAACGAGGGCATCATCCGTAAAGTGTTGTCATAGGAACCAAAAGATCACTTGTTCTGCCATTTTTGAGGGACTTGCTCACATGAATGAAAGTATACAGACCTAGATGTAAAACAAGATTTGATTATTTTAACTATCTTGTGACAGGAGAGTTAACATAAATTAAACCTAAAAGAGAAAGGGACAGAAATCAGAGGAGTGTTATCCCAAATCTGCGTTAATTGTTTTGCTAAACTGGCCTGCTTGCAGTCTAGACCTGTCTCCAATTTCAAAAGAATTTTGAGTGTTGTAAAAATTGTTGCTGTCATCAAATTTAAAATAAGCAAATATTTTACATAAAATAATTAAAAATGTCTCAGTTTCAATGTTTGATATGTTGTCTTTGGTTTATCTGCAACAAAATTTTGCTTTGTGAGATTTGAAAATCATTGTATTTTGTTTTTATTAACATTTTACAGTGTTACAACTTTTTTGGGACAAAAAAAAAAATCATGCCTGAAACAATGATAAAGGACTGATAACAATGTCAGGCTCAAAGCAAAACACAGTGTGGGAATTTAACAAAGTATTCAATTCAATAAAATTGTATTTATATTGTGCCAAATCACAACACAGGTTATTTCATGGCACTTGAAGCATGGAAATAAAAAAAAAATACCAATGGAAGTTGATGCAGTGCTTCCTGATGATATCTCTTAATGGAAGCATGTACAAAGTGAAAAGTATTGGGCTTAACACTGAACCTTGTGGAACTCCATAGCTAACTCTTGTTTGTCTGGAAGACTCGTTGATATGAACAAACTGAAATCTATCTGATAAGTACAATTTGAACCAGTCCATTGCAGTTCCTTTGATCCTCGTAACATCTTCCAATCTCTGTAATAAGATCGTGTGATCAATTGTATCAAAAGCAGCACTGAAGTCCAGAAGAACAAGTACAGAGACGAATCCATTATCTGAGGCTATTAGAAGATCATTAGTAACTTTCACCAGAGCTGTTTCTGTGCTATGATGAACTCTAAAGACTGACTGAACATCTTCAAACAGACTATTCCTCTGTAAATAATCACAAAGTTGATTTGCAACCACTTTTTCAAGGATTTTAGAAATAAATGGCAGGTTATAAATTGGTCTGTAGTTTCCTAAAACAGCTGGATCAGGAGTACAGTTTTTAAGTAAAGGTTTGATTACAGCCACTTTAGAAGCCTGCGGTACATAGCCAGGTACAATAGATAGGTTGATCTGATCTAATGTGGAAGTATTAATTAAAGGGAAGACTTTCTTGAGGAGTTTAGTTGGGATGGGATCCAAGAGACAGGTGGATGATCCAGATGAGGAAATAATTGCAGTTAGGACAGAGAGCTCAACAGGGAGAAATGTTCATGGTACCAACCTGGTCCCACAGCCGCTTCCAGGACTGCTGTGCTTTCCCTAATGGTAATCATTTCATTAGTGAAGTAGTTCATGAAATCTTTACTGCTGAGAACTGAAGGGATAGACGACTTAACAGAGCTGTGACTCTTTGTTAGCCTGGCTACAGTGCTGGAAATAAACCTGGGGTTGTTCTTGTTTTCCTCTATTAATGATGAATAATATGCAATATGCAGTTCTGGCCTTACAAAGACCTTTTTAAAAAAAATATAATATTAGACTATCCTTCCAGGCCAGGTGAAATTCTTCTAAATTAGTGGAACGCCACTTCTTTTCTAGTTTTTGCACCACCTGCTTAACAGAGTGTAATTGTCAATTGTACCAAGGAGATGTCTCCAATGGTTCATTACTCTCTTCTTCAGAGGGGCGACATTATCTAGAGTTGTACGCAGAGATACTGCAGTGTTTTCTACAAGATGAGTCAACGTACCTGCCTTCTACTGCTTTGGCACGTGGCATTGAAAAAGATAAAGTTGAAATTGCTTCCTTAAACTTGGACACAGCATTATCAGACAAACATATCCTGGAATGGAATTTATTCCCACATGCTTTTTAGTCCATTATTGTAACTTCAAATGTAATTAAAAATTGGTCTGACAAAAGAGGGTTTTGAGGAAATATGATTACATTTTCAGTTTCACTGCCATACGACAGAACCAGATGGAGGGTATGGTTACCACAGTGAGTGAGTTTATTTACACGCTGAGAAAAGCCAATTCAGTCTAATAATGAGCTGAAAGTAGAACTGAGGCTGTCATTGTCCACATCAACATGAATGTTAAAGTCTCCCACTATCATCACTTTTTCTGAACTCAGCACTAAATCAGACAAAAAGTCAGAGAATTCAGTTAAAACTCTCAATAAGGACCAGGTGGGCGATAAACAACAACAAATAGAATCGGTTTTTTTGTGCTTTCCAGTTTGGGTGAGACTAAGAGTCAGACTTTCAAATGAATTACGACAAAGTTTAAGTCTTGGGTTAAGTGATAAACTTAAGTGGAAGATTGCTGCCACTCCTCCTCCTCGGCCAGAATCTCGAGGAATGTGATAATTAATATGACTGGGAGGAGTTGCTTCATTAATACTAACATATTCTTCCTGCTGCAGGCAGGCATCTGTGAGACAGAATAAATTATGATCAGTTATCAAATCATTTACTAACATATTTAGATCAGAGAGATCTAATACTTAACAGTCCACATTTAATTGCCATAATATTTTTATCCATTAAATTGTCAGGATACATTTTGATAAACTTTATATTGATACATCTTTTGTTGAAATTTGTGTATTTTTCAAATGTAGGTGATCTGGGAACAGACACAACCTCTATAGGATGTTAAAGGTTTTGGGTGAGTGACAGCTCTAAAGAAGCTGCAGAGGAGCTGTAAGACTGCAGCTCTGCGTCCTGGCCTCAACCCTGGATGTCAGGTTTTAGGGCTGTTAAGAGACATGGCCATGTTTCTAGAAAGAAGAGCTGCACCATCCAAAGTAGGATGGATGCCGTCTCTTCGGATAAGAAATAATAAATAAAAATAAAATAAGAACATTTTCCAATTTATGAGATTTATGAAGCCCACATTGTTAGCTGGACACCACCAACAAAAAAAAACATGTCATCACTGGTCGGATGAGGCAGGGGCCCATAGAAAACTACTACAGTACAATTTAGCAGTTGGCCTATTTCCTTTCTCAATAATGTGTACAGTTCAGCAGCAGAAAATGCTTCTGTCCGAGCATCCCATCCTCTTTCCTGCATCGGAAGACAGCAGCGTTCAAATACGGTTTCATCACATGGGTGTTGGCTTTTGGAGGTACACTCCTCTTTACAAAGGGCCAGTTCCTCTGTCTCAACTGTCTTGAGATTTTTCCTCAGCACCAAACATCTGTGTAAGTGTGTAAATCAAAATAGGGCGACCCCTAACCACACCACGGCCTGGCTTTGCTCTTTGCTCTTGTACATATTCCAGGTTCTCACGACTTAATCGAGTTCATCCTGCAAAAAACATAATCAGACATAAGCCGACAGTTTATTCACTACAGGTTGTACATGTGAGATATACAGTGTATAGAGTTTATTTGTTGGATCAATGCCAATTCAATTTATTTAGGCTGAAAACTTGCATAGCCTACACTTTGCGCTGGGGCGCTCTCCAAAGTGCTGACCCACCTGTTGATAACCGGTAGCGAACTATCCCTCAGTGCTCTCTTTCTTAGCTCCAGCTAATAGATTTATTATCTGATCAATGTTTTTATAGAAGGATAGGAGGACAGGGGGAAATAAGGAAATACATTTGCAGGCCTACCTAAACAAAGTTAAGGAAGCAGAATTGCATGAGACTTTTATCCAAGAAATCAGCGTAGAAATGACCATCATCTTGGAGAGTTTGGTAAAGGTTGAGCCACTGTTTTGCGTACACAGATGATACTTCGCTCTCTTGCAAAACTATCTGTATGATTCCAGTGGGGAAAAACAAGCATGTCTTCGACGTGCCCATTTTTCTGTGCCTCCGCGCAGTCGCTAAGGGCATCCTGCCAATGGATGTGATGAAGTAGTCTGCAATTACTTTTGGGTCGTTATTTGTTGTGTAGGCTTCCATCCACACAATGTAGGGACTAAAGCCATCAAAACAACCATAAATTGCAATGCCATATGGCTTCAGTTTGTCGGAGGAATCCATAGGCCATAGTGCGTTGGGACCTCTGTTGCGGTAATGCCGGTGCCCCAGACGCCGCGCTGACCTGAGTTCCAGGAGCAAACAACTTGATCAGTTGTTTCAGTTGTATCAGGATTAACCCTCCTGTCGTGTTCGTTTCTCCCCCCTTACTTTAGTGTTCCCGGTCAAATTTGACTGGTCTGTTTTAACTGCTCTTACGTAAACACAAAAACCATTAATCATCACCAAATTTTATTTAACACCTTCTTAAGCTGTAAACAATGTCTCAGACTAGTGGTTTACATGAATAACTGCTGTGAATATACAAAGAATAAACACTGAAAATGTATCGCTAAATTAACATTTATTGTAAAAAAATCAAAACCGAGACCAAATTCACAGAACATCAACATGAACAGTCATCTGTGTGTGTGTGTGTGTGTGTGTGTGTGTGTGTGTGTGTGTGTGTGTGTGTGTGTGTGTGTGTGTGTGTGTGTGTGTGTGTGTGTGTGTGTGTGTGTGTGTGTGTGTGTTCATGCACAGGAGTGGCATTGTGCAATTAGGTCGGAGTGTGCCTTGCAAACATAGGCATCACATTTGTAGCATTTAAGGCTGCTTGTTTTATTGTCTCTAGGGGCACAGAGCTTGCATCTCTTCCTTTTCTGCCCCTGTCCTTGTTCGGGGGAGTGGCTAGGGCAGTGGCTGGGGCTTGCAGACTCCTAACAGGAAGAGTCTCCTCTTAAAAAATGTCCCCCGATTCCAGGCTGGGTCGATCGCCATCCACACCACATATTCATTATATGCAGACACATCCAGGATGTTGTGGAACACCGCCACAGGCCAACCGCTAAAAGGGACCAGGTGCTCATCGACTATCACCTCAGGGCCTGGCTTGTACATCAGTGGTAGGCACTCCACCCACCCGTCCCAAACGTTCCTGATGGCAGCCGGTTTTTCGTTTCGCCAGCGGGCAAGTCGTGTATCGCTGTTATCAAATCAGATAATTCTTGAGAGGACATGAAACTGTTGTAAGGACATTGTTGACCGGAATATGGGCCTCCCGGACTCCGCATCCCACAGACTTTTTGTAGCCTCATTGTTTGACCGATATACTCCTACTAGAATCAACAGACCCATGTAGGCTTGGAGGTCTACCTGGTCCAATGCTCTCTCCATGTCCCCAAACACACACCTCCCTTCCAGGTTGGTCATGTCCAGTATAATACCCTCAATGGACTCTAGTAAAAAGAGTTGGAAGCTGGACTTGCCATATGGCATTTTGCAGAATCGTATGAGCAAAGTAGTTTGATTTAGCTATTCTCAACATTTAGAATTTATTCTAGAATTTTTTTCTTTTTCTCGAAATTGTATTTTGACTTTATTCTTGAAATTTTGACTTTTTGAAAATAAAATCCTCCTCTTATTTTTCTTTTCTTTGATTTGACCCTAATACTCTGTCGTAGATCGGTGATAAATATACAACAGCCATTGGTTCAGTGACCCCACATCAGTTTGCAGTCATCAGACAGCTGCATCAAGACTCTTCACATGTTAAAGAATAAGACCTGACAAACACTGGTTTAACAAATGCATCAGTGAAGCTGTGTCTTACACACAGTGACCAACTAGTGTAAGTCAGAAATGTGCACAAAGTACAGAGAATCGCAACAAAACCAAAACCTCGGTGGGCACCGTGTTGCAGCCTCTTGCGTCTAACTTAATTGTTAGATGATTCCTAATGCAACAATGTTTCTACAATAAACTGTTTTTTATAAATCTCTGTAAAACTCTGTGAAACGTTCTCCTTTTTAGATAAATTAAAGAAAAGTGTCACTGTTTTTATACATATGCAAATTGAATGGCTATTGCGCACTGTTTTATGAAATGTAAAAAAAACAAAAAACTGTAGAACTCTACTCTAGCTTTTGCTTTATTCATTATCTTACTTATCTCACCAAATAGAGGTCCATTAAAAGACGCAAGAGGCTCCCTCTCTTTCTCTCTTGTGAGTTCAGAGAGGCTGAGCCTCCTGCTGTTGAGAATGTTAATGATTGTAGTTTCTTTTCTTTCACCCACTCTCTCCTTTGGTTGTTCTCTATAACAATTGAGAACAGACATTCGTGTGTGTGTGTGTGTGTGTGTGTGTGTGTGTGTGTGTGTGTGTGTGTGTGTGTGTGTGTGTGTGTGTGTGTGTGTGTGTGTGTGTGTGTGTGTGTGTGTGTGTGTGTGTGTGTGTGTGTGTGGCAGGGGGAGGGGGGGTTGTTTGCGTGGGTGGTGCATGTCTGAGACACTAATGAGGACAGGAAGCTCCAAGTGTGTATCATGTACTTTTAGTTTGTTGCTTCCAGCAAAGCAAATTAACTCTTCATTTCGATCTTTTACTTTATGTCCTCCTTCCTCTCTGGTGATACGAGGAAGGACCACTTCCAGCCTAAGACACATCTATAATATATGTGTGTGTATATATATGTGTATAATATATCTGTGTGTGATTATGTACGTGCATGTGTTTTGGATTTGAATTGTACAGGTATGTTTATTTTTAGGTGTTATTAATACACAATAACAAAAGTAATAAGAGCACAAAAACCTTTCTCACACAGTGTCAGCAACAACTATCATAACACACACACACACACACACACACACACACACACACACACACACACACACACACACACACACACACACACACACACACACACACACACACACACACACACACACACACACTGCTATTACTGGTAAAAATCATTAAGATTCTCACCAGCAGGTCAAGCCTTTTTGAACTTGAAGCATTGGGAAGAGAGAGAGCCGGAGCCTCTTGCGTCTTTGGTGTCCCTCTATATGAAATATTTAACAGACTGCAATCTTGAATGCAGTAATTGTCCGAGGCATGCTGACAGCACGGGAGAGCAGGAGGAGGAAGAGGAGGCTGACGGGTGGGGTAAGGGCTGCGAGTGTTGAGGTTAAAATATCCTTAACCTGCCAACACGTACGTACAGTAGAATTTAAAACCAATCTAACAGATGACAATCTCTCGAGTATGCTGCTGCTCTTTTAAATCCGTCTCAGCTGACACACAAACAGATGCACTGTCCATTCAAATTCAAATCCCTTCTTCTTGCTTAAATTACTTAGAATGTTTTCATCACAGTGGGGTGCAGTGCATATCAAATTAAACTATCAAATTAAACTGCATTCATCTCCACGTTGCATAGATATGGAACACATCACAAGACAGAGTGGAAATGGACCTTTCAAATGATGATAGTCACTTATTTACATTCTAAGTAATTTAAGCAAGAAGAAGGGATTTGAATTTGAATGGACAGTGCATCTGTTTGTGCGTCAGCTGAGACGGATTTAAAGATGTATTAGCACTAAGCACTTTTTTCCCCAAACTGGTAAGTCACAGAGTGTCTCTATTAAATGATTAGTCAATGAATCAACTGTCCCATCAGTCACTAATCATTTAATAATCATAGTTCCAGCTTATTAAATGTGAATGTTTATTTAGTCCTGCCGCACTCATTTCTGAAACTTTACATACCAATTGACAACTCAACAAAATAATCTGATTTCACATAATTTAACTGTGGGGCGTCTAATTAGAGTGAAATTGATTTTGTTTACCATCTGATTATTGAACATATTATTCCTAGTTTTTGTAGTATAATATAAAATATGCTGCTCAGAAAAAAAAAATCTTACAGTAATATATATAAACAGGAGAATATAAAGATAATGGGCTGTAATGGCTAAAACAATTTCTCTGGGCTTTTGCACCAAATATTATAACTTCCCTTTTTTTTTTTAGTTCAGCCATTGTAAGTTTTTTGACATCCATTTGTTTATGTCGTGGAGACACCGTATTAAACTTTCTGCTGGGCTAAAATCATCACGGGATACTGAAATGTACAGTTGTGTGTCATCAGCGTAACTGTGAAATTCAATGTTGTGCTTTCTGATGACATCACAGAGTGGCAGCATGTAACAATTAAAAAGAACTTGACCTCAGATTGACCTTTGTGGGACCCCATACAAAGTCTCGGTTTCCTCTGAAGAGCAATCCCAGACAACGACAAAGAACTTCCGGCCAGACAGATAAGATTTGAACCACTTTCAACTGTCCTAAGAGACTAGTCTATGCAACAGATGGCATGATCGACAGTATTGAATGCCGCACTGACTTCCAGGAGAATAAGGACTGAGAGCTTTTTTTTAATCACTGTTCATTCTTACTTCATTCACCACCCAGACTAATGCAATTTCTGTACTGTGTTCGGCTCAGTATCAGACTGAAATCTCTCCAGAATATTGCTGTTTTTAATCTAATAATTTACTTGATTAAAAACAATCTTTTTCTAAAATCTTTCTTAAGATATGGGCCAGTAATTACTAAAAGCAAAGGAGTGCAAGGTATGCATAAAGTGCTCAGTGCGATTAAAAACATCATGTGGACTTGACTGGTTTATGTTCATTCTAATTGATATTATTTTGTCTCTGAAGTAGGATAAGAATTAATTGCAGTTTGTGTCTGAGAAGTAAGAACTGGGGCATGTAAAGATGAGATTTATCAGGCTGTCAATAGTTGAAAAAAGGACTTTGGGATTGTTGTGGTTCCTAGTGATGAGATTGGAGAAGTGGGCTCATCTGGCATTTCTCACTGTTCTTTTGTATTCCAGAAGGTGGTTATGGAAGATCTCATAGTGAATATGGAGTTTTCTTTTTCACCATCTGCCCTCAGCTTGTCAACATTTAGTTTTGAATGTGTTTACAGTTTCATTCTTTCAGGGTGGTTTAGATTTCAGTGCATGCTTTTTTTTTTTTTAGGTTTTAGTGGTGCAGTGCAACAAAGTAAATTGTTGTCCTTGAAATTAAATTAATTTAAAAGACAGTCAACAGAGGAAGGGCAGGTGAGACGGGGCAACATGTTGATGTGTGTAATGAAACTCTCAGTTACTTTGGATGTAAGATGTCTTTTCTTTCCGGTGGATTCTGTCTTGACTCGGGGTATGGGTCCGAAAACATTAAATTCAATCAGGAAGTGGTCTGATAAGGCATTGTCCATGATTGAAGAGGTATCAATGTTTAGCCCCTTGCTGAGAATCAGATCTAGGGTATGGCCACAGCAGTGGGTTGGCTCAGAGACATGTTGTAAAAACCCTTGATCTTCTATTAAAAGATTGATTGGCCCTTTTGTCTTTAAAATGATCTACATACAAGTCCAAATCCCCAACAATAATAATTTTGTCGTAATTTGTATTAAAAATGGACAAAAGCTCTGCAAAGTCTGATAAAAACTTGTGAACGTGAGTAAGTGCTCTATAAACAGTGATTGTTAAAACAGGAAACTGTCTGTTTAGAATATTTGTATGATATTCGAAATAACTAAAATCATCAAAAGAAACTCCCCTACATTCAAATGCCTGAGAAGTAATATTAGCCGGAGCATCAGAGTTCAGCCAAGTTTCTGATAGGAACAAACTGTCAATGGATGAGGAAGGTTTTGTTTGTTAGTGATCTTATATCCAACATTGGCATGTGCAGTATCTTTGGATCATGTTGCTGTGTGTGGTGTTGTAGAGGAATGATGGTGTTATTAATCATAGCTGGTCTGGGTACTCAATCCTTTTTATGTTTGATTTTACTGCAAGATCTAGCTGTGATTCTGTCTGGAATGGTCTTAGGCATGGGCGTGGAAGGATTCCGACTCATAAAAGAGGTAGGAAGAGCAGGTGGGCATGAAGGTGACCAGGCTGGCCTGCAGGGGGAGCTTCTGTGGAAAACGTGTGTGAGTCTGACAGAAGAAATGGGATCTAGGGTGCATGTGTGCATGTCAACAGTCAGTCACATGGCAGAGTGTGCACTGCATGCTGTATGTTAGCCAATAGTATTTGGCTACCCTGTTTATTGGGATGAATCCCATCTCGTTTGAACAGGGAGATGTGGTTCCAGAATAAATTAAAGTTGTCAATAAAGCCCATGTGACGAATCCTGCAGGAGACAGGTGTGAAGGGCGAGGATTCTAATGAATCGGACAGTGGGGATGGGGCCAATGTACCAGTTCCCAATTGCTTAGTACATTCTGTATGAATGTTTTCATCCCTCAGTTCATGTTCAGAAACCAGACCACTGGCTCCATAAGTAGTCGCGGTATCCCTGTGCTGTGAGGCCCTACCTTCCTCAACTAATTGAGATGTCTGCAAATCCTGATAGACTCAAATCTCCTCACCCAAAACTCACAGGATCCTCGGGGGAAATCCTATAAGTGTATCACAGCAACCAAGCAGCCTTTTAAGTTGCAGACTTACAGAGCCGGTGGCACTCAGGGTTTTTTTTTTTTTTTTTTTTTTTTTTTTTCAGCGGCACACCACAGGCTCTCAATGCAATTTGCCTGGTAAGATTCATGCTATCCTTAAAATAAACCCCTCGGGGAAAGGGGCTAGAAAGAGAGATAGAGAGAGAGAGACAGAGAGAGAGAGAGTTTCTATTGCTATTACTATTATTCCAATTTAAATCTGTCTTAAAACATTTTAAATTTTCACCAAGCCCATTGCACTTTATATTACATTATGCTCGGTATTTTGCCGAGCAATGGGGAGAGTCAGGTCCAATGAAATACCGAGCAGGATTTAATTTGAAATTTGAGTTTGGAAAAGTGCTTGTGAAAAGTTATAGGTCAGTCACAGGTGAAAATTACACTGCTCTTTTGAAAGTGAATCTATGTAACGTATAAGGTGAAATTAAATGTGAGAGTCTTCCATAGACCCGCATTAAATATCTACAATCTGGTTTCAATTCATCACCTGTGTTGCCAATTTCCTGTGTCTCCAAAATGTTCTGGGTCAGTTTATCTACAGATGAGCACATTCTCCTTTTTTTTTTTTTTCTATAATGATCATAAATGAGGTTCTAGGTGAGCTCAAATCTACTGATGACCTCTGCCCGCCTGCATGGAGAGTTCTTCCTAAAGAGGGTCGTCACAAAAATCACACAAAAGTCCTACTGTTTATATTCTGTAAGCATCTATAACTGTTGGATCGAGATCCGTAGTTTCACTGTGAGCTGTCAGGATATATTGTGACAATATAGAGCTTGGGAGGGCAAGTCACGTCTATCAATCAGTAAAAACAATACTGTTTGCTTTTTGTTTAGTAGTCAAGGTTTGTGGTAAGATTCTGTCCTGAGGTTCAGGAAGCAGACACTTACCTGCTTTTGTACTGCTGTCTCTGAAATCTACTGTGTTGTTTGATTGCAACCACAGCACTTTGAAAAGAAGTGACGCCTTTGCCAAATGACACACCTCCTTCCAATGGACATTTTTCACAGCAGACATTTTGACTTGACAGGTAAGGAAATCACAGGTGGATTAATTATAACTGCAGTCTACTCAGGGGAGATACTGCTTTTTGTGCAAGCTGGTTCACTGCCATGGCTTAGTGGAACACTTAATGAAACTGGGCCATCATTTATTATTTTACTGCAAAGACCAGTCAAAATGTCTGCTGAGAAGAAATACAAATATTTTCTGTTACTCTGCTGGCCACTGCAACCATGAACTAACAGAGGATTTTATATGATATCAAAGAAGCGTGCTGACACCTAAATACACTTGATGGGATAAAAAAAAAAATTCTGTTTGCATCCTGTTTATAATTGCAGGATGAAATATGATAAATATTAATTTCACAAAAAAGGAACAGTGCTTTATTTGTATATATAAATTCTCAGAAAAAAAGTTAAAACAAATAGACACTGTAAGAAGTTGAAAAACATGAATCTTTAATTAACTTCAATCAGCGGAAACTGATTGAAAAGTTAAAGCTTTAAACATAAGGAATACGTTTAAAAAAAAATGAGACGACAAGTAGAGTAAATAAAATACAGAATGAACTATATTAATGCAAAGAACAGAGGCTGGTTGAATCCAGCTGTCTGTGTATGAGTCAGTGTGCGTGTGTGTGTGAGTGTGAGTGTGTGACTAAAGGGCTTGCTGTCATATGCGCTACTATCTCCCCTCAGCGTCCAGGTAGCTGGAGGTGGCAACTCCTCCACCCCCGAGCGCTAGGCTGTCTGATCAGCTTCCAGACTCCCACTCTCCCTCCAGGAGTAACGAGTCAGCCTCTGCCACCAAGCCCAATTTAGCTGCTGCTAACACTATCGTAGTGGGGGGGAGCTGCCGATCCTCCGAAGCTTTCAAAGGCTCTCGGCATCAAAGACTGGATGACAACCTGAAAGCCACCAAGTGAAGGCAGAGACAGCGAGCATGTGTGCGCCGATACTGTTGGGGGAGTGATGTAAGAATTGGTTGAAGAGATGGAGACGGAAATGTGGAGAATAATATGAAGAGACTGTGGACAAAAGTGGGCGAGAGGGAACGAGATAGAAAGAATGCCTCTGACAGAACAAAACTTTACCTAATATAGGTCCAATAATTTTAAAGAGGTCAATATTGTGCCATCGTGAAAAAGCTTTTTGACACAGTGTCATGCAAAATAAGGTTTAGGCTACCTGTTTAATACATAAATAAAAATAATCACATGATTTAAAAACAGCAACAGGACATTGTTATGGAAGTGCTGTTTGAGTAATGAAGTGTCCTGGTGCTCACCTTAACATGCTTCCTGGCATGATCAACCCAAGCGGCAACCAGCAGCGACATCATCCATTGGTTTGTGACCGGCTTGAAGCCTTGAGTTTGGATTTTGGACGGCGCCATCTTGTTAGTTCTGAGCAGTTTGGAACAGGAAGTGACCAAATTTGGACAAGCTGGGGAGGAGCGAGTGGTGGATCTGACTTGATCTGATTGGAAACCCAACAATTCTACATCCCGCCCACTGATAGTCATAACCTGACCAAATCACAGGCCTCTCATCAAATGGGCACACCCCCAAAAACATGACTTTTTGAGGCTTATTCTGTAATTAATGAGTGTATTATATAGAAAACTCATAAGACAACCATTAGACCTGTAATCTAAGTCTACTTGTATATACAGTCTATGGATCAACCCAACAATGTGTTTCCAGAAACAACCCAGTCCTTTTTTGAGTGTAGCATATTCTTTGGACGCTAACTCGATGAATAAAATGCCGCCTAAATAGCAACTAAATAGCAGTGGTGTCACGGTAGTTAACTAGAAGGTCAGGTTTCATGCCTTAATGATGAACAATTCCTGCATGACCATACACTTTTGGCTTCCTTCACTCTTAAAGTTATAAATTATTGCATCAGCAACGACGTGCAAAAGATGTCAATTTAAGATATTTGCTGAACATTCAAATGACATCCACTGAGGAGCCAGAAGTTTTGGTAAAAACGTTTTGAACGTCTTTTCAACGTTCAGTATGGAGGTCACTTGAACGTCAATAGTGAACATTAAAAAGACATCTAAAAAAGTCACAAATACTATTATTCTGGCTCCTCAGTGAATGGCATTTGAACGCCTAACAAAAATGTTGAACTCATGTCTTTTGGACATGTCTCTGCTGGCAAGAGGTTGCATCACTGTAAAAGCATTGGAGTATGCACAGTTGTACAACAGTGGGAAAACACATTATCTTAATTATCCACTACCTCTTTACAAGTTCTGTGCATTGTTCAATTCAATTCAATTCAGTTTTAATTATATAGTGCCAAAACACAACATAAGTCAACTTTACTTTGTAAAATGAAGACCTTGTAGAGCAATGTAGAGCAAATACAAAAACAAACATTTCCTGCACTGGAAAAAAAATAATGCAACACTTCTTTTAAAAACATATGGTAAAACCATTTAGTGCTACGTTCCAAGTAGTAATTGCATTGTGGTTTCATGCTACACTACTGCGGCCTCAAACATGGACAGCAGATGTGGGCACCAGTAGTTGGCAATGGGAGCAAGATTATTTTTGCTGGGGTCAAATTTTATAAGTACATCCTGCTCTGAGAATTACTCGTAACAGAATGAAGCCAAAAGCAGGATTAAATCAGACACCAATACAGCAGCGATGTCTGAACAGCCAAAAGAAGATGGCATTACAGACATACTGGCATGAGCGGAGTTTTCCTAAGGAATATTGTCACAACTTTTTAGTCTCCAACAAACATGAGTAGAGCGTGGGAGCACTGGTTGGCAGACAATCAAATCCGGTTCCATTCTCTCCTGACATGTACATTTGTTCACCACCTCTCATAGATTTAGAACCATTGAATCAGTCGGTGTGGGCTTCATGAAATGCACTAATCCAGTGATTTTTTTTTTCCCCCCTTTGAAATCCATTATGAACACAATGAGGGGATTTTGTCAGGTGTCCAATTCAAATGGTTTTGTCATTTTGGCGTGTAAATCCAAAGCTGGCAGAGTATGTCATCACCTTCGAGGGTGTCTGGATGGTGGGTTCTTTGATGTCCTTTGCTATCTTTAGCAGGCTGACAGACCATTTCAGAAATATATCAGACGTCCTTATGCTACATGGAAAAATCCAAACCAATTCATTCATGGCACATATAACAATAATTTACTGTAGGATCATTTGGGATTGTTTCAACATGGGTCTAACTTTTGCTGTTTTGTCCATCATATTTAATTTTTCAGTAAAATTCGAACTTGTATATAAAGTGTCAAATCATAACAAACTCATGTCAGGACATTTAATATAGTATAGTTCTTGCAACAGAACCTCACAAGATTATAGAGATGAACCCAACAATTCAACAGTTGACATGAGTGATAGCGTGAAGAAAAAGGGAGGAATCCTCAGACAGAGACAGGATCAGAAGTGGGCAGCCATCGGCCTCGACCAGAGGGGAGTGAGAGGAGAGTGGAGAGAGAATATTTTGATGGAGCCAGTAACCATCAACCAGAAACAAGTAACTCCATGGAGACTGGGATACCTTGAAAAAAAAAAATCACTGATAACAGACTTGCTACAATGAGGTAAGCAAGAAACCAAGCATTTTAGCCAAGTTATGTAAATTACATTATTTGGAAGTAAACCAAATAAAGTAAACTGATACACTTCTCCTCAAATATGTAACTAAAAATTGGGGGCACAGCATGAACGGAGATACCATTTGGGGACTTCAAGACTGCAAATAATTCCCTTACCAGTCTGGAGATCCCTGTAACCAGGCTGTATCTGTTAAAAAAAAAAAAAAAAAAAAAAAAACACACACAACCTGTTTCAATCATATGCTAATGTTTGCGAAGCAGTGCACGTTCAATGAGGAACCTGCGTAATGCTACTACATTTAGAGATACTGATTTTGTCAAATTGTGACCTTGCATCTTTCTAAAGCAACTAACAGTGACATCACCCATTGGTTTATAAACTGCAGTTATAAAGCTTTGAGTCCAGTTTTTGGCCATCGACTGTTCGGAGTGGTTTAAAGTGACCATATATGGATGAATTTAGGAGAAGCCAGCAGTGGTTTTGGATTGGTTTTGGATTCTGATTGGCCGAGGACACTATGCTGGAAAACTGACTGCAGCACAGGCCTTTCAATCAAAGAGACATGCCTTAAAAACATAGCTTTTTCAGGCTTGAATTTCTATTTAATTATGGGATTATTTTTAAATGCAGTGCTTGAAAACTAATAACAAGGAGAGACTTTAGTTAACAACATCATAATAACCTGTGGAAAAGAATTATTGACTTTTTATGTCATGGTAGAAGTTGAATGGGAGTCTGTGGAGCAGGAGGCTTTTTGGACCCAACCCCTAGCTGCACTTTGTGGTTTTGAACTTTATGGCACTTCCGCATTGGCTTCATTTTTCAGACCCAGCAGCTATGCCGACTGTTATACACTGCTCAAAAAAATAAAAGGGAACACTTAAACAACACATCCTAGATCTCAGTGAATGAAATATTCCAGTTGAAAATCTTGATTCATTACATAGTGGAATGTGTTGAGAATAAAATAACATAAGAATGATCAATGGAAATCAGAATCATTATCCATGGAGGTCTGGATTCAGAATCATACTCAAAATAAAAGTGGAAAAATCAGATCACGGGCTGATCCAACTTCAAAGTCAAAATGAGGCTCAGTAGTGTGCGTGTCCTCCATGTGCCTGTATGCACTCCCTACAACGCCTGGGCATTCTCCTGATGAGACGACGGATGTTCTCCTGAGGGATCTCCTCCCAGACCTGGATCAAAGCATCAGTCAACCCCTGGACAGTCTGCGGTGGACGTGGCGTCGGTGGACGGAACGAGACACGATGTCCCAGATGTGCTGGATTGGATTTAGGTCTGGGGAACGGGCAGGCCGGTCCATAGCATCGATGCCTTCATCATGCAGGAACTGCTGACACACTCCAGCCACATGAGGCCGAGCATTGTCATGCATCAGAAGGAACCCAGGGCCCACTGCACCAGCATATGGTCTTCCAATGGGTCTGAGGATCTCATCCCGGTACCTAATGGCAGTCAGGGTACCTCTGGCTAGCACATGGAGGGCTGTGCTGCCCTCCAAAGAAACGCCTCCCCTGACCGTCGCTGACCCGCCGCCAAACCGGTCACGCTGGAGGATGTTGCAGGCAGCAGAACGTTCTCCACGGCGTCTCCAGACTCCGTCACGTCTGTCACATGTGCTCAGTGTGAACCTGCTCTCATCCGTGAAGACCGCAGGGCACCGATGGAGAAGCTGCCAATCTTGATGTTCTCTGGCAAATGCCGATCGCCCCGCACGGTGTTGGGCTGTAAGCACAGACCCCACTTGTGGACGTCGGGCCCTCGTACCACCCTCATGGAGTCTGTTTCTGACAGTTTGAGTAGAAACATGCACATTAGTGGCCTGCTGGAGGTCATTTTGTAGGGCTCTGGCAGTGCTCCTCCTGTTCCTCCTTGCACAAAGGAGCAGATAGCGGTCCTGCTGCTGGGTTGTTGTCCTCCTACGGCCCCCTCCACGTCTCCTGGTGGACCAGCCTGTCTCCTGGTATCTCCTCTGTGCTCTTGACACTGTGCTGACAGACACAGCAAACCTTCTTTCCACAGCATGCATTGATGTGCCATCCTGGATGAGCTGCACTACCGGATCAACTTCTGTGGGTTGGAGAGACCGCCTCATGCTCCCTCTAGTGGTGAGGGCACTGGCAAAATGCAAAAGGGACCAACAATCATCCAGAAAGGATGAGGACAGAGAAATGGTCTGTGGTCACCACCTGCAGAACCGTTCCTTTATAGTTGTTGTCTTGCTAATTGCCTCATTTCCACCTGTTGTCTGTTCCATTTGTACAACAGTAGATGAAATTGATTCACAATCAGTGTTGATCCTAACTGGACAGGTTGATTTCCCAGAAGTGGGATTGACTTGGAGTTACATTGTGTTGTTTAAGTGTTCCCTTTATTTTATTTTTTGAGCAGTGTATATAATCTATGGTTTAAAGTTGTCGTTGCCCCAACATTTATTCCACCTTCAAAAATAACAGTTTTATCCTTTAACAATACTAAAAAAAACCAGCTAAAGTAATTCAAAGTCATTTAAAGTACACCACACAAATGTTTCATTTAAAATAATGAAACTTTATTGACTGTACAAGAAATTATTTCCCATCATTCCTTTATGGTAAACTTAAAAAGAAGTCCTTCAGGGTTCTATAACAGAGGGGTTTTATAACAAAAAAATACACATATTCACATATCAGAGCTACTGCAAATGTGAATTTTTCTTCAGTAACTCGGAGTCTTTCACAGAAAAAAATGGATCTTTGCCAATCATGTGCAGAAGTTACTTAATTATTGCATGTTTCTTCATTTATTTCCATATCCACCCTTCACTGTGCCGAGAGGCTTGTCTTTTGTCTGTCACCTGTTGTCTTCTTTTCTTCCGATGTCTGCACGGGAGAGTACTGGACTACCTCCAAGATGTCACCTCCCTCCACCATTTCTGATGTGCCACCTGTCATATACAAACAGATTTCAATGTCTAATCAAGACCATTCTCTTTCTTCCCCACGCCTCATACTGAAAAATCACAGTTTCAAAAACCCCTTTTCTATACCAACTGTGAATTTTCATAGAACTCCACACACTCATTAACAGCCCTTGAGTGCAAGCTGAAGACTCAGTGGATCGGGTCAAAGCGCTTCGAGCTCAGAAGACAGCTCTTTGTTGCTCTCTCTCGCTGGTTTTCAGTATAGGCGCCCTCAAGGTTAGCAGATTAGCATATAACATCAGATGTGGGTATTCAGAGGCATCCAGGAGGCTGCTCAGGTCCCAGCTCATACATACACTGTACAAGTGCTATTAGCATGCATGCCAGTTATCTGCCTGACAAAATGGGTCATGTCGTGTCATGTCATGTCATGTTGGGGTATAAGGTATCACATCATGATAGATTGTGCAGCTGTCAGTGAGAATCAGTCGGTGTGGCGTCACTGTCATGAAGAAAAAACATGGTTTTCTTTCAGAGCAATACAAACACAATAAAACTAAAACAAAACAAAAACAAACTTAAACCTTTTCCCATCAGGTTTCCGCCTTTTTTTTCACTTGTATTGAGCCAACACAGAGGTCTCTTTAAAAGAGAAGCAGGTGTTCAAGCAGGGAAGAAGTCTGTCTGGACAGTGCTTTAGCTAGGTGTGGATGCCTGATGTGGAAGCAGGTGCATAGCCTCCTTCAAAAAAAGAAGAAAATCAGGTTGAGTTTTTGGTGTGGTTTGTTTATTGCTTTGGTTGTTTGTCGGTTTCTCAGCAGGATTACAGAATAACTGCGTGCCCGAATTTCATGAAGCTTGGTCAAAAGGTGTAGCATGGGGCCAAGGACTAATGCATTCAATTTGGGAGTGAATCCAAATCATAATGCAGATCGACAACAATTATTTTTCACTTTTAATATACAGTGAACCCTCGTTTTTTGCGGGGGTTACGTTCCAAATAGAAACCGTGATAGGCGAAATCCGTGAAGTAGTAACCTTTATTTTACAATTGAAATAGATAGAACTGGACATTAAATATATCTACGTTACATATAGTCGTAATGTGATTTCAATGCACGATGCAAATCCGTGAAGCAGCGAGACCGTGAAAGGTGAACCGCGTTATAGCGAGGGTTCACTGTACAGGGTATATGGCCTACTAAATGGCCATCTTAAAATCCAGTAGATGGTGGCACATTTCAATAGTAAAAAATATTGGCACTTCTAGAAATATAAGGACGCCATATCACACATTCACGATGGCAATATGTTTTTGGGTTGTCCGTCTGTCCGTGCATCTGTACGCACATATGTCCCTGGCTCATAAACATGACATTTCAAGAATAACTCAAGGTAATTTCTCTAAATATTGCTCAAACCTTTACTTTGAACTGGATATCTCAGGAACTCCTACAGGGAATTTATTTATTTAATTAATTTTGGCACAAATGTTCACTTCATGAATGAACTAATAGGATGGGATGCATTGTGTGTTCGGACATGTTTCTTATCTCAGCCAGCAATAACATTTTCAGCAAATTGTGCTGCAGTTGCTCTTCTGTGGATTCAGACCATTTGCTCCACAAACGCATCAGTGAGCTTTGCGGCGCTTGGCCCTGTTATCGTTTCACTGGTTGTCTTTCCTTAGAGTTCTTTGCTCGGTAGTAACAACTGCATACTCG
Source organism: Brachyistius frenatus (assembly GCF_029030835.1). NCBI lineage: Eukaryota > Metazoa > Chordata > Actinopteri > Embiotocidae > Brachyistius > Brachyistius frenatus. The sequence goes on along the minus strand of NW_027210833.1, from coordinate 136,864 downwards.
AAACCTGCCATTTTTGGAAATGGTCTGACCCAGTCATCTAACCATCACAATTTGGCACTTGTCAAATTTCCTCAGAACCTTACACTTCAACCTTTACAAACTGCCTTTTCACTTGCTGAGGATACAAAAATATCATAATAAATAGGGCGGCACGGTGGTGCAGTGGTTAGCATTGTCGCCTCACAGCAAAAAGGTTCCGGGTTCGAATCCGGTCCTGGGCCTTTCTGTGCGGAGTTTGCATGTTCTCCCTGTGCTTGCGTGGGTTCTTTCCGGGTTCTCCGGGTTCCTCCCATCATCCAAAAACATGCACCTCAGGTCAGGTTACCTGGCGCTGCGCTAGTGGCAGCCTGTTGCAGCAGCTCCCCCCTGAGAGCCCCCCTGCTGTAGTGAAGACATTTCACCTTGGGGATTAATAAAGTGAAAAAAAAAAAAAAAAGGTTTTCTACAATGTAAATGTAATGGTGTTCAATACATGACAATGTAACACACACGCACACGCTTTCATATAGAATGGAAACTGTAATTATTCAGATAAACGTCATCATATCTGTTAGACAGGATCAGGCAAACACTGGAAAATACCATGCGTGTAATGAAAGGTCACAATCAGTCTGCTACAAACCAATCTAAAGCCAAAACACACTCCGCAGCAGTAGCAGCCTGAAAAGTCAAGAGTTGATAAACCTACTAACACTCAGTAGCTCTGTCATGAGCAGTGATAAGAGGGGAAAACAGGTGCAGCAGACATTAGGACTCATGATAAGCAATGATGATTACCTACAGGAGGGGGAGGAGACTCTGAAACAATGAGGACAGACGAGATGAGAAGGAAGCTCAAAAACCGAGGACGGGAGGGGTTTTGAGGAGAGTCTTCTTGCTGACAGCAGTCATTACCATGAAGCACCAACAGATGTTATGGCTGCCGGAAGATAATCCGGCAATTTTCACCCCTGTCAGGTCTGTGCAGGTTCCAACCAATCAGGCAGTGCAGGTCTGCCCACCTGACACCTTCTCTACGTGCGTACATGCGTGCGGGGACAGACACAGACAGACAGACAGACAGACAGACGCGCGCGCACACACACGAGGATGGGACAGAAAGCAGGTGAACACGCTGGAAGGTTATTAGTCTATTGTCGGGTTAAGTGGGGTGTCTATACTGAAAGCCTTTCAAATGCATGTTTGAGCCATCTACATTTTACGCTCATGTAAAATGAGCCTAAAGCCTAAAAAGCCTAAAAGCCTAAAGCATATTTTTTTTCTGCATCTTAAATGTGTAACCCCGGGGCTGCAGGGTGCTTTGAATTTCTGACTGATGCTATTTGCGTCGCTGGCCTTCTAAGTTCTCCACTCTATCTCCATCGTCCACAATTTTAGAAACTCACCCTGTTGCCTTGGCATGCTATATTTGGGATCAGAGTTGGCAGCGCAAACCCAACTCTACATTATCTGATAACAAATATAATAAACAAAGGCCACTCTTCCTTTCCAGACATTACTGCTTTTAAGGATGGCCCACGTGTCTCTCTAATTGCCTGCATGTTTTCAAACCACTCTGTAACAAGTCCTGAGTTACGGACAGTGGGTTCCTCCGACAAAAGACACTTCAGCCACGTTTCCCCTGTTAACAGGGTTTATTTCCTCCAAATCCATCCCGGTCACCGTGCCCACGCTCTGCTGCCGTGCTGGTCACGTTCCTCTACATTCACTCACCTCCAGCCTCCTTCTCCCTGCTCACTTTATAGGGGAGAGCTCATCAGTCCACATCCAGATCAGCTGTGCTCATTATTCCCCATTCGGATCAGCTGTGCTCATTACATCTTCCTGCACCGTTCCCTGAACCACTCCCCCACTCTCTCCCCTCTGCAGCTGAGCTAAAACCACACCCCGCTACCACACCCTCATTTCTTCTCTTTTAGCTCCTGATAATTATCCCATGTCTAAATCCTGGTGTATTTAGTACTTTAGACAAGTGCTTCTAAAATGTCGTCTTAGCCCTCTGCAGTACTCAGGCCACTCCTTCAGATTAGTTGCTACTACTTCAGCAGCGATGCAAAGACTTCCCTCTTCCTCTCTTCAATGATATGACCACTGTCCTGCTTTCTGGCTCCTTAAGGGTCCTGGATTCTATCCCTACCATCCTCCAACAGCCCTCTAGCCTTCCTCACTGGTTCACATCTCTCCATTTACCTCTGACCTGGCTTCTCATGTGCTCTCATGTCTCCCCTGGGATTCAGTTGCCCTCCAGCCTTTCCACAGCCTCTTAGCCTTTTCTGTATCCCTTCTCCAGCCTTCCACAGACCTCTGGCTCCCATAGCTGCCTTGCATATCTGTCACCCAGCCTTTGACTGCCCCATAGCCTTTTCGGCCTTCCTCTTCTGGCCTTCAACAGTCCTCTAACCTTTTATTGCAGGCTTAAATGTCTCCTCTAGCTCCTCCTCATCCTTCTACTAACCTTCTCTGCACCTGTCGTCTGGTTTTTGACGGCCTTCTTGTCTGCATTGCAGACTTGAAGATCTATCCTCTGACCTTCGACGGCCTTCTAAACTTCTTCGCGTCTCTCCCTGGTCTTTGACAGCCTGCTAGCCTTCTCTGCATCTCTACCCTGGCCCCTGATGGTCACTTGTCTTCATCAAGTGCTCACTTTTCTCCTCTGGCCCATAACAGCCCTTTTTCCCTCAACTCACTCTATATTTTATCTCTGTGCCTGAGTTCCAATAAACTTGTTCATTCAATGTATGTGACTGTGTGTAGTCATTCATGATGCTATCCATGGTAAGGTAGCTTTTTTCTACATCCATTTGTAACATCACTCTATCAACCCTTAGAACCTCATAGATGCAAACTGCATCCAAATTCCCACCACTTCTTCTCTGTCGAATTGCGCATTGAGAATTCATCACAGGGAGATGCAACGCATATCCTATGAAACTGCATGCATATCACATGTGCGTATACCCTGAGTGTGAGTCCATGGTTTGGGCCCCTGGCCACCCGGACTCATTCACCTTCTTTCTTTCCCCTCATATCCTTTCAATCTCAAATGTCAAATAAAGGCTTAAAATGTTCATAGAAATAACTTTCAAAAAGATAAATAATTTGCATGCTTCTCATGGCAATGATAGAAAAGAAATTTAAGATGTAACTGAATAAAAAAAAAACCATGTATTCATCTGTCTGGCACACATACTTTTTCAAATTGTCATACAGTGTCCCACAACAATGGTTCACATATTGCCAGATTCTAGACAACCTCCTCTACCCAATTATAAAAATATATCAGTACTTACAATATTTTATGTTGACATACATGTAAAAACATAACAAATTCATGAGACAAATTTTTTTTTCCTTGATATACAGGATAATATAAATCAACATCTCAAAAGTATTTTCAAATTAAATGATGAAAGATTTGAATAGACTGTTTTGTAAAAAACAAGATATATGTTGACCAAGATATGAGCTTAAAAGGGAAGGTAGTTAAATGACCCTGAAAAAGCCAAGTTAAGTGGCTTCTCATCCTCAAAGTCAACTCACCAACATGTATAACTCAAACTAACATTACTTCAATAAATTGTGATTCACTCCTTATAATCTCTCCTTGTTGAAGTTAAGCCTATGTGTAAATTCAGTGAGAAAGATTTGTTTCCTCATGTTTCATCTTTATTCCTCTGTGGGTGAACAGGGGCTTTTCCTGCTATCCTATTTTCTTTGTCACTTCTGCTTTCTCATGCTGTCAATCAATCATTCTTAATCTTGTCGTTACTGTAGCTGCAAAATTATCTTTTTGCATGCATTTTTTTTTAGCCAATCAGCCAATCTTGTCCTTGTTCTTTAAATATCATCGTAATTTCAGACGCGTGACCCTCCGTTTCCTTTTCACCACCTCATCTGTCTGATTTTCCCAAAGTATGGTTCTGTTTGAGGTTTCTTCTTGATTAAATGGAGGTTTTACTTTCCACTCTCTGAGGTTTTCTTCCTGGTCAAAAGGAGTGTTTCCTTCCTGTTGTTGGAGAATCAACATCTGTTAAAAGGAAGAAAGCTTTTCCTTCCAGCTGTTGCTCACTTATATTGTTGAATTGTTCCCTGTGTTAAGTACCATGGGATGTCCTATGTTTCGATTTGGCGTTACATACGGTTGTGGATTACCGAAGAAGATGATTCCATCTGGTCTAAATGACTACTGACCGGTTGCCCTCACATCTCATGTGATGAAGGTGCTGGAGAGGCTGGTCTTGGCCCAACTCAGACTGCGGGTGAAATCTTCACTGGACCCTCTGCAATTGGCGTACCAGCCTCATGTGGGAGTGGACGATGCCCTCATCTACCTGCTGCAACAAGCTCAGGACATGGTGGAGGAGTACAAGTACCTGGGTGTCTCCATCGACAACAGACTGAACTGGAAGACCAACATCAATGCTGTCTACAAGAAGGTGATGAGTTGACTCTTTTTCTTGAGGAAACTTCGATCCTTCAATGTGTGCAGCAAGATGTTGGAGATGTTCTACCAGTCTGTTGTGGCCAGACTGGGGTCTGCTGGGGGAGCAGCATTGGAGCCAGAGACACCAACAGACTTAACAAACTGGTTAAGAAGGCCGGCTCCATGATTGGCTGTAAACTGGACAGTCTGGAAAAGGTGGTGGAGAGGAGGACACTGAAGAAATTATTATCCATATTGGATAATCCTGTCCACCCTCTCCACCACCTGCTGCAGCAGAGCACTTTTTCCAATAGACTCCTCCAGCTCCGCTGTCACAAGGACAGATACAGGAGATCATTCCTGCCCACTGCCATAAGACTGTACGATAACTCACCCCTCGCCAGATCCATCACACAACAATGACACCCTTGCACTGCTATTTTGTCTGTTGTTTTGTTCTAATTCATTGCACTATTGTTTTATTTAGTTTATTTAATATTATTTTATTTTATTTTATTGTATAGAATGTGCTTTTTAAAAAAAAATTATATTCAATATTTTTGCCCTGTACATGCTGCTGTAACATACAAATTTCCCTCTGAGGGATTAATTATCTATCTATCTATCTATCTATCTATCTATCTATCTATCTATCTATCTATCTATCTATCTATCTATCTATCTATCTATCTATCTATCTATCTATCTATCTATCTATCTATCTATCTATCTATCTATCTATCTATCTATCTATCTATCTATCTATCTATCTATCTATCTATCTATCTATCTATCTATCTATCTATTACACCCACAATTTTCTCTAAAATAACTTGAGGCTGAAAAAAGTATTGTCTACTCTACGTTTCACAAAATCTGACTTACCTTTGAATTTTGATGCAAAAGAACATTTTAAATGATAAAACAACAAGTGTTTGGACCCTGAGTCCAATAATCAGTGACACAACTTTTAGAGGCAATCACTGCAAAAAAGCAATTTCTGTAGCTATCACTGACACTTCTGAACCTGTCAGCAGGTAGCTTGGTCTGCTCTTCCAAAGTAAACTGCTCCAGCTGTCTCAGGATTAAAGGGTTCCTATTCAAGACTGCATCTTTCAGTTCTTTTCATATACGTTTGATGGGATACAGATCAGGGCTCATATGAGGCCACTTTATAATAATCTATTGCTTTGATTTTAGCCAATCTTGTGACTTTAATTTAGTGTTTTGGGTCATTATCTTGTTGGAGGAACCCATGACCTGTAACCGAGGCAGAGTTTCTGATACTAGACAGCACATTTTGCTCCGCAGATTCAAGGCATTCCTCGTGTCACACAAAGTGAAGCAGCCCGAAAACAAAACCGAGCATCCTCCATGTTTCACGTAAGTATGGTGTTCTTTTCTTGGAGAGTTTCAACTTGTAGTTGATGAACCAGAGCTGATCTGATTCGCCAAAATAATGCAATCAGACCCTGATGTACCTTGACCTGATGTTCCTTGGAATTGAGCTTTTATCTCTTTAGAAGTTTGCCTTGACTATTTGTCTACCATTCGCACCAATCGTTCTGTTCAATCTGGAGCTAATTTTCCTCTTGCAAACTTAATATTTGCATTTTTTTTCCCCATTTAAGTATGATGAATTACTGATTACAAAATTGAAGATTTTTCTTTGCAACTAACTCAAGAAATCAGTTGATTTAAAACTTATCACTATAATCCACTTATTTATGACTATTTGCAGAGGTACCAAGAAATATATCTGGGTCATTTTAGGTGATATTTGCATAGACATAATATCAGAAAAACATTGTTTCACACTGGCTTTGCCTACTCTCTGACATAAAAAAGACATGCATGTCACATGACAGAAATTGCTTTGAAGTTCATCACTTTGCAGGAGGAATGAAGCATTGCTTTAATGAACTGTTAAGGGCACCAACAAATTCATTCATGTCTGTAAATAACTTTAAATCCCCATAAAAAAAAAAAAAAAGTGTATGTAGTTAAAAATGTTGTACTGGGAAACTGCCACGTCAAATTCGAAGAAATTATTATGCCTTTCTGGAGACATAAAATAGTATTTACACCTTTTGTATACCCTGGTAACAGCAGTGGGACACAAAACAGAAAGTTAAACGCACAATTAACTAACTGACCAAGTCCAGTATGAAATGAGAATGAAAGGTTATGAGGGCTTTGACATTTAGAGAATAGTGGTGGTAAGCTTCTTACAAGAATCCTTACTGTAGGTGTTTTTGGTTTTATTTTATTTGTAAGGTGTGGAATTGATTTAAAGTATCTTTGTCAGCAAGAAAATAAAGAATATATTTGTTGCATTCTTTTTCTAACTTTAAAGGTGCACTATGAAAGATTTGAAGTTAAACCCACAAAAGAATTACCAAGAAATACATGATTGCCTCAATAGGCAATATGAGTCACTGTGACATCCAGTCTTCCTTCAGTTTAAGGAGGAGTAGATTATTTTATTTTATTTTCTGACAGTTTAAGCTTATTCAAGAGTTAACAATGGTGTCGCTTTCCATTATAAGAGACAACTCCTGGTGAGTAAAGGAATGAAGTTTGATGCTGAACTGGCATTGTTTCTTCTCAAGTGGGAAGTAAACAGCAAGGCTTTTAATCCACCACCTGTGGCTTAGAGGTTGGGAAGCAAACTTGTGACCAAACAATCAACGGTTAGAATACTTGTACTGGCAAGGATAAACTTCCATAGCTAACAAGCCCTTGAACAAGGCACCTAACCCCAACTGCTCACCGGGCACTGCAGCTGCCAACTGCTCTGTGTGTGTGTGTGTGTGTGTGTGTGTGTGTGTGTGTGTGTGTGTGTGTGTGTGTGTGTGTGTGTGTGTGTGTGTGTGTGTGTGTGTGTGTGTGTGTGTGTGTGTGTGTGTGTGTGTGTGTGTGTGTGTGTGTGTGTGTGTGTGTGTCCACTTCTTATAGATGGGGTAAATGCAGGGATCAAAATCCTGTGTGTAAACACATATTTTGTGTGTAACATGGCTTTATAGTGATAGCGCATAAAGGTAGCTAATTGTATTATATAATACCATCAAAAAGATAGAAATTAGTCATTCAATTTAGTACAGTACATCTCTTCTCACCTGAACAAATAAATGTAACTAAACTAAAACTAGTCTTTTTGCTATTTTCCCCCAAATTTTCTCCTTTTGACACTTGTTACCATGTTTGCTATTGAAGTGGGGCAGTCCTCAGGTTGAAATATTTTGAGTTTACATACATTTTTTTGGTGTCCAGAGTTAAATTTGATATATTCATGTATGCTTGTGTCTTCTTATTGAATATCGCTGTGTGTAAACTCTTTCTTTTGTATAAGCCCACACATCTCTCTGAAATCCAATGGATTTGAGATCAGGTGACTATGGCCATAGCATGATTCACATCCTTTTCTTCCTTATCCTCATGGATGTGTGGCAAAGTTTGTGTTTATATTTCCTCATCATGCATTTAGGTTTTCCCATTCATTTGTGTAGTTATTTTGTTGTTGTGATTAAGATGGATCATATAGATAGTGTTACTCTAATCCGGCACAAACAGTTCCTTCCCAACCTGCCAACCAGATGTCACATCAGTGTACATCCCAAAGCCCTGCTGCGGTCTCCACCTGCTTAACCCCTGCCTCGCTGTCCTCTTGGGGCCTCACCTGTCAGTATTCAATTCTATAGAAACCTATAGCTGTCCCCGGCTGTGGACGTCAATGCAAAGCAGGCTTGCCAAAGGCATCCAGGCACTCTGATATCTGTCTCCAGCTACTCCCATCTCCCCCTCCCACTGCTGCCACTATTCACACTTTCATCCCTCCCTAAGGACCATCAATAATGCAACGTGGAGCCTCTCAAACAGTGTATGCACACACACACACACCAAATATATCAGGACACACAAACAAGCCCAAACAGAGTCCCGAAAACACACACACACACACACACACACACACACACACACACACACACACACACACACACACACACACACACACACACACACACACACACACGGATGGCTGAGCTTGCTCTGTGTCCCCTGTGTGATTAATAGGCGGGCACTGTAAGGGGCTCCTCCACTGGAGGGTATTATCATGCAGGCGGGCGCATCTGCAGACATCAATAAGTAAGGCAGGGGGTCGAAAGGGTCCCAGGGTCATCCCCGTGGGGTGCCCCTTGTGTCAGCAGGATTCCTCTCAGACTGTCACAGCCTTTCACGATGGACTCCAACAACAAATAGCGCCTACTTGTCGTTGTTCCACCATGGCTGTCAGTCAGTCTGTTGGCGGTTGAAGAAAAGAGCAAGGGGCCTCTCTAGGACATCTGTATTAACAGGAGAGAGGCCAAAGAGCAGCTTCAAGACGTGCACATGTAGGCTCAGATCTTAGAATGGAGATAAAAACTGGTCTGCCATGTGATTCACAGGATTACAGCTCCAAGCTCATTAAAAAGAATAGCTGAAAATCATATGATTTAATGGATCCTTAGGTATATACACAATAGATGAAAAAAGGTTTGTTAGGTCAGTGTGAGAGCTGGATGAAAAGCATGAAGCACAGTTCAAGGTCTATGCACTTGTCTCAGTCAACAAATTTTCGAACTCAACACGGCTACCAAGAGATGCAGTTTCTGTAAAGACAGAAGGTAGAGCAGGAAAACTCTGCGTTTCTGAACTGGATGAACAGTAGTAGTTGTTGTGATGACAGTAGTTGTCATGGAAACAGCAGTACTAGTAGTTAAAACAAGGTTTCCATGGAGAGTAACACGCATTGACACAAATCACCTAGAAGCCTCCTGATCATCCACAGCCCAGCTCTCAACTGGTACACTGCATTTCTTGTGGAGGAAACTAAAACAAGCTATTACATATGAACCTGCACACTGTAATACAAAAAAAAGAAAAAATTCAAGGTGAGACAGTTTTAGTTAATTTTATATTAACAAATTGTGAAAATGGTCCCATCCAGAAATGTTGCTGTTATTGCTTTTGTAGTGTTGTGAATAGCTCCATCTGTTGTAGCAATGCTTCACCATTGACTGTATATAAAAGTGGATGTCGTTTCCAGGTCTGAAAAATGAGGCCAATGCGGAAGTGACTTAAGCTGCGATACCACCGAGTGCCACTAGAGGTCTGCTGCAAAAAGACTCTGGCCCCATAGACTCCCATTCAACTAGTCTCATAAAATTCTCAGTCAATAATATTTCTCCTTGAGTTATCTTTGTTTTACTAGCTAAAGTCTCTCCTTGTTATGAGTTTTCTGTCCGTCCATCTGAAAATAATCCCATCATTAATTAAAAAATAAGCTTCAACACGACGTGTTTTTGGGGGCATGTCTGTTTGATTGACAGGCCTGAGGGGCTGTCAGGTTACAGCTACCGGTGAGTGGGACGTTGTATCGCCAGATTTCCAATCAGATTAAGTCAGATTCCCCACTCGCCCCTTCCCAGCTCGCCCAAATATGGTCATTTCCTGCTCCAAACCGCTCCCAACTAGCAAGATGGCGCCGGACAAATTCTGAACTCGAGGCTTCATAACGGCCGTTCAGGAATCAATTCATGACGTCACTGCTGGTTGCCACTTGTGCTTCACACACAACCTTCACAAAGGCTGATTCAATTCAATTCAATTTATTTATATAGCGCCAAATCACAACATGGGTTATTTCATGGCGCTTAACACATTAAAGTCCTTCCAGCAGAATTTACTAGCTTTTTTATGCTAACATAGTAATCTCTCATGAATAACGGCAGCTGGGTGCTGCTCACAATGGGCCTAATTTACCAATATCGTATTATTAAATTCATTCTTCAGGAGATGCCTTAAGAAAAGCTACATCAAATTCATGAGGTTGTCTGAAACTGCAGAATTGTTTGCGTGTTATAATGAAGAATTTCTGGAGAGCAAGTCCGTTGTCCAGTCCTTGGAGTGTTAATGTAGTTTTTATTCAAAACAATAATGTTTTGAAAAGTAATGAAAATAATTATTAAAATTATGTAGCATCATACAACTGTAGAATTGAAGAAAACATAAGAACCAATTACTTGACACAAACATTTCAGCACTCAAATGCGCCCAAGTGTACTCTTAAGTGTGCGCAGATTTTGTATTTAAGATTAAATCGTAATAAGATCTGCTGAAGTGGGTTTTAAGAAGAAATTTCTTTGTGACAACGGGAAGTGAATTAGGCCCATACTCTTTTTTTTTATATAGTCTAAATACCATAAAAATCCTGAGGTCATTCAGAGAAAATATAAAAGACCAACTGTAGGTCCATTAAGATTGCAGTCAAAGAGATGTCCATTAAAAAGGAGGAAACACCAGCCCTGAATATCTAATGAGAGCTTTACATTGGTAAAACTGCTGAAGTCTGCACCACATGTGCTTTGTGTGTGTTCACATCTTTGACTACTCCTTGTGTTGAACAGGGAGAGTAAAAAAGAGTGCTGCAGGAAAAAGAAAAGAAAAAAGAGAATGAACCAGCCAGCCAGCGAGCAAATGAATGGAGGGAAGGGGAGAAAGCCAAAAGAAAGAGACCGTCAAAGTCAAACAAATTCAGAGGGATCAATGTGCAGACTTCGCTTGGCATATCCAAGGGAGCGCCAGACTCAAAGCCCTTCAAGCCTGCAGTTCAAAGTGGCGACACATCCATTAGAATTTCTAATTCTGATCGCATCGACAGATCCACGGATGCAGCGTAGGGAGAGCGAGCTGAGGGAAATCTAGGCCACTTCTGAGAGACAGAGATTACTGTTCTTTTCATTTAAAAGTCTAAATACTGTATCATTTTCAAATGAGTCCAGAAAAGTGGACATTTTTTCGCCAGGAAGAGATACTTCCTCGCCAGCCCTAACTATAAGCTTTGTCAAAAAAGGGAAAGTTTAAGCCTAGCCTTAAAAGCGTGTCTGCCTCTCGAACTGAAGCAGGGAGGTGGTTTCACAGGAGAGGGGCCAGAAACCTGAAGGCTGTGTCCCTTCATACTTTAGGAAACTCTAGGAACCCCAAGCAGTCCAGGACTCTGAGAGCAAAGTGCTCAATTAGGATGATATGGTTGTATAAATTAATTCTTAGAGATAGGTGCTCCATTAACTCGAGGAAGCTCAGAGTAGAGCGCTGCTCCTTTCGCATCAAATAGCGTCAGTTGAGGTGGCTCAGGCATGTGATTAGGGTTCCTTTTAGGCGACTTTCATTGGAGGTTTTATGGGTACGTCCAACTGATAGAAGAGCCCAGGGCTAGACCCACAACACACTGGAGGGACTATATATCTTATCTGGCCTGGGAACACCTTGGGATCCCCCAGGACGAGCTGGAAAATGTTGATGGGGCGAGGGAAGTCTGGGCTAACTTGCTCGACCTGCTGCCACCACAACACAACCCTGGACAAGCAGAAGAAAGAGTATGTATGGATGTATCAACACTGTTCTATAGGTAATGAACTTGAAATCCCCTAAAAATGGTCACATACCATTCTTGAGGCAATTTAGGTCCCTGTAGCTTTTGCAATGTGTTGCGACTCCGTTTTAATTAAACCAACTCCACAATGTTGAGATCAGGGACCTCACGTATGAACAATGCAAACAGTGGGATGTAAAAAAATAAACGTGAAGTCAGAATTTGCAGGTCGTGGCGCAAACTCTTGTCTGGCTCTGTAGCTTGGTGATTTCAACCTAAACTACCTACTACCAACTAAAAAGCTCCCAAAAATTTTGAAATAAAGTTTACACCGCAATTTCTGGATCATGTCTATGAAGTAGTCTTTGAAAAAAACATAATTATGTCCAACTAAGACAGGAAATAGATACAGGCATTCTCTATATCACCTTATCATGTGCCCTCTGGCTAATTTCCCACAAATGAAATGCCTTAATCAATGTGCCAGCAATAAGTTCTCTTTTAATCACTTGTTACATAAATACACTTTGTCTTTAATACTTGAACCAGTGGTGCAATTTCTGCTACTGAGCCATAACTATTCCATAAGCAACTTTCAATTGTAAATGAGATAAGCAAATCTAAATTTCAGATGTAATTCCCATCAATATTCCAGGATGAACAAGAATCCCCGGGATGCACCGGAGGCTCTCTGGTCAGTCGTGGAGACACTGCAGGTGTTGAAACGCAGGATGATGCCCGGGAATAGGCAGATTCAGGAAAGTCGGGTTTGCCTTTCCCCAATATGAACCCTGAATATACTGAGGCCTTTTCACCATAATAACATAGCAAACTGATCGTCATCATCAGTAACACCAAACTGCATTGAGGAACTGCAAAGCAGAGCATCCGTTTTTAATATCTTCTCATGTTGTGTGTTTAACTTCATGTAGTTTTTGCGTGTAGAAGCGCTGCAGTAAACACAACAGAGCACAGCGTAATGGAAACACTGCTGTGGTAGTGCTATCGCTGCATTTTCTTTAGTTTTTGAACCCAACTGTTTTGGCCACCAAACAACCTGTGCTTCATATCCTCCACCTCGTCCACAAACACCTTAATATCCGATTCTATTTCCAGGTATTCCTCTCTGTTGTTGCCGTGATTCACCAAAGAACGACTGAGCCACATGCCTAATTCTATGCACATCAACTTTCATTTGATGCCTTGCATTGACCACTTAGTGTTAAATGTTGTTTAGGTGAAGGCGGGGTATGAGGCTGATATACAAACGAACATTTCCACATAAACAGATTTATAAAGGGAACATTGCATGCATGCACATGTTTTTATAAATCTGATAATTGTTTTGCGTACACCATCATCAGCTTTTGTGCACATGTAAAGTTTTAGTATGGATCCTACGCACTGTTTCATAAATGAGGCCCCTGGTCTCTGTGGGGTCAACGCATCTCTTTCAGGACTTGCTTGTCAAGGATAGCTCCAGATGACTGCAGAATCTATTTGGGACAATTAGTCATCTCCCTGGTAGTGTGGGATTGATAATAATCTAAAGATCTTAACACATCTAAAACTTTTACACAATACTGTACATGAATGCTAAAATGATCTTTTATTTCACATGTTTTGACTACCTGGACACGGGTTAACAAAACTCCATAAAAGTCCTGTCAAATTTCTCAGAAAAGTGTTCTGAAACTCCTGAGCAGGGAAAAAGAAAAATATATGAATTTTGTTTTTTCTTTTACTTTTAATCCCGTAAACTACCGCTCCTCCTCCCTCACTTCACTCAGCTGTCCTCTGATTTTAGGTTTCCTGTAACATCTGGCCAGGAACAGTTGACAGAAATGGGACTTTTAGGCTAACTAACTCTGGCTTATTTCACTTATTTTGATCCCTGTCAAATAAATGTATTGCTAAATTTGAACATTAATATCGGTGGGTATAGCTTCAGGAATATCATCAGATCAGGAATAGAAGTCAGGCCAAAAAGTTTTAAAAAATGGTAACGGTCATAACAGGCCGCAACAGGTAATTAAAAAAAAAGGCTGGACAGAAGGCAGACTGCACAATAGATCTTTTTCAAAGAAGACATTTTGACATGTAATAGCAGGAAACTCACATGTGTAACTGGTAATCGTAACAATAGCTGTGTCCTCAAAGTCAGAAAAACCAGCTCGATGGATTTAGTATTGTTCATATATACGGGGACTAGAGCTTGGCTGACTACAATAGCTTAAATGGAACCGTGTCGTAACGTAATGTATTAGCTGCGATGAAGTCCAAATGTCTGCTGTGAAAAAGGTCTATCTGAGTGGGACAGTTAAAGGTAGACTGTACATGTTGAGGAACTGAGATCTCATTTTGACTTGTTATAGCAGGAATGGCAAAAGTGAATTAACATTAACAATGGCTCAGTTTCACCAGGATTCACTGCTTAATACCAGGATCCATTCATCATTCATCATCAAGTGACATGCACATTGAATTGTGTGACTGTTTGTTTTTTGTTTTTTGATTGTGTGATGGGTAACAAATACTGTAGAGGTGTCGATCTCTTGGTCAAAGTACTTTACCAAGAGCAGTTATTAGCAGCTTAAGCCCTAGAACTCGAGGGACGCAAAGTGCATCCAAATTCCCACCCTTTCTTCTCGGTTGAATAGCACAGGGAGTATTCATCACAGCGAGATGCAGCACATATCCTATAAAACTGCATGACTTTCCAAAAATGACAGTGCTTCGCCCCCTGTGGCGAAGCAAAGAGGAAAATGGCTTTGAAGTTGAATTTAATCATTGTTACGCTGTTCATGTACAGTGCATCTGGAAAGCATTCACAGCGCTTCACTTTTTCCACATTTTGTTATGTTACAGCCTTATTCCAAAGTGGATTAAATTAATTTTTGTCCTCAAAATTCTACACACAACACCCCATAATAATAACGTGAAAAAAAGTTTTTTGAAATTTTAGCAAATCTATTAAATATAAAAAAATGAAAAAATCACATGTACATAAGTATTCACAGCCTTTGCCGTGACACTCAAAATGGAGCTCAGGTGCATCCTGTTTCCACTGATCATCCTTGAGATGTTTCTACAACTTGATTGGAGTCCACCTGTGGTAAATTCAGTTGATTGGACATGATTTGGAAAGGCACACACCGTCTATATAAGGTCCCACAGTTGACAGTGCATGTCAGAGCACAAACCAAGCCATGAAGTCCAAGGAATTGTCTGTAGACCTCTGAGACAGGATTGTATTGAGGCACAGATCTGGGGAAGGGTACAGAAACATTTCTGCAGCATTGAAGGTCCCAATGAGCACAGTGGCCTCCATCATCCGTAAATGGAAGAAGTTTGGAACCACCAGGACTCTTCCTAGAGTCGGCCGCCTGGCCAAACTGAGCAATCGGGGGAGAAGGGCCTTAGTCAGGGAGGTGACCAAGAACCTGATGGTCACTCTGACAGAGCTCCAGCGTTGGTCTGTGAAGACAGGAGAACCTTCCAGAAGGACAACCATCTCTGCAGCACTCCACCAGCAGGCCTGTATGGATGTTAGAGTGGCCAGACGGAAGCCACTCCTCAGTAAAAGGCTCGTGACAGCCCACCTGGAGTTTACCAAAAGGCACATGAAGGACTCTCAGACCATGAGAAACAAAATTCTCTGGTCTGATGAAAAAAAAGATAGAACTGAACTGAACTGAATGCCAAGCGTCATGTCTGGAGGAAACCAGTCACCGCTCATCACCTGGCCAATACCATCCCTACAGTGAAGCATGGTGGTGGCAGCATCATGCTGTGGGGATGTTTTTCAGCAGCAGGAACTGTGAGACCTGCTCCAGAGCGCTCTGGACCTCAGACTGGGGCTAAGGTTAATCTTTCAACAAACACACAGCCAAGATAACAAAGGAATGGCTTCGGGACAACTCCGTGAATGTCCTTGAGGGGCCCAGCCAGAGCCCAGACTTGAACTCGATCGAACATCTCTGGCGCGATCTGAAAATGGCTCCCCATCCAACCTGATGGAGCTTGAGAGGTCCTGCAAAGAAGAATGGGAGAAACTTCCCTAAAATAGGTGTGCCAACCTTGTAGCATCATACTAAAAAATAGATATTACATAATAATATATTATATTTTCGTTCTTTATTTTTAATAGATTTGCAAACATTTTAAACAAACTTTTTTCACTTTGTCATTATGGGGTATTGTGTGTAGAATTTTGAGGAAAAAAAATAATTTAATCCATTTTGGAATAAGTCTGTAACATAACAAAATGTAGAAAAAGTGAAGCGCTGTGAATACTTTCCGGATGCACTGTAGCTCTGCGCCCATCTCTACATCCACTACTCAGGATTGAATTACTTCTATTCATGAACTTGTCACTGCATGATTATGAAACACATATCACAAGACAGAGCAAGACCAGAGTTTTGTAATGATGACTGTCAAATATTATTATACCAAAATATTCAGGTTATAAAGACGGGATATCTTGAACTTCTTTTCAAAACACACAACTGTTGTGTTTGAATATGCCCCGAAGTTCAGATCAGCTCACAATGTGCCACAAATCAAAATAAACAGCGGAACACCCTTTCTGAAAATACTCCTTTCTCTGTACGACAAAGCCTTTTCAGTTTATCCAGTTTTGAAATCACAGCTGACTTCTGTATTGTCTGTCTGGATATTTTGAGATCACAGTGGTCTCCTGCGTTAACCATCTCTAAAGTCCTTTTTGGCTGATATTACATCCCACTTCATCTAAAAATAATGTATTTGCAGGAATAGCCGATAGCCGAGTTATTGGTATACGCTTATCACATGAATGTATGCCAAGACCAAAACCTGAGTCCCAGGTTTTTGTCCTGGACCATGATTCCATGTGGTTCACTTGCTGTTCTCCCCTCATATCCTGGCAATCTCAAATGTCACCGTCAAGTCATAACATGCCCACAAAAATGTCCTTTAAAGTATTTTTATTTTTTTAAACTGTGCTTTTCATGGCAATTATATAAAAGTTGTGGGCAAAAGATGTGTAAGACTTAACTGAATCAAGCAATGGTATTTACAAAATGTTTTCAAACTGCTGATAGACATATAGTGTCCCACAAGCATGGTTCAGAAAGTGCCAGTTACTAGAAATTCTCTTCTGCACCATTATGAAAATATATCTCTACTGTCTGTGGTGAGATACATGTAAAAGCATAATAATTTTATAAGACAATGTTCTCCTTGAATTAAAGACTAATGTAAACAACAACAAAAATCTGTAAATGTAATCAAATTAAATAATGAAAAATTTGGAAAGCATACAGTGTTCTGAAAAAACTAAACAAATATATAGCATGAATGATTAGCCCCTATAATGATCAGGATATATGATCTTAAAAGGGAAGGTGGAGAAAATGACCGTGCTACGAGATGAGGTTTCTGCTGAGGCGCTTCCCCGCCGGCCAATCTGCAGATTGTGGCTGAGAGGATGCATGAGCTTAGTGCAGCTGTCAGGAGCTGCCAGCTACCAGATCAATAGCATTCTTTTTCCTCCTCTACCTCTCCACGTCTCTCTCATGCCTTTACCCCCCCCCCCCCCGCCTGCTCAGCCGTCAGCCTTCTCCTGCCAGCACTAAATCAATGAGTCCTGAAGCTGATTAGCAGGTTCAAGTGCAGGTCATTTCACAGAGCCGGACATTTTCACAGATGAACGTAATCATATTTACTGTAGCGACACTATGCAAACACGTACTGCTGACGTCTGGATGTTCCACAACTGTGGTAGCCACATGCTAAGTTAAATTTTTTTACTTGCATTTATGTGTGAAAAACAGAGATAAGATCAATTCAATTTCAGGATGAAGTACTGAGCATATATTCACTTTGATGGGTTCTTGTGTTTTTCCATGTTTGGGTACAAAAGAGAAACATTTCAAGTAGTTTAAAGAAAAGCTATTCAGGTTAGGTTGGGCCCTTATTCCTATAGAAATCTGTGAAGACCTGGCCAAGGCCAAGGTTTTCCTACTTTATTTACTTTCCTACACTTTATTGACAGTTCTTTCTGTCACCGCCGGAAAAGCTATTTCCACACACTGAAGAGAGTAACTGGACTTCTCAAAACAATATTTGATTTCAACTGCTTTGTCTGTATAGCCAGCCAGAGTGCCTCTTAACAATAGTTCACAGTAAGGAGTTATTTTATTGGTCTGTATTTCCTTGCAGCTTTTATTATAGTGTTTTAAAATGATGGTATTTCACTGAAAAATCCAAATATATTATGAATAATGGCTTAATTTGGTGTTAATTATGAAGCAAATACAGACAGGGTTAGTTGTTGCAGGTTATACTGTATGTGTTTGGATGCTCACATATACATTTTGTCGACATGTGAAAAAAGTTGTACATTAAACAAAACTAAGATCTGCATCATATAAATTTAATACTTGTAATGGTTTCACGGTTTAATTTAAAATTAGTCCAAAAACATTGCCAGCAGATGAAATTAGGGAATAATGTTTGATGTGAGCAAAGAATGGTTCGCAAAGTGACCATCACAGCTTCCTTGAAGGTGAACAAAAACTCTTCATTTGCAATGTTCAGGAGTTGGAGCTGCCAGTATTCAACATTAACTGTAGTTATTGATTTAACAAATGCTGAATCTTGGTTGAATTATATTCTGAGCTGGAGTCTCCAGCTGCTTTGGAAATTCCTTAGTTTTGGATTTCAAACTGATATGAAGACCAACAAATACAACACACTCTACATAACATTATGTGCTATACACACCACCAATCACCAAAGTTCTACAGACCGAACTTGTACTAAACAATGACTCAGTTGTTGTGTGTTATAGTCGTTCTAGGAAACACTGGTAGATATTGATGTTATTTTATAAATTATTTCTCACTTACCTTTAATACATCATTTCTTATTTCTGAAAAACGTTCATAACTTTTTTAACAATGTTTCTTGAAATTATCCTACTAATTTACAGATACATACCAGCTAGTTTTTAGGAAATTATGATAATTTTGGAGGAAATTCATTGGAACATTGGATTTATTAGTGAAGTATGAAAAATGTGTTCAGGCTCCCCTAAATTAATCCAATTATCAAGAACAGACCCACGATGAAGATAACATTTCGGAGAACATTTTAAATTAAGATTTTGCACCCCATTGATATGTCATCGCAATTAGCTTAAATTTGGTAAAATCTTGTTGATCTTTATACGTTGGGTATCAATGCTTTAATACAAATCCCTCCACATTTTTTGCAGCTGATCATGCATCATATAAATGCAGGGCCTGCATTATAGTTATATCAGTGGTATAGTTATATAGTTATATAGTATATATAGTTATATCAGTGGTCCATATTTCCAAACTGATTTTAAAATTAATCAAAGTGCTACAAAGAAAGTGACAAAAGAATGTGGGACCACTGGGGCCCAGCCTGTCTGCTGCTTTGCTAATCAAGTTCATCTTGCATTTTCAAGTCCAACATCAGTGGTGCAACTAGTGAATTATATCATCCCCATGGCTCATATGCACCATCCTTTTATATGTGTCTTAATGTTCAAATGATTTACTGTGTCGAACACTGAAGGCAGAAGAGCTGCTGTTAATCCACTTGATGCACACTTCATTGCAGTTTTTCGCCCCGCAGTCGGACCTCAGGGAAGTGAACACGAACCAAATTCTACTGAGCCTCACGCCAATAGAAATCCTATAGCACCTCCAAGTGGCCATACTGGTACATAGCAAGCAAATTTGAAAGGTGAGGTGTACAGAGTTTGAAGACTGAATCAGTCTCTAAACTTAATTTTATTATTCAGCAAATTATTTACTGTGTTCCACCTCTCTTGCACAGCGTGTTAGGACATTAGATAAAATGTCAGAGGGTTTTTTGCTTTTCACGACTGACTCACCTCACTGTTCCATGTTCATAGTGCATCACTTCCTGGCATTGTTTTTGGTTTATAATTCAATCTCCTCCATACAGGGTCAATCACTGGACAATAAAGGAAAAAAAAAAAATCATCCAACATGGTTTAACTGGAAGTCACACGTATTTCAGTTTTTAAAAATGTCCCTGCAGTGCTACCAGTTTGACAAAATCCACCCCCGTAGGTCTGTCCATAGTTTTACACGAGATTCCGTTTTCATCAACTTCAAAATGCCTGTCACATTAATGCAAAGGCAGCCGATAAGAACACCTAACGCACATCTAAATGTGGTTGTAATGCCTCGTTTTTTCCAGATCTAATCCAGGTGCCTTACGGAGACACTGAAGTTGGAAAAAAAATGGTTTGAAGTTTAAAGCCAAACAATCTAATGGATATGAAAGTTGCTAAACTTTATTTTTATGCCTTTTTCTGCAGATTATTAATAATTTTGAAAGACCTCAGAAAAAAAATCAGAAAAACATTTACTGCCTTTGTTGAACAAAGGTCCTCCGGTTTCTTTTACAGCTCTTGTTTGTAACAAGGAACTAGTGCAAAGAATAAATCATGAAACAAACATGCTTGACCACATAAAATCACAGAGGCCACTCTGTTAAGACAGACTACATAACTTCTAGGTGGTTAGCATTTAGAAAGAACAAGTTTTATTAAACTCCCCTTAATTACTCAACGTAAGATTTAATTTTGTCTTGTAACAAATTCAGTTATTTCGATTTTGAAACATCAAAACGGATTTTTAAATTCTATGAAAAATGAAAAAGTGAGTAAATTTGATTTAGATTGCTTATCTATCTGACCAACCATTGCTAGAGTGAAGTCATATCAGTTTGGTTTTCTTATGCATCTGCATCGGCGATAGTCTGTGGCTGAAAGCAGAATGTTTCTCACAGTCCGTCTGTATCATTCTCGTGAACACTATTTCAGGAAAACTGAGGAAATCTCGTCAAATTTGGCTTAAACATTCATTTTTTTTGTTTTAATTGCATATTTCTATGATCATATTTTATCGTAAGGTAGGAAGGTCTGATTCTGGTCTTTTCTCAATGTTGACCAAATTATGCTGCATTTTGGCTTTTGAAGGGCAGTTTCGGTCACCACTTTAAAGTCTCACATAAAGAGAAACTCCATATGAAATAATTTTTTTGAGAATCTTACACACACTCAAAGTTACTTATTAAAAGGCTGAAGTCTGCTACTAGTGGTGTTAGATTCCAAAGATCCCAATAGTGACACACGGCACCATGCATGCAAACTCTGCATGTTGCTGGCCAGGACCGGCCTTAAGCATCTCGGGGCACATTTCAAAGGCTAGCATGGGACCCTACCCATTATCACTATACCAACATTGACAGGGGCAACCGGTGCTTATATATTTCTTGGACTCCTCCCCTCCCCCATTGCACAGCATGCCCCAGTCCTTTGTGACCTATAAGAATAAAGCAACCAAGGTAAGTACAATAGATGTTATCATGTGATTCGAGAACATATATTCATTTTTTGGTAAAACAAGTCGTTTTGGAATATTTCAACAAAGACAAATTCAGATTGCCTAAATAAAATAACTTTTGACTCAAAGCTAAAAAGTGTACAAGGTGGATATGTAGGCCTAACTGACAACATGGGCAATAATTATGCAAAACCCCTGCAAGTCTCACTGAGATACATCAGAAGGCATAGATTGTCAATACACATCAAATGGTATTTTACCAGTGTAGGAGAAGCAGATGATGAAAACCTATAATGAAGAATCAACAGAATGTAAAAATGTCCACATGGCCCCCTACCAAACCATATGCATAAGGCGTTTTCAGACCAAACAGTTCTAAAGACTCTCTTGAGGGACCCAGAAAGTTTCCTCCAGAACTAAATAGGTTCGAAGGCCTTTTTCTGTTTGCATATAAACCGCCAGCAGGAACTGTTAAATGACAGCACTGCTGGAGCGACACTCCGGTACCTTTTTCTCTAATTGAGGAAATACAGTTTTCAGTTTACTTAAACCGGTTGAAATTCATGTACATATTTTACCTGTTTGAAGATCCAAAGCATGTTTCATTCAGCGTGTTGTGCCTAAAGTCAGACGATCACACTTTACATGAAAAATCCGCAACAACCTCTGGAGCTTCAAATAGCAGTACACCACTGCGTAGCAGCACGTCATTTTTTTATTTCTCTTTGTGGTATCGAAGTCACACTGTATTTCTTCTGATGTGTATCGGCTTGATGAAGCCAGGACATTTGTTGTCGGCCCATTTCTTAGTATTCTGTGCCTCCAATTGAAACTCTCCTCTGCTCTTTTAAAATGCTTTATTCGTAGCTGTAGTTTACCTGCTGACTGTTTACACAGTGTTTTAAACCCGGCGGTTGTCTATGCTCCAGTGTGTGTCACCACAGTTTCTATTGCAACAGGGGAGAGTATCTAGGCAGACATAGGGGCTACAAGAGCCCCCCAAAGCGTAGTTATAGGAACGAAAAACATTCTAAGGACCCAGATCTGAGCAGCTGATGGACCAACAGTAAAGTCCAGGCTTTGTTTCTTTGTTTGTTTTCATGTTTCTTTCCCTTTCTGTAAAGAAAAACCTTCAGAGGGAATTTGAAGCTATCACACTTTTGATACATCAGCAGACATTTTCTGAATCTTCCCGTGGAAACACGATTCACAAGGTACTGGAGGAATTTTTAAAGTTCTTGGACATTAGTTCTTGTAACTTTTGGACGGAGCATCTGATGATTTTTGTCCAGAGCTCATGGCCCTGAAGTGGAATAAGCAGTAAACTAATTGGACGTAAGTGTTCCTCTTAAGTGTAACAGTGCTTCATAGGTTTCCCTGCCCAGATAGAGATAAAGTTCTGCAGGTAAGATGGAACGGATGGTCACGACTGAAAGAAGTGAAAATGATCTTGTTTAAATTTTAAGCCTCATTCTTTCTTCTTCAGGCATTTGGGGCACTGAAATAAGATGAAAACACAACGACACATCACTTTAACACTTAGCAAACAGTTTGATATTTGTAGTTGTGTTTGTGTCGACCTGATGAATGGACGTTGTTATTTGTTCAATATTTGATGTTTTCGGTCTCCACTCACTCCTGAGAAAAATATCAGACTCTTTAGCCACTGAATACTCACTATGTCTGCTGCTATTGTACGATGGTTTATAAAAGCTGGTTTATTGAGTGGATGTTGCATCCACGAACCCAAAACAGTGAGCTCCATAATGCTTGAAAGCTTTGAAGAATGAAGATGAACTGCAGATTTGGTAATAATTGATCTATAGAGTCATCCCTACAAACACTGCAACTCACAATACCCAGCTTTAGACAAGAAATTCAAAAGGATCTTTTTACTAGTTTTATGAGAAACACCTCGTAGTTTGCATTTCAGGAACTCTTGATTGTGTTTTTTGTAATGTTTTCTCTAATTACATGTCTTGTTAATATTTTTGATCTTTTAAGATGTAATGAGCAACTAATTTCCACCATGAACAACAAAGGCGTATACAAGATGGCAGTTGGGATATTGGGAGATTTATTTGGAATGTACAAATTTGAAACTGTTATATGACTATTATACCTCAAGAAGAAATATACATATATTAGTTGTGAATGGCACATGGACATGTGATAAGATACAACAAGAATGAAAAGCAAACAAAACACAATGATTAGTATTTGCATTTAGAAGTTCTACTTCCATTGGTTGGTTGCTAAATGTGCTGCTGCTGCTGCTAGATGTTCCATGTGGTCACTGAGCTTCTCTGGATGAATACAAAACACACTGACCAACAATACATGACATTTACTATGGACATACAGAAAGCTAGTGCATTTGACAAACAGGACAGAAGCTCTTGGCTTAATCTCATCTCTGACACTATCTATTCAAATGCTGACTTTTAAACCTGTCCGTTAGGCTTTGCTTTTGTCCGAACTGTCTGGCTCTGCAGTCTCCCCTCCGCTGCCAAACCTCCGATTCAGCTCTGACGTCAACACCAAGCAGCATGATTTCTGTTAAAGAACAGAAGTAAATGGTAAAGAATAAAAGCACTCCATAGAGGGACCACACCATGTGATACTCTGCCCTACCTTGCCATCCTTAGCTTGGTTACGGGCCTTGGATAAGAGCTCCAGCAGGGACAGCAGGAGCCCGACGCCCAATCCCAGGCCCAGGAGGAGGAAGAGGCCTCGCAGCTCATGGGGTTGAAGGCCCTCGGTCATGTTGGACCTGTCGGTGCTCATGCAGCTGCTGGTCCACCACTTTTCCCGTAGGTACGTTAACGCACCGGACTCACTAAGCTGGAGGATGGCAATGGTTAGGTTTTTCACCAACGGAGAGCCTGGTGGGGCATAAAGAAGTGATGGGTTAGAAACCACAAGCAGCTGAAACCAACAAGCTGCTGCCATAGTAGCCTCCACTCATGGTTGCAGGCTTTCCATCAGGTGCAGGAGGGAGTTGTTCCTAGTCAGTAGCAAGAACATTAGTGATGTCCAAAACTGATGTTGGCGGATAACGTCTGGCTGGTAGTCGTAGTAGTAGTAGTGTTTCAGTTCAACTCTCATGTTGTGGAGGTTGAGTACAAACCAGACCCAATTTCACTTCGTGTATATATGGGTCTGTCCACCCTCCATAGGGAAATGTTCGCAGTTGTTCCATCCTACCAGGTGTAGACCTCCCGTTAATTTGAGCCAATCAGCATTCGCTAAAACCGTCCGATACTCTGCCACCGCTGCAGCATTTTTTAAATTGTTTTAATGAACTCCAGCAGCCTGACGAGGTGCCGAGCGTTTATTCCTCACTGAACTCTGAACGTTCCGTGTTTTTTTTCGGGCGGAACAAACGCAGTTAACCACCGACAGTGGTTGCTGATTGGTCCGCCCTTCAGAGCGGCTGTGCAAACGCTAATAGGAGGCGAGTTACCGGGCGGTTATGACAGCGAAGAGAACTGAAGCTGTGAGCGACAGTCAGCGCAGCCAGGCGAGGGGTTGAGGTCTTTTACAAGCAAAGTGGAAATAACAATTCTTTATGGAGCTGGCTTTATGCATCGTAGAGCTGCCATGCTCAAACAGTGGAGGGACTAACACAAACTGTCAGATGGACTCTTCCACTAGGAAAGAACTCATTGACTCTTTTATTTAATTTATTGATTAACTGTACTCCAGTTCAGTTGTGTATGTGGGCTAAATCTTGACCCGCTTCAGCAGGTGGTCCTAAAAAAAGCTCCACCTACTTTAAAGCATCATCTAATCTCGAACACAACTGTTACATTGCAAACTAACTTCCGGAAGTGAAAAAGCAGCTTTGGAAGCTCATTGTTGTATAAAATATGGGGATATTAAAACCATTAATTTTTGTAGTAAAGAGGCCAAGTTCAAACCACAAAAAACAACCCCCGACCAAAAGAATGTGGATGGGGTGACATCGCTGCCCATGTACTTTTGGTGGTGTTTTGTATTTCATCTTAAAAGCAGACTATAATGGATGAGGACACTGTCAATTATTCTGAATTGCTCCAACTTAAAAACTCATGTTCCAAAGCCCCTTTAAAAATGTGAGTTAACTGAACTTTAATGAAACTAACCATCAATAAGTTCAATAAACGTATGATTTTAAGTCGATATCATCATAACACTGATAATTGTTAGTGTCAGATGTGCTTACCATTTACATATCAATTATTATGAAAAACCCACTAAATTATAATAATAATAATAATATTGTTATTTCAGACACACAGCAATAATGCGTCATATCAGTTTTTTTACAATACAAAAAGAAAGGTCTCAGAAGCCGTTGAACTCTTCAACAGTGCAACAGTTCACTAATATACTAATCATGTTTGTTTTGCTCACTAAATTGGCCTCGCAAAAACCAGCATACTTTCCCAGAAAACATCCGGTCAGATGCTGTCAACTCACCCAGAGGTGCCGCGATGCTGTAGGCTCTCATCGAGATGACTTCCTGTGAGCGGGTCAGTTTACAGTAGCGAGCCACTGCCAAGTCCAAGGACACTGCTTCGCCAATAAAGGCAAAGTTTCCCTCCTGGGCGCGGCGAACACCCTCCTCCATGCTGGATACGAAGCTTTTCTTACGCTCCATGTGCTGATAGATACGCCGGTACACGGGGTTGTGGGAATTCTGGGAAAGAAAACAACGACAAATGAACATTTACATCAACCTACCCCAGATGATAATAATTAAGCAGCTGTAATGACTTTGAACCCTAATCGGGATTGTGCCTTGAAGAAGTGCATGGTGGATCCGGCGTCAACGGTGCCATAATCGATCACGTCCTGATTTGCGAGTTCCTCAAAGCTCTTGATGGAAATGTGCTTGTTGTTCGAGTGCAAGATGGAGTTGAAGTTGCCAAAGTAGCAGGCGAGTAGCAGGACGGCAAACACCCACCAGATGGCACTGACTACACGTCCAGACAGGGCTTTAGGGTGAGGACCAGCACCTGAGAGGACAAAGACAGCGGGCAGGTTGCTGCAGCTGCACAACAGAGTAACCAGTAAACAGCGGCAGTTTGGCTGAGATGATTGATTTAAAGACAGAGTTCACTGCTGATGACCAGCACCTTGAATCTTGTTACAGGATTTAAAATGGAAACAAGCGGACTAAAGAAGGGAATGCATGATTTATCAAGTTTATCAAAGCTTTAAAACATTGTTGACTGTATGTGCATCACTAAATTATAACCCTAACCCATTTTAAGATGGTTCTAAAGCGGTATTGCTGTCAAAAAAACATATCAACAAAGTGTTTGTTCAAGAGAAAAAAATAATACAATATTAAAAAGCAGATGAAATGATTGGAAGGGTGTAGAAAAAAATTGCTTTGACTTGACTGTGACTGTACTTAAACCATTAGTTTAGTTATCCTTATTCTTCGAGCCACCAAACTCAACATTTACTGCATTGCTCAGTTTTGCATTTTTTTAAGAGCATTTCAGATGTCTGTCGGGCTTTACAGAGTTTTGCATGGGAACATTGTACAACATAATACACAACAATGTGTATAGTTATTTGAGAACAAGTAACAAATAGATTTGGAATAATCTGATGACTGGAGGACTAATTTAATTTAGTATTTCCCAGTCGGTCCTCTAGTGACTCATCATTATTGACTATATAGTCATGGATTATAAATTATTAGAGAAGGACTGAACAACACATCAACTATCTGGTCGTTCTTAATTTGTTCCTTCCTTGTTCTTAGGTACTATTCAGCCCTTTTGTGTCATATTCGATAGTGTTGCAGTGTATTTATTCTGAGAGAGAGTGTTGTGAGAAACCCAAGAGGTGCAAGAGGTGTGTCTTTCTATGCCTGCAGTTCAGTTTAGCTGACTGCTGCGTTACCTTGCAGGGTGAGAGCTCCTGTGATGTACCAGAAGCTGTGCAGCAAAGTGAAGCTGTGTTCATCTGTGTCTGGCTCACTCCATTCAGTAGGACTGATCCTGCACAACAATGAAAAGGCTTCATGAGCAGCGATGTTGAAGATGCATTTATATTAGACTGCTTACTAAAATCAAATATGTCATGTATCAGCACACATCTGTGGAGTTACTGACAAGGTACACATTAGTCAACACTTCTTATTAAAATTCAAATAAGTCATGAGTCACAACAGCAGGGCAGTTTTAAACATACATGTTGTAACCAAGCGGCAACCTCCGGCACTGAAAAATAAAGCCAACCTGAGTGAGTCAATCCCCATAGAGCCTGATGTTAGAATGCCAAACTTCACAGCAGTAAATACAATGCTAACAGCCCGGTATGAAAAAGGGTTTGGTCTCTATAGTTTATTTCCCTGCTCAGGACAACCATACAGGAGGTCAATATTTATATAGCTCCACCATTTAAATTATATTAAGGCTTAAAGTTTTAGTCAACCAGAGCCACTCAGACAGACATTCTCCACGGCACAGGCTTCAGTAATCAGGCTTTTTATTATTAGTCTCAGCTCCACCCACGCACCACCTCTTTACCCATGTTGGGATGTTGGGATTAGTCAGGAATTAAGTGGAAGTCAGTCACTGCCAAGAAACGCACACACACTTACATGAGATGATATTTCCACTGATATAATGTAGAGTGAGTTTAGAAACACAGATTATTACTGTGTCTTAGAGGACAGATGCATTTATGTCTGTGAACACATCTGGCTAGAATTTGCCTCAAACCTCATGCAGAAAGGTTACAGCAGTCAGATTTCACTCCATCTTCAATGTTTGAAAGTTGTTCTTTTGAATCTCTTTGTTATCTTTTGATTGACTTACCATCAAAGAGTCGTACGGCATACAAAGGTGTGTGTGTGTGTGTGTGTGTGTGTGTGTGTGTGTGTGTGTGTGTGTGTGTGTGTGTGTGTGTGTGTGTGTGTGTGTGTGTGCAAGAATCAATCATGTTGCTCTGATGTCATCCAAGTGCAATTGCAACCCCACAGTGTATTGCAGAATAGTGATACAAGTATGCAACAATATCAGTGACATATTTAACACAATAAAAAGCCTCTTCCTGCAGGTTTGGCTCGATTTAACTTGAGTATGACCGCAGACAGAAAAGGCAGTAAAACCAGCTTTGTTACTAAATAGTTCATTTGGTGATGCTGTCTGCAGTAAAAAAAAAAAAAATTCATGATCTAAAGGCCAAGTGATGCTTTTCCTCTCTGGACTTCGCACACAAAATCTGCAACAGTGTGGACCGTATGTATCGCAAGTCTGAAAAAATACTCATGTAGCAGAAGAAACATAATGGGTGTTTGTTTTTTGGGGAGTTTGTGGCACAACATTGCCATTCTACACCTTTCTAACTCATCTATCTAAGAAAACGAGGATGCACAGATGGTGTTAAACTCTGGGCATTGTAAAGCGATAGTGAGCATTACATTCAGCACTAAAAACAATAGGGTAGGTCTGTTTGTAAGTGAAGCAGTCTTTAGAGGACCCTTGTTTTGTATGTTTTCCACTAATGATGCCCAAACACTGTGAAATTCCTAATTCTTCAGAAAATCCTGCGCTGTGTCCTGCTGCTGTGCTCGGGACGGGAAGGCAACAAACTCTGACTCGCGTCTACGTAGAAGACTGGCACGTACTCAATAGTCAGCACACGCCAACACAGAGACCATGAATTGTAATTATCCATCTAAAAACTTTCGGTTGTTTGTTAACTTGAAAAACTTGTAGTCACTACCAGCTCAGTGGCGTCAACTTCAAACTGACACATTCATTAAGTGGCAAGACAGTAGAAAAAATACTTTACAGAGTAAATTTAAAATGTTTTGATCAGAGATGATATAGAAAACACAACCTCTTTGTGCCCAGGAGCTGCAACCCTGTTTCTACTGCAGAAAAAAGAGTGGCTGTGACATTTTGATGGATGTACTTACCTGCCCACCAGGAAAATGCAGAGACCCGTTAGCAGGAAAGCAATGAGGACACCGACCCACATATCGATGGAGAAGGGTGACAGCAGGCTGAAGGTGCTCTCTTCAAAGGCCACGTCTTTGCTCAGGATGAAGCCGATTCCTGTTTGCATGAAGGGGGTGCTCATGTCCACAAACTGCTCTCTGACCGCAGTGAGGGTCAGCGGGGCCAAAGCCAGGTCGGCCTCCTGATGGAGGGTACAGGCCATATACAGGTGATGCAGTACAGCTGACTGCACATTTTTCCATTTGCATGCAAAATACTATATAAACTACGTTTGACTCCAAGAATTTGGTCATTGTCAGGACAAATGGTTTCAAAGTATTGACACCATCATGGAGCTAAAACTATAATACTAAAACAAGCATCTGGTGGAAGTTTATCCAGACATAAGGGACATCTGGAAACAAAACTTAGGAAAAAAGATGTAAAGCAACAGGGAAACTCAGTGTTCAATCATTACATTACTTATTTTTAAAAAGGTTTTACTCCATTTATTAAAGTCATTTATGATACATTTGATTTATATTTGAATACGTTGGGTCTATATACACAGACATGCATTTAAAGCTGAACTAACGCATCCTTGTCATATACAGCCCTGAGGATACCATGGTGATACCATGTGCAGTATATACTCCAACATGCATGTAGTTGAAGGTTTATTACTTACCCCTCTCACGACCTCACCAATCATGCCGTTCCAGTTGCCACTGGATTCCATGGATCCGTATCGGTTGTCCTTCACCAGGTGCAACTTATACTTGAAGCCCAGTTTCTTGGAGAGCTCAGAGATCAGGTCAATGCAGTAGCCCTCCAGCTCTGAGCCTCTGCTCATGGTGTACGGGTCTTCCTGAGAAAACACAACAAGGAGTGAGGTGATACAATGCTTTGAAGATAAAGGAAGAAAAAAAAAACATAACTATATATCTATATCTATTTTGGCTCTAAATTTAACAATATGAGTGTTGGTAATTCTTTGATTTAAGAGGACTTCAAGGATTCAAGGGCTTGAAAGGCACTTTAAAAAGACCAGTGCAATGTGTGCCGTGTGCGCTCGTGTGTCATGGTAACAGTAAATAGAATTCTGCTTTTTATACTTTAAAACTGTTTTTTTTAAAAATGTCTGTTGCCATGTTGGATATCAATACCCATTTGTTTGGAACTGGAGGTCCGCTCATATTAAATGTTGCTAATATTCCCATTGCACAGATAAACTGTGTGCACAAAACTACAGTACAAACTACAGTAAACCATAACATTTTGTTATATTGTCGCCTTATACTAAAATCATTTACAATATTTTTTTCCTTCCATAAATCTGGGTTCAATGATTTGATGACAAAGCTAAAAGTGCATTTTTTTTTTTTTTCCAAATTTCACCAATTTATTTAAAAGGAACATTTTTAATATTACATTCACATCAGTATTCAGGCGCTCGACTCAGTGCTTAAAACCCCATTCCCAAAAAAGTTGGAACACTGTGTAAGATGTAAATAAAAACTGAATGCAATGATTTGCAAATCCCATAAACCCATATTTATTTTTTTTGATTTATTATTTTTTTTTGTTGATTTTATACACTTTATTAATCCCCGAGGGGAAATGTATTCGCTACAGCAGGGGGGCTGTCAGGGGGGAGATGCTGCAGCAGGCTGCCACTAGCGCAGTGCCAGGTAACCTGACCTGAGGTGCATGTTTTTGGATGATGGGAGGAAGCCGGAGAACCCGGAGAGAACCCACGCAAGCACGGGGAGAACATGCAAACTCCACACAGAAAGGCCCAGGACCGGATTTGAACCCGGAACCTTTTTTGCTGTGAGGTGACAGTGCTAACCACTGCACCACCGTGCCGCCCTAATTTATTTGATTTAATTGATTTAATTGATTTAATTGAAAATAGACCAAAAACAACGTATCAAATGTTGAAATTGAGAAATTATATTGTTCTATGAAAAATATATGCTCAGCTGTAATGCAAGGGATGCAAAGGATTATTGTTAGTAGAAGGCAATAACGATGACAGTTTGTGCAATTATATCGTTGGCAATACGCTAACTTTGAGGATATGCTATCGGCTTTATAGTTGGTCAACTGACACTTGAAGCAGATGCACTTCATGCTGAGAGGAGAAAGCCTGTTGTTCGGTGCTGTCTGTCTCTATATAAACGTATCTCGTGCACACAAAATGTTATCTAGTGGCCACGATTTAGCATCTCGTGGCCTCGATTTAGTAATTTGTGCACTCAATTTTTTTTTTTTCCTCTATGGACACTCCATAGTTAAGTTAGCTGTTTATTGTTATGTGGTTTAGATCAGGTAATGGCTAGCTCAGTCAGTTTGTCGTAGCAGGTGTTGCTGACCGTGTTTGGACAATTCCAAATGGATGATTAGTTCAACTAATGACAACATAAACTGTACCAAAAAACATTTTAAATGACATATATATGGCTTGGCTGTGGCTTTTTCATGCTATTAGGTCCTGCTAAAAACAGATAAACAAGCTATAATCTAAACTATATATCCAATTGCCATTTGTTTCTACCCACTACTGGATCCATGCAATCTAACTTTAAAATAATCAATTAGAAAAAACTAAAGAAACCTACTAATTAACGGCAAGGCAAGAATATGTAAATTTGAACAAACTGCCTAAACTCTGAGAGCTGATATTACAGACATCTGTGACCCATCAGAATCTGTGACCTGTCCGAATATTTGGTGTCTTCAAAGGGGGTCATGTTTACAGTGAGAAGAGTCAATATATGCCCCCCTCATATGGGGCGGTGCCTGGGTGCTACAGTAACTCACTATCACCTCCCACTGTACAAAGTGGTATTACAACATGGGATTATATTTTACAAATTTAACCTATAATGCTTCCTTTAAGTTAATTTTGATTTGATTATATTCTTCATTTTATTTTATTTTATTTTATACTTCAGAGTAAGTGTGTTATTTATTTGTTATTTGTTTTTCATATTGACTGCAATATTTTCAAATATTTTTTTCAAAATAAATGACAACAACTATGAATTTTGCGTACTTTTCGACAGTGTAGGTGTAGCTAAAGGAACACACTTTCAAAATTTTGCATTACATACTTACATTCTGAAATAATACATTATTGCATGTGACAAATATCAGAGGTATAAACTGTAATGATTATTTATGAAGAAGAATTTGGGTAAAATGTGAATATTTGCTTTCGGTAGTTCTTCCAAATCCTCCTCCAAAGTCTGTCTAACGAAGAGGTTTGTTTACATCTTGTCTGAGCTAGTGGCCAAACTACAAAAAGGAACTTTCTTGTATTCTGGACTCTATTTCACAGCTGCACCTGGAGAAATGCAAAAACAAAGAATACCTTTATAGTGGTGATGGATAACTCCTTGGCATCTAGGATAGAAACAAAAGAACAAACACAATAATCAGTGTTTGTTTCCTTTAATGAAGCAATTCAACTTAATTAAGCATGAGCTCCAGCACAAAATGAGAGGATTTAGTTTAAGCCAGTTCTGTGGCTGATTAGTGGTTTGGTTTCAGGACTTCAAACGTATGTACAAATCAGCTCCTGAAAGCCGAACGAAGCACATTGTTGGCTCCAGTCTCCTTCACGTGTTTTTCTCTCAACCACAGCAGTAAATAAGCCAAACAGCCATTGAAGGACAACCACGGTCTTGTTATTGGTTGTTTTTCAGGAGAGCTGAGAAAGTTGGTCTGTAGTGAAGAGAGCAAGGAACAACAAGAGGGGTAACTGGGCCCCTGCGAGGGGATCAAAGTGAGGACCCGTTCTTGAGGATGTTATTCACCGTCCTACTTCAACCCCCTCCTTCACCATGTAATCAGAGCAGGGGAGGGAGCCCCAGCCCATCCAGTCTGTCAGTACTCATGACACCCACAGTTGTTTTCTATTTGCTGTAACTGTAACCAATGGCATTCGCAGCATGTCCAGCGGGACCTAACATGCCCTGCCAGGGTTGGTCAGAGTCAGGCTTGGGGACGAGCGGAGGTGCCAGGGGTGCAAGTTCTTCATAATTGCATGCCATAACAAAAGCTGGCCTGGTTGGGTCATATAAAACCCATGACACCCTGTCAGCTTCCTCCAGAGAAGATGGCAGGACCTCGGATCTGCGGAGATGCCTGTCATTTCCCTGCCTGCCTGCGGAGTCCTCCCCAAACACGGTTAATTGATTTATCACAGTTCTTTTTGGATCACAGCGAGGCGGTTGCCCCTCCACTGGTGAGAAATGGGATTCAGAGGGTACTCCCTCTGTGCTTTGATAGGACTCCAGCAGTCGAGCCGGGCCAGCGGGGAGAGAGCCTAATGTGAGGAGTGATTTGGGAGCGTGACCCTGTCTCAATAGTCAGCCAGAGCCTGCTGGCAAAGGGCTGGGCTTTAACGCTGTAGACAGTTTACAGAGGCAAGACTGCTCTGGGACAGGACATTTTCTCACTGCCTAAGTAATTGGGCGGAGGCTGTAAACCGTGAGAATGTAAATTGACCGACTGGCATACATGTTTGCCACAGACAGAATTTGGTCAAAGAATGGATTAAAACTGAAATATAAATTAATAATGTGGAGGTTGTACTTGCCAGCAAAATGCTAGAAGCCTATTTCAAAATGGTGAGTCTCTTTTGTTTTTAAATAAAAAAATGTAAAGTAAAAAAAACTCTGGCCTTCAATAGAATTTGGATTAGCGGGGATCCCTTCACCTCAAAAATGTATTTCCCTCACCAGAACAATTTTATGATTCTACAAAACCTTGTGTAAGATGATTGGCAGTAATTGTTTAATGTCTCATGCAAATGTTCTTTCCTTCTACATGATCTCAATAAAAAAAAAACATTTTGGTGAAAATGTTTGATTATTAATGATGAACTATGAGCTATACAGCTAAAACATTTAAGATTACCTTAGGATGGATTTTGTGCTTTTAAACAAGTGAAACTGGCACAAAACATTGGACATGGTTGTATTTAAAAGATGATACATAGACTACATACAAAGCTCAGAAAATAGTAGACCAAAACGTCTTGAAGAAGCATTCTCCCTATTTGTAAAGTTTTTATGAAAATCAATTTTGAAATATCAGTTGACATTTTTTTTTTCATTTTCATCTTGTTATGGGATCTCAAAGATTGGTGGATGTTGGAGCACGCCATTTATAATTACGTTTTATGTAACCATCTTAGTGCTTGATCATTCTAATTCAAGAATATAAATTGGAAACTAAAATATGGGAATATTGTTCTCAGGCTCTGTCCACTGACATCCAACTCACTGTGCTCTACTTCCAACAAAAGTAGTCTGCAGATCCACGATTTCAAGCCAAATCCTCTCCAGTTCATTGGGAGTAATGATTGCACTATTACACGTGGGTAAATATAGTTCTCAGCAGGGATCGCTTTGCATGGTCTGGGAGGAACAACAGCACCCGCAGCAATGTGGTGACAGTCCAAATAGTTTCTTTACAATTTTTGAGATCTCTTTAGCAAAGACAACATTGAATATTGCAGCAAAAGATAAGGTGTTAAACCCCGACAGAGGAGAGATTAAGTTGTAACATGAAGAAAATCATTGCAAAAGTGCAAAAAGGTAAAGTCTGTAATATAACGCTGTGTTCTGCAACAAAAAGATGAATCATGACAACCCTATGTGTAATTTCACTACAATTCTGGCCTCCGGTCAGGGACTACAGGTGGAAAATAATCCAAATCTGGTGCAATAAATGTACTGTCCATTGGTCCTTTTAGATAAACTGTGTGCAAAGCGTTGCAGGTAAATTGCACACACTCGTCTTACCTGCAGTGACGACCCATGCAGTCAGGGCTGCTACACACAAGACCAAAGCCCTGCAGATTTTCATGTTGCCACAACACTAAAAGAAAAGAACAAGATAACATTTGAGTTCTTTAGAAATAATTATTGACACCAATAATCTCAATCTCAATTTCTGAATTTTACATATAACATTTACAGTACCTGCAAGGATTATGTTTGAATATGTTAGGTTAGCTATAGAACAAGAATATCCTTACCTTCAAAATAATGTGTGAGAATTCACAAGAAGTCTTGTAAGTGGGCAGTGGGAAGGACTGTGTGAAGCAGAATGTGGTGTGGGTTTATAT
Organism: Brachyistius frenatus; assembly: GCF_029030835.1. Taxonomy (NCBI): domain Eukaryota; kingdom Metazoa; phylum Chordata; class Actinopteri; family Embiotocidae; genus Brachyistius; species Brachyistius frenatus. Next base: position 101,535 of record NW_027210833.1, on the reverse strand, counting down.
GGTCAGCACGAGGAGGGAGGAGGTAGGAACTCAGAGGGGGATAACTGTCGTGATTGTTGACCAGATTCAAGTCTGAAGAAAGATTATATCAAATTACTGGAGCCAGATGTATTTTTCGAATGTCAAATTGTTAAAATGTTTACACTTGTAAGAATAAATACATGCGTACGTACAATACATGCTCACACTTGTATGAATAAATACATTTGGGGTAAGCCATGTTTCTCCAACTATTCCAACTGAAAACAGCAAATAAACTGATCCGAATGATTACAGTATACTGCTGTCTAAGTGAGAGTTGTATTTTGTCGGTTTGATTTTAAACCCATTACTTCTAGACTTTAGTGTAACTGTTACCACATGTGTTTTAAATTGTTACATAACAGGATTTTTTTTTTTAAAACAAAGGAAGTGGGTGGGGTTGAAGGTTTGGAGTTTGGCAGGTTGGGGTTGGGTGGTGGTGCAATGAGCGTACAGATGGATGAATTGGCAGTCACAAGAGAGTCAGCGGAAGAGATTTCTGTTTTGGAGCGCATTTTCTCTCACTCCATTCGATGACTGACACCTCAGCATAAATTATATCTCTCCTGTAAAACAGCAACTGCGAGAACATCTGATGGTCACTGAAAGACACAGAGAAAACCGCATGCAGAAGGTTTTGTAATTTGAGGTCAGGGTGCAATTTATACCTTGTTTGACATCTGTTAAAACTCCTCCAAGCCCCTAAAGTTAAAACCCTAAGGTTCCATAATCTATAGTAATTACAAGTAAAATTCCTGAAGGTCAATCATTTGTTTTAGGAATATTCATACAACACAAACCAAATTAGTTTACTTGCACAAAACCTTTAAAAACCGGCAATGATTTCATCTTGAAAGGAGGGACTGCATTCACTGTATGAGACAAAAACATTTTCTCAGGCCTGAAGTGCTCGACAAGCCCTAGAGGTTTCAGTTGAGAGGCCAAGATGTGCCAAATTGTCTGGATAAATACGGCTTTAAAAGGGACTCCTTGGAATCCTAATGAAGCTGTCTTTTGTGTTTGTTAGCTGGCTGGAGCAGAGTCTGTGGCGTTAAAATGAGCATGTCGCGCTTCACAAAGTCTAACAGAGAGGCCTGGCAGTGCCTGACAGCTCACCAGAGGTGGCTGTCAGCTTTGGAAACCACAGACTTGACAATGGACAAACCTTTGACGGACAAACCGCCGTCCTAAGAAAGCATGGAGCGACTGCAGGGTTTCTTAGGTTTCCAAAGTCCCAGACATTGTTGTCCACAACAAAGTATTTGTCAAGTGCAGACTTGATCAGTACTCCAGGGGTCAAAGGTAGCTGATACCAATGATTTTCATTAGATTCCTTAAAGGTATGCATGAATCCATAACACAAGTTACTAACTAGTATCATCAGTACCAATTATATAATTTTTTTATATAGGTTTCAGTGGAAGCTGCATGTTGTTTTAAAGGATCCATTTTTTTTGTCTTTTGAAAAGATCTGATAAAAATATGTTTTTCTCTCCTTCATTGACTGGTTGAGCTTGTCATTAGATTTCAGTGTTTCTCCTGGAACATTCTCCTTTCCCGCAGGGGTTCTCGGGGTTTCTTTTGCAAGAGAAGTTGAAAGAGGAGATGGCTGGTAAACACAGACCCAAGCAGAGTCCATAATTACAGCAGCAAGCAAACCCTGCCAAAACCAAGGTTAAAGGCTTTTACATGTCAGTTTAAATATGGCTCAGTTTTACTGTTTTTTTAATGACTTGTCTTTGTCTCTGAACCAATAAAGCTGCAAATGGATTGAGTGCAATTTAAATGAGACAGCTGGAAAATGTTCAGTAATATTCATTTGGGATTTATTCAGGTCATAAATACACAATGTTTCAATTCAATATTGTCCCTAAATTTTGCACAAAGAACTGGCATGGCAGGCCAAACAATACAGCAGTTCGACAAATAAACGTGTTTCGATACAGATCATTCTCATCCTATACCTTGGACCAATGAGAACACAGGGTTACAGACATGATGGTCTTCTGACCACCATGAGACAATCTAAAAAAAAGAGATTTGGAATATAACAAATCTTCATATAAAAACTCCTTGTAAAATAAAGCATAGCCGTGGGATAAACATTACAGTGCATAAAAGTCATGCAGAGAAGACAAAGGGGCTAAACTTGGGATGGAGTAGTCTACCACTGCTTCAAAATACAGGATCTTAGTGCTATGGCATGCCACAGATCCAGAAGTCAGCAAAATATTGGCAGGTTAGTCAAATTACAATGTAATCACTACACAAAGAATACAAAAAATTAGGCCCTTTAATCCAGCATTGTAGGAATGAAGTTTTTTCCCATTATTTTTCAGCAAAGACAGACAAGCCTCAGCTTTAGCATCAAACTGTAAATTATCTTCAATATGATACCACGCCATGATCTTTAAAATATTGCTAGTGGATGGATAGGCCAAAAATAACGACTTGACATAAAGCATCTAATTTTCAACACGATTAAAGTATATCATTACAGTTCAAGTAAACAAAAACAATGGATTAGTTAAAATCCTGCCCTCTAGTTGTGATCTATTGCTACTGTATGCTTAAGTAATGCTCCAAAAATACTTAAAACTTGAGAGTAGATGATAATTAACGTAAACGACATAAAAACTCCTTGTATTTATCACTAAATACTTCGGGCATTTATCTAACAACTGGTGCAAACAGATGACAGAGCTCTACTAAGAACTGCTTTGAGACAATGTTTTCTGATTGCACAGGTTAAAAAAAAAGATCTTGCACAACTTTAAAATGTAGATACATTGTTCAGGAATTACTAATTCAGTGGAACACAATTTTCTGAGATTTTTAAATAATCTGTATTGTGAATCAGTTTCCTGTAAGATATTCTGCAAGATATACAATTTTTTTCTTAAAAAGATTTTGTACTGGGAAAAAACTGGACTGTGTTCCAAGTGAGTAGCTGTGTCTCTCACGCTCAATTTCAAGTCAGCTGGTTCCTAGAGTTTGAGCATGAAAAAGACTTCACTGTTTTCAGTGTCTGGGGAAGACTGGGACTGGATTGGGGAGGGGGGTCCAAGGGGGGTTAGCTGACTCAGCAGGTCAAGGCTGCTGCAGGGACTCCGGGCCACGCAACACGCCCCTTCGGGGTTCCCCCGCTCCTCTAGGGGGCTTGCATTATTTCCACTGTCAATAATGCCAGTAAGACTAAAGCTTGCACTTCTGGCCTGGAGTAGGCCCTGGAGCCTCTGCCTTTCCTGGGCCTTCTTTGCCCTGTTTGCAATGTACCGCACCCTGCTCTGGCTCCTTGACGACGTCCTTCGCACCAGCGTCTCATCCATGGACTCCTCGTGTGGATTTTTAGGCCTATTTTCTGGGGCGAAGTCGCTCGCAGTCAGGGGCTCCACATCAGTAAGCTTCCGTAGCTTCTCTGTCAGGTCACTGGGTGGCCGAGATTTTTGTGGGCTGCCTTTACGTAACTGGTCCCTGGTTGGCCTAACAATGAAGCTGCGGCTAATGCTTCGGTACTTGCTATCAAAGTTGCAGGAAATGTCATCAGAGGTCAGATCCCCAAGGCTTTTGGACATGGAAGCTGTAACTGTTGGGGTTTTAGCTGCAGTGGATGACCTTCTGGTTGATGACTGCTTGAGTCCTTCCATGTAGAGTCGGCTCCAGGTGTGCCTCCTTTGAGTTAGTGTGCCAGGTGAATCCACTGAAGCTTCCTGGGCTGGCTGCAGCAGGCGGGGTTTAAGCTCATCTTTAGGGCTCTCACTTTGTTGAAGATTGGGGTTTGACTTGCTCTTGCTAACTTGTATGGCATCGTACGAGACTAATGCCGAGTGACGGCACTTGACCCAGGGAGGACCACAAGTGCTGCTGGCTGTGGGCAGGTTGCTGAGGCTCTTTTTGGCAAGGTTTGGCAGGGAGAGGTCGATGACAGTGTCACTTGAAGAGATGCTAGAGGACGAGGACATGCTGTCTCGGCAGCTGCCCGGCTCCAGCCTGCTCCAGAGGCGATCATTCATGGTAGCATCTGTACATACCTCTGGTACGGCTGACTGGGCTGGTCCAGCTAGGGCTACATCCACCTGAACATGGCCCCCACTTTTTGTTCGTCTTACTGGTGTGTGGGATGGCAGATGGCTATAAAGTGCTCTCCCGGTCTGGGCATTCTGACATGCAGGGACTGGAGTTCCAGCGCACATTGAAGCAGCAAGAGACTCTGCTTTGTGGTCAGACTGTAACTCTACTGGTTGGTTATTCTTCTGGTTTGGTGTGTGCTCCATGAATGACTGAGGGCCTCTGTGCATCAGGGCGTCTGGACTGCACTGTGACTGTTCAGTTTTCTCAATGGGTGTATCCAGGGGCAATGACATGGTTCTGGAAATGTTATTTGGGTGTCTGCTCACATTACTAGTACCACGTGCCACTCCATTTGAAGGAACAGACAATGGGGAATTTGCATTTATTGCTGTGTATGGTGAGTGCAGTGGTATATATGACGATTGATGTGAAGACAGACTCTCTTCTAGAGTAGAGGCAGAGAGGATGAAACGGATGCTCCTGGTATCTTCTGGGCTTAGTGCAAGAAATGGAAGAGGGGCAGCTGGTCTCTGCACTGTAGAATAATCTATGACAAGACAAGGAAGACAACAAACAAAAGGTATCATTGTTATTTATGTTTGTGGTCACTGGAAGCCTTTCTATGTAAAACTGTACCAACTTTAAAACTAGGGATGCACTGATCCTACAGTCGTGGACGAATTAGTTGGAGCCCTTAACAGCTCGTTAAGACAAACTGTCAGTCCCCCTGAAAAGCCATGAAATGTAAAGCTATATTTTTCATGTATGCCTGTAGCCAAAGCACAGAAAGTCTGAAAATATATTTTTTTTTGTTTAATTAGTATCACACGTCTTCAATCTCAAGCTCATTCTGCCTAAAATCCCGTTACTAAAAAAGTCCAAACGCAGTGTATAATGTAAATGAAAACAAAATGTGAGGATTTGTAAAACAGGTAAACCCGTATTTAACTTAATTAATTGGAGAAAAGACCAAATACAACTTATCAAATGCTGAAACGGAGGATTTGTTTTTGTTTCATGAAAAATATATGCTCATTTGTAATTTTATATCAGCAACACGTTTCAAAAAAGTTGGAACAGGGTCATGTTTAACACTTATTTGCATCACTTCTTTTAACAACACTCTGTAAACATTTTGGAACTGAGGTGAGGAGTTTCTTGAGTTTTGAAAGTGAAGTGTTGTCCCATTCTTGTCTAAATAAAGGATTTCAGCTTCTCAACATGTAGTCTGAATGGTAACATATGCTGCTCCAAAACCTTTAAACAGCATTCAGCATTAATGGTTCCTTCCCAGATGTGCAAGCTACCCATGCCATGTACACTAATGCATCCTCATCACGGATGCGAGCTTTGAAACTATGCGCTGATAAAAAGCTAAATGGTTCCTCTTCCCTTTAGCTCGGAAGAAACAGCGTCCATGATTTCCAAAAAGAATTTAAAATTTGTATTTGTCAGACCAAAGGACAGTTTTCCACATCACCTCAGTCCATCTTAAATAAGCTGGGGCCTAGGGAAAGCGGCAGTGTTTCTGGATCATGATGATATATGGTTTCTTCTTTGCATGGTGAAGTTTTAACTTGCATTTGTGGATGCAGGGATGAACTGTGTTCACAGATGATAGTTTTCAGAAGTGTTTCTGAGCCCATTCAATGATTTCCACTACAAAATCATGCCTGTCATACTGTCTGAGGGCGCAAAGATCACAACCAGCCAATATTGATTTTTGGCTTGGTCCCTTGTGTCGAAATTTCTCTGGATTCTCTGAATCTTTTAATGATTTTAGGTACCGTATATGATGAAACCCCCAAATTTTGGGCAGTTTTTGGTTGAGAAATGTACACAGTCTTGTTCTATTTGTACCCAATCATGTTACTGACCTGTTGCTAGTAAACCTTATTAGTTGTGAGAGGTTCCACCAGGTGTTTTTTTTTGCGTTACACAACTTTTCCAGTCTTTTGTTCTCCCTTTCCCAATTTTTTGGAAACATGTTGCTGCGATCAAATTCAATATGGCCATCCATTTTTATAGAAGAAAAGTTTTTTTTTTTTATTAAATGTCTTTTGTCGGTTACAAATTATTTCAGAAAATTGTGAGTTTCTTTTTTTTTTTTTCGTGAAAGGGCATCAACAAATTCATCCACAACTGTATCTGTTGGTTTGGTATCAGCTTTTATTTTGACCTAAGTAAACATGTGCTTAATGTGACTAATTCACACTAGACTAAATACAGTTTTCTTTCATGTTGTAGCTAATTTTGATGCGTCAAGCTTATGTTTCAGCAGAAACATTTATAGCAATAGGGCTTTCACACCATTTAGCACTCGAGCCCTAATAAATGCATGTTAATGTGAAGGTAGTGGAGGTGTTGCTACTTGAAAACTGATGACAGGGCCACTTTTTCAATCTTTGTTGTAAAAAATAAGAGCTGAACTTTTAGCAGGAGTGTTAAAACACTGGAATGATACATTTAATTATTGGTATTGGTTCATGAGCAACATGATAGACACACAATTTGAGGGGTCCAGTAAAGAAATGTCAATGGTGGATGTTGATTTTTGAACATCTTATTAAGTTAAGTTAAGTTAAGAAGAAATGCGAAGGTTCAGTTGATAAAGAGATTGTGCACAATTAAAAGATTTTTATTATAATAATGACGCCACTTTAGTGCACAAAACATTAACAAATAAACTGGACTAATGGTGTAATTGTTGGTTATTAACTGAGCTTTCAACTGCATCTCATGGCCTTTATCAGCAAATGGACAGTTTTGCTACGTACACTTGCTGACAAAAGCTTTGAGATGAGATGCCCGTAAATGCTAAAAAAAATTTAAAAAAAATTAAAAAAAAAAAAAAATTGCAAGTGGATAGCTCTAGCAATTTCCTTGGCCACGTACTGTTCCTAATGATAATTCCAGTTTATTACAACTTAATATATATATATTTTTTTTTTTAGCCATACCATCTTTTTGTATACATTATAGTCCCTCTTGAGGCATCAAAACCTTAATAGGACTTCTTGTATAAATAAGGCTCAACTAAGAAACTTGACAAGGAACATGGCGAAGACTTAGAACAGTGTTGGAACACACCGATGCCATCAGGAAAACATACAAGCTATTTAAAAACCTGAATATCAGGAGGATCATCTAAAAAACATTATTTCAACGGTAAAAACCCAAGCAATCACACCTGAAACATCCTTAATGCAGATTTGATCATGTGAAAAGGCAATGATGTGAAAAGACAAAGCTAGCATGGTGCTCTCACTACTCACTGATGTCATTTTGAGTTAGTGCAGTTTCGACAATATGTGAAAGTGGAGAAGAATATGAATTTCAAAGCCCAGCCAAACTCCCACAGGTGCATCACATATGGGTCATGAGGAAATCAGACTGGTGAGACAGAGAAGACTGATGGGTGAAGGATGCATTACAGGCTGCATGCATTCAGTTAGTTTACCTGGCTGTGGTCATCCCCTCAATTCTGCACTAGGAACAGAGAGAGCGTGCAAACGGGACAGAGAGGAAAATGGAATTTAACCAAACTGGTTAGAGGAAAAGATGAAGAGGTAAAAATGTAGGCAAGGAAACAGCTCCCAGCGCAGAGAAAGCATCTTTACAAGGTAGGTTAATGCAAACTGGTATCCAAAATTGACATGAGAGCAGATATAAAAGCAGTTGTTTTACACTGAGAGTAAGGACAAGAGGTAAATGTGCTACAAAATGATAGTAAGACGTGATAAACCCCTAAGTACAATATGCATCTGCAAGCACCATATGACTTAGCTGATGTCAGCACACATTGGCTATTGTAACGAGGCCAGAAACTTCAAATTGAACTCCTTAAACTTAGTTTTCCCCACACCATTCATTTTAATAGTGAAAAAGTATGGCCATCATGTGATAAAGGGAGTTAGTTTGTGTAGAACAGCTGGTGTTGTGCAGGAACTCGACTCCCCCTGGAACATGTCATGTGAGGGACGAAAAGAGGTTGTATGTGGGTGTATGTGCGTGTGTGTGCGTGTGTGCGTGTGCGTGTCTTCACATGGACAGATGTCAGTAAATCTTACAAGAAAAAAAATTATGTAGTCAGTATAAATGCAGACTACAGAACAACAGGAAAAAGGTTGACATCATGATTGTATTTATTGGGGGGGTTAGATGGGATATATTAAATTGCTTATGTGCAGATACAAAAATATGTAATCATTATCCATTAGTCTTATCATAATATTATAATATATGATATAATTGGTTCAAGGGATGATGAAATAAACAGTCTGTACCAAATAGTTTGGAACATGGATGCACCCTTAGGATGGATTACTAGCTGTTAGCATGTAAAGTAGACTAAATTGGGGGAAGTTGTATGTGTGCTCTCTTAGTTTTCTGTATGGATGTTGTGTTAGACCATACACATTCAAATGAATCTGTTAAATTGAAACTAATACTATTGATTTTAGGGGAAAAAACTTACCACTTTTCTCATCTGTCAAGCACGTAGGCGGGTAGTATTGGGTAGCATTTTTTAAGGAGAGAAAGCAAGCTTGGAGTCATTTGAAAAATAAGGCTTACATGAAAGGTACAAAAACTACAGCTAAACTCTAAATTGGAAGAGATGGATAGAGATAAGTGTGTGTTTGTGTGTGCAGAAGGGGGTGGGGGGTTATACCTGACTAGGGACAACTGGGATGACGAGGTGTCATACTTACAGGTACACAGCAGAGGGAAGGGTTTGAAACTAGAGGCTACCAAATATTTGTGATATTTGCATGTATAGAGGTTAACTGGAGACTACAGTCTAAAGTACATAAAAGGTCCACACGGCTACAACAGATCATCTAGCTGGTTATTTCTACGGCTGCCTCGGATACATCTTACCCGCAAAGAACATCGGCGACTTATGACGCAACTCTTCCATTTTCTGGGCAAACAGGGCGTTCATCTCTCGCTGCAGGGTGCCTACAGCCCTCTTGCGGCTGTCAAGGACAGAACGTGGAGGCAGCATAGGAGGCAACTCCAAACTGCTCAGACTGCCAAAGCTGCCGCAGCTGCTACTGTCACTAAGTGAGAGACCTTCATTTGCACTACCGTTCGTAAACGAGGCGAGTGCTGAGCTGCAAACTGTGCCATAGTTTGGGGGTGTTGCCTGCTGCCAACAGAGGTTGGTCGTGCAGTCTGGTGTGAGGCTTGGGGCTGGTGTAACAGTGTTGGGGGAGTGTTGACGGGGAACACTGCAGGACCGCGAGTTCCTGTGTAATGCGTCAGACTGAGGTCGGATGTGTTGGGCGTCGAGAGTTTGCCTGGCTTTGGATCTGGGGAAAGGGATAGGTCGAAGGAGAGCCTGGGGCGAGTACTGAAACTGGGCCTCCATGCAGGACTTGGGTTTGAGAGGAGAATGCTGTAAGTCTGGCTGGGCAGATAGGGGTTGGGGCTGGGGCTGAGGCTGATGCTGGGGCTGGGGCTGGGGATGGGGATGGGGCTTGTCAACCAGTTCCAGTAGAACTTGTCTCTTGTTGGTGGAGGAGCTATCATTTCCTTCCTGTGTCTTCCCATTTGTCACTTTCAACTTGCATCCCTGCCTTTCCTCAACCTGAGGCTGATCCTTTCGTTCAGCCTCTGGACTCTCCTGCGAGCCGATCACACACGTGACGCAGTTGGAAGACATCCCCACCCTGCCTGAGCTGCTCAGTGCAACACGGGCAAACACCCCTGGCTTCATATCGATCGGATCATGGGAGCGGAGCCGACTGGCCCGTTTCAGAGGCTCACTCATGGGTCGCCGTTGAGCAAAAAAGGAGGTCTTACCTTTACCTCCCTCAGGGTGAAAAGCCCCATTGGTGTCAGGATGGTCCCAAGTGCCCTTGGTTTGATGGGATGCCAGTGAACACCCGTTGCGGTGTTGTGGGGGTGTGAACTGGTGAGAGGCGGCAGCAGAGGCCTTGTCCCTGTCCTCAGGCTCTCGCACCTCAATGGCGCCCTCCGAGCTGCAGTCTTTGGTGTCGATGGCGATCTCTGGTAAGCCCTTCTTGATTTTGGGCTGACCTTTGGTGGGTGCACTGGCAGTGCGGCGCAGGAGGTGGGCACCGAATGGGTGCTTACGGCTGTGCTGTACAGCAGCATGGCTGTCCAGGGAAGCCTGCTTTGGGTTTCTGTGAAACAGGCCTTTTATGCCGCCGGCTGCTCTGGCCTGACAAACACACAACAGAACATTGTCAAACACACAATCAAATTTTAAACAAGAATGTACAAGTTACAAAAAGGACACAATAAGTGTTTGCCATAATATAGGTGGCACGAGTCCACATTGTATTATTGCAATAATACATGGGCAGTTTTTGTACAGTGAGCATGCTTAAAGAGTAACAAATTCTACCAATATCCAGATTCACTTAAGTAATTTCCTGTGCGTGGATGATCACTTACAGATTACACTTTACATGATCATTCAGCTGTTAATGCGGATCTACTTTAAATTTCACTTGGATTCAAAGTGTTTAGTGACATTTTGAGCAGTACGAAGGTAAACACACAAATAATTCTTCCGACTGTTTGATTCTACAAATAAACATGGTGACTTTCAAAGTGCGGATCTTACAATTAAAAAATAATATAACTTCTTATTTTGGCATTCCTTAGTTGTAGAACCACAAATGAGTGGATGGCTTTGATTACTGGAACACTACAGCAATTTTTATTAAGGCTGCTTGGCAAACTTTGCTACCTGTAACAATATGCTTTACTCTCATAAACGTTCTAAAAAAAATAGTGGCCTAACGATGAAGAGAAAAATACAGATTCCTAAGGATATTTTTTGTGTATAACCATTATCAAGAGTCTTTGCCAGTTTGGCTAATATTCAGATTGCACCGTCATGAAGAATGTAACATTGCATGGGTGTTTCCTGTGCCTTTGGGGGCTATATGAAGTCACAATTACTTGGACAAAGATGACATTGAATGAAGACATTTAGACAATACCAGTGATGATTGTGAAGCTCACTTTGACATTCTTGTAGATAACATTAGACCACACAAATGCCCAAACAAATTAAGCTTTAGTGGGACAAGGCATTATAAGGTGCCTTTCCACCAAAGGAAATTTTCCTGTGGAACATTTTGAGGGGAATTAGTTTCTTTACCTGTGTGCCAGAGGTTGAAGGGGTCTAAATTAAGTTCCAGAGAGATGTTTTAAATGCAAAAAAATGTGGGCTCTGCTTGGGGGATTGTATTTTCTGAAGGTTCACAAACTTTTGAAGAGGTGAACATTCCTGGCTAGTCAAGTACACTGGTCATTGGACTAATTCACTTTGCTCCAGGGCCCTGCTGTAGGAACACAAATCACAATGGATAATTTACCCCTCGGAAACTTCCTGGGCAATAATTCTTGGGAATTTAAAGTTCCTCAAACTTCTGGTGGAAAAGCACCTATATTATATCGCCTAAAGTAATTTCCATTACTTGTTATCAAAAGTGGAAGAACAACATGAGAGAAGTAGATCCAAATAGTCTCACTGCTGACCACTGTGGTGAATGGCTTACAAAACATCGATCAAGAGGACAGACAAAATAACAAGATGATAAAGAAAAAGAGGTCTCTAGCTGAGTGAAAAAAATAAATATGAGTTTAAGTGCACAAGATGGTTATTCAGCTCTCAGGAGATGAGACTCAATAAATCAAGTTCTTCTGCTTGAGGTTCCTTTGGCCCAAAAAGCTTCTATCCAAAATAAACAACAATCTGACATTCTGCGACATATACTTGCTTGTAGTCTTACTTATAAGCAGACGAGAAGTTCAATATTAAGTCCCTGTTTTTTTCGTTTTAGCCAGTCTTAGGTCAAAAACTGGGGCAAGGTTTTGACAGCTCCAATATGTTATAACTGCTGCAGTGTTAGAGTCCTCAAAGACACCGGGTTTATTTTAACCCTGCAGTGCATCACACTGAAAAAAACTTGAGTCAAGAAAAAAATGCTCTCTGTTAATAAAAACAAAAACAGCAGCGATAAGTCATTGCAGCCAGGCAGATTTCCAGACTAACATTTCTCAGTTGTTTTTATGACATTGGATCTACTTGGGGGAGGGGAGGGGTTCAATGACAATGCAGGCAAGTCAAGCCCTCATAACTCATGTGAGGCATGAGTTGACCATATAGTTGTTAATGTTAATTAGTTGGCTAACAAGAAGGATGTGTGCAAGGGGGAGTGTGTCACTTCGATGGCAAAGAGGGTTAGAGCGTGTGGCTCATGCAAGAGGCCAACTGGGTCTCACTACACCTGAGTTTTGAGTGGCAGCTTCAGGGCTCCTAAACATTTCCTGCCTCTAAATGGAGGTTTTGGTAAAAGAGGGTTCCACTGAAAACACAAACAGACACAGGAAGAGAGCGAAAATCAGAGAGGGAGAGGATGAAAGAGAGAAAGGGGGTAGGGTGGGATCAGGAGAGAAATCGCAACAGGAGGGACACTAACAGCTGAGAAAGAGGAAGTTCAGAGCAAGGACAATGTGAACAACAAAGTGCTCATTTACAACATGTCTGGAGACAGCTGAGTGCATTAAAACTTAAGGGTCAAAGGGAAAGTAAGTCAACGCTGGTGTGGTGACAGCAACAACTGCCCTCATAACATTTTAAAACTGAAATGATAGAATTACATCACATATAGTCAATATACACGTATCTGTATGAACCACATTTGCAACACCACCATTTTACTTGATAAAATGAAAAAAAAAAAAACGTAAATAAAGAAATAAAACTGATATGAATGGTTTCAACTGAAATTTATGCTGAATTAAACGGAAATGTTGACAAGGACCAACTCAGAAATTGCAAATGCATGATTGTTCTGTAGACTAAATGGCCAAAAATATGAGGGCACCCAGCTGATGTTGGGCAGTAAGGTCTGACTTGACTTTCATAGAATTCTAATCCAGTCCTACCTATTACAATAATTAGTGCAAATTCAACCAATCCCCACAATATTTGTGGTAGCTTAAAGTTTTGTGAAATTCCCGTGATTTCTCTGTAAAAAGGAAACTAAATAGAATCCCTGCGGAGACATTGAGACACAAGGTAAGCCTTTCAAAACAAAACTTGCTTTGTCAGCAAAAACAGCTCATCATTTGCAATTAGCAAGGCTCTTCAACCTCTCCTCACCTCATTAAAACAATGCACATGCTCATTAAACAGAAAAAAAACAACCCACCCAAAAAAGTGATGGGGTTAATGAGAAATATGGTCTTATCATAATCATAATCTTTCAGTATATACCCTGTGACCCTACTTCTGTAATGTGCAGTATTCTTATTTCAATGGTAAGTAATTCCATATATTACTTCCTATGAAAGTCCCATATGACTACTTGTATATAGTCATATATAACTACTGCATACTCAAGCAGTTGTTATCCCAATTGTTTTCCTCAACTTGCAATTTTTTACTGCAAAGGAATTACATAAAACTCCACAAACTGCGCTGCGATTTTTTTTTTCTACATATATATAAAAGCTGCAGCAAAATCAAGCATTTTTCATTGCAGAAATCATAAAAAAATAAAATAAAATAAAAAACAAAACAACTGCAAAATTCTTGCAGGAGTGTTATTTACTTATTTTGAAAACAAAATTGAGAAAATGTGGATACAATTGTATTAATAACTTCATATAAATTGTAATTAACACAGTCCCAGGGTTTATTGTACAGACTTTCAAGACATTCATATTTTGAAAAGTTATAACGCTATTGTTCCATTCGTAAAACAAATGTAACAGCTTTTGGTAAATTTTCAGACGGCTTTGTCAGTGGCACCTACCTTACCAGTGATGTCATTCACGGCAAAATGGACAAAGATGGAAGCCTCCTCCATACCTTCCAAGTAGACGTGGCGATACCCTGCAGACAAAAACATCACAGCACCACCAATCAGATCAAAGATAAAACTGTAGGGGGTCGATAATCAATCAGTCTAGTAGTAGAGATCCTATCTCCGGGTAAAAGACAAGTCACATATAATAGGGAGTGGGAAGATAATGTTCCATAGTTATGAACTTTGGGTAATGCATAATGTTTCAAGGATCCTGCTTCCTTTCTGTTGGTGAGTTTGAGCCGGGACTCTGCTCACAAAGCTGAATAAGCTTTTTTATGCGCACTAAAGGACTAGCCTGTAAAATCAAGTCACCATCAGTCAATCACATTGGCTGAATGCTTTTGAAAGGTTTGTATTTTGTTTGGTTTAATAATTGGACTGTGACTGTGCTCTTTCCATATCATGCACCGTCACCAGGGCAGAACTGCTCATGTGCTTCAAAGGATTCATAACTTTTAAAATCACACAAAGCAAATGCACTCAGTCCAAAAACAAGAACATTTCCAATGTCCAAGTTCCAAGTATGGGAATGAAGGCAGTCTATTGGAGTTTGTAATCCAGTGTTGAACTCATTTTTCCAAATACTGTGGCTTTTTATTGTAATTAGTTTTCTCCTGATGAGCTCCTTTTTTCTTGTTCTGATCCTTTCTCCTTCATTAAACAATTCAACCTTTTATATTTTTACCCAAAGGGCCTTGGCACCATCGTGTGGTAGGAGCCCTTCCTTCACAAGATGACACCCCTTTTCCCAACATGCAATGCGGCATTACACGCCATCGCATTCCATCTAGGTCATTTTATTCCTGTATGGCAGCACTATTAAAATTCAATGCAAGTTGAATGGATAGGAAGATCACTGCGTGCTCGGGGGCCACACAGAAAACTTTGTCAATTCAAAAAACTCTTCATGGTAATAGATATACCAGTACATGAGATAAACTAATCACGCTCATCCCTTTTATGGAATCAGTTTCAAAAAAGCAAAATACAAGATGAACATAGCAAAATAGTATCGGTCTGTTTATGATAATATCAAAACAATTCCAAGCAGACGTGAGGTGCTTATGGCAGGTCGATATCTGTATATGTTAAAGGTGAAAACAGTGAAACAGCATCCGGACAGGCATCTTCTTGCAGCGCATGTAACATTTGAAATGGGCCGTAGACTCGGAAAATCCGGGGTGTCTGGCAGGGCGTCCCTTGAGGCTACTTAGCCCAGTATTATTCTGTCTGTCTGTTGGGTGGTGAAAACTGTTAGTTCAGTAAACAGTTCCACTTCTATAGAGATGACATCGATGTTTGATTCCATTAATCCTGCTGAAGCCTCCACAGAAAAGCTGTGAGACAAACAATTTTACAATTCAAACAATTCTAATCTCTCAAGAGGCTATACAGAAACTTGATTTACTTTACTTAAAAAATAAGCCTGTACCGTCATGGCTTCTGCTCAGAGTTCAGGGAAATGCTTCATCAGTGATTAAGCCACAAATTAAGATGGATGTTTTTGGATGAAGGCTTATTGGCCGTGTTTGATCAGTATGGCATTTTCTGGGCTTGGTTATTAAACACAAGTTTTGGTTGTACTTTATTAAGAACTATCTGGCAACCTGTGCAAACGATGGAGATGCTAGGCTGATCTTCTTGAAAACAGTTCCAGCAGCTACAGTAACTACCCCTTAAACCACAAGTTGTTATTTTCACATGTTTCTGTCTGTGTACAAAATGTCAAGTTCCCAATTAATCAAGGTTTTTTTGTGGGCTCAGATTCGAGACCTTTAATAGTTTCTGCCAATATGAGTCAGATCCGAGGTTGATATTTACCTTCATGACACAGCTGCCTACAGCACAATCACGCTAAGGTAATTTGTAATAATATCCTTAATGTTGGTACATATCCAGTAAGGAGTAAACAATTGAAATACAACATTTGAAATAATGAGCTTTAAATTTGTTGGTATTTTTGAATTTTGGACAGAGCCGGGTTTGTTGTTTTGTCCCTGCTTCCCGTTTTCATGTGAAGCTGAGTTCACCACATCTTATTCCAGTCTTGCACACAACACACATGGAAATTTGTCTATTTTCCAAAATACTTATCTGACCCATTAAAAAAAGTACATTACTGGTCGGCCAAAGAGATCCTGATATTGACTATTCTTAAAACATATCAGGTTAAGCTGCTTCATATAAACCATATCAGAGAAAGAGGACAATGCCATATACCAGACTTTTAGTGAACCATCACCATTCCCTCTTATTTTTCTTACCCTCAGCAAATTCAATTTCCATGTCTATGAAAATTATATCACCGGAACGCAGGACACAAAATGCAACAACATAGCTTTTACAGGTCGCCGTAGAAACGTGACACGGGTGGCAGCTCCATCTAAAAAGCAGGTGCTTTGCTGCATCTTACCTGGCATCATGCTGTTGAGGGCGATGGTGCGTTGGCCGATGAAGTCCTGGCCGATGGGGTCATGATCCCACACGAGGAAACGCACCAGGGCCAACTCCGGCATCTGAACTGTGAACACCAGAGTCTCCTCCCACATTGGGTTGAACCCTACGAGGCCATCCCAAGTAAGGTTTGCAGAAGGGGTGTAGGAGAGGAGGTGGGTGAGGGAGGAGAGTGCGACGGAGGACGGAGAAGGAGGAGAGGAGATGGAAGAAAAATTGTGTGAGACAGCAGAACAGGAGTGTAACAAAAGAAGTCAGACAAAATAAAAAGAGAGGATGGAAAGAGCGGTCGAGATGGAGGACAGAGAGAGTGGACGGGTCAAGAGAGAATCCGAGCGAGCTCACCACTCATCAATTATTCAGGGTTTGTTTGTGAGAGAGACAGCAGACTGCGAGGTGCTGCGTATGCACATCTCCTCATGCTGCGCTAATCAATTATAGATCAGAACTCATACAGGCAGCTCAAACACACCCATGAGTAGAGTGACACATTTCACCGGTGCAGCACTACAGTCGTCACACACATTAATCACATGTCAAAGGCAAACCACAACAACACCACAGCTCTCCTCGTGCAAACAGCTGAATGTCATGAGTGGCTCAGATCACATAGAAGACCTGAGGAGCAGTCAGCAGTCAGGGACCAATGAGTGTCCACTCAACACTTTTCAGTTTTACAGCCTGGTAACACCTGCAAGGGATCCAGTGTAATGAATCCACATGTCCTTGCAGAATTGAACAAAACAAGCCCAGCGAAACAGGATAGACAGGAAAGGCACAGATCTGGATGAATAGGAAGACGATAATCTTCTAAATAAGGAGTGTGCAGGGTTGTCTTTCACACTCCGGAAACACACTCCAATACCGCAAACTTAAAGCGAACACTAGCTTAGCGGTAACAGGGACCAGTCCAATCATGGGCTAATATTAGCTACTTCAGCTACATTGCACTGTGAGGGTAAGGTAAGCCATCTATCAATGAGAGCTGTCAATTAATGGACCACAAGACATGAAAGCCCTCACAGCTCCAACTCTCTGGTTAACTATGAGCCTTCAAAAACACTGAGATCATCTGCTGCTGGTTTATTGGAGGTTCCCAGCAAACAGTCGAAAGAAAATTGGGGATTCAGCTTTTGACAGCTAACCTCCAAAGCTGTGGAACAAATTTCATGTTAGATATCAGGGAAGCTGCTCAGTTAATACTTTTAAAAGAAAGCTCAAAGCATATCTCTTTACATCAGCCTTTAACTACTCTTGAAGCTCTCTTGCACTTGAACTACCGCACCTCTAAAATGCACATTGCTTACTTTATATTTTAACTCTATTTGTGTTCAATTTTATGCATTTTATCTGTTCTTATGCATTTTATTGGTTCTCATGTATTTTATGTTCTGATGCATTTCACTTATTTTCTATATTTTTAAATGTTCATTTATATCTTGTTTTTATGTGAAACACAGCATGTAATTTTCTTGCTGTAAAGCACTTTGAGCTGCATTTCTTGTATGAAAGGTGCTATACAAATAAAGTTTATTATTATTATTATTGTAAGTCAAATTTTCAACATTGCCAAAACTTACCACCAGAACACTTATTAGAGGACTCAAATTTAGCAACTGTGACCATTAGACTCATTGGAAGATTTGTGACATAGGAGAGAAGTCAATTTTTAATGGGAGTCAATTGGACTCCATCAGCTTAAAGCTGCAGTATTTGGCACTTGATTATTAAGAAACCACTGTAGCTGACTGATAAAATGCTAATAAGTTGGGAACATGGTAGGCCTTGTCTGTCACAGCTGCTCTGTCAGCTAGCCGCCTTGCTAACTTCCAGTCGACCTTACTGACTGCAAACTTGCCTCTTTTGGAAGGCATAGCAAGATTTTAGTGGATGATGAAACACAGCTGGTTCCTCTATTTTTCACTTTCTAGCTTCTTCTCCGGCCTTGTTCCCTCGTGTGTCAAAGTTCACCCAAGTCGAACTTCGCCCCCATAAGCAGTAAAGTAGCCCATTGAAGTTAATTGATTTTGCTCAAAAAGTTTTACAGTTTTAAAATGAAACTGAACAGCAGGATGCTTATTTAATCTCTTCTCTAACAGCAACCCTTTACGATTTATTAGGTTTCACTTGACCATTTCTGATACATTTTGCACATCTACGAATGCATTGTGACTAGTTATAGTTGCAAACTATTTTTGAGATGTTTATCATTTTCTTTACAATATTCCCAAATATATTTTGACTTATGAGACATAATTTATCTGCTATAATGGTGTCACAGAAATCCTCACAACATTTAATTATTATTTACTGGACTATCTAAATGAAGAAAAAAAGCCAATTTGCTGTTTGGTGCACCACACTGAAATTGAACCAGAGGAAGGAGTGAGCTGTCTGAGAAGAAAATTATACATGCAAGCATGTTGAAGGTACAGGCTATTAGACCTTCTCAATCAGCTTGATTTTTCTGTGACCACAGTTGCAAATATTATTAAAAAGTTTAGGGTTCATGGGACTGTAGCCAAACCTTCGTGCATGTGGCTGCAAGAAGAAAAGTGACCCCAGATTAAGTAGAAGAATAATGCGAATAGTAAAAAAAAAAAAAAAAGATCCAAGAAAAACGTCCAGAGTGATACAAGCAGAATTTCAAGGTTATGGAACATCAGTGTCTGATTGCAGCATGTGTCGTTTTTTGAGCATCACTGGGCTCTGTGAAAGAAGACCCAGGAGGAAAACATTTTTAAAAAATGAATGGAATTTGCCACAATATGTATTGATAAGCCACAATGCTTCTGGGAGAATGTCCTTTAAACAAACAACAAAGAAGCCTCAAAGCTTAATTTTTTTTTGTCTGTGACCAAAAAGCTCCAGTTAGACAAAAAAACAAAGCTTTGGGGCTGCTTCGCTGCGTCTGGCAGAGGATTCCTTGAATCTTTGAATAAAACGTCAGGACTATTAGGGCATTCTGAAGTGAAACATGATGTCCAGTCTCAGAAAGCTCTGTCTGAGTCAAAAGCACCCAATCATTTTACTAATTTGAATCAGTAAAATCTAATTATTTATCATAAATATCAGAAAATAATACATTTTTAATTGCGTTAGTCACTATTAATCAATAATGGGTGTTTTTATGGTACCGAGCAGATATAATCCTAACCTGTATGATAGGTGGTTTTTATAATCATTTTACAATTCTTTTAAAGTTTATGAAGACAGATTAAACCTCCCAATCAACGCACCATTATCATCCACCACTCTGGTTTGCTCCTTGCAGCAGTCCACCGGAAGGCCGATGATCTCCACCTCCACAAAGGGATCAATGATCTGACAGAAAAACATGATACAGCATGAAGAGATCACTTTATACAAACCACTTGCTCTGACATTCAATTACGTCTTGGTTTGGCAGTTGTTGTTTTTTTAATTTAAGAATACACTATTGGCTAAAAAAAAAAAATCCTCATCTACACTTGGTAAAGGTTGATGCATTGCTGTGTAAAATTCTCTGCTAATGCTTTCCCAATAAAAGTAATTGTACTCAATCACTTAGTGTGTTTGTTTACTGAAACATTACAACTGCACTTGGGTGTCTTACCTCTCCTCTGTCTCCCAGCATTGAGTCTTTGGGTTTGGGCAGCTGTTGTCCACTAATGATCTTTAACACCACCTGTTTCTTCATCTGACTGGGCAGTGGGTCTTCCAGGTTGGGGTTAAAGGCACCTGAGGTGGGTAGAAAGGAAGTGAACTGTTTATTTTAAATCCTTCAGTTATTGTACATTTATAAAATGAACAAAATATATCAGAATCAGCTCTATTGGCCAGGTATGTTAACACATACAAGGAATTTGACTCTGGTTTTAACTTCAGCTCTCAGTGTGCAAAAAAAACGAGACATACATAAATATACATATAAATCATAAATATACGTATATACAGCTAGGAAAGAAATAAATTAAATAAGTATATGCATGTATACACCTAAAACAATGGTGCAATTGCACCTGGTGCAAATGGTGCTGATGCGATTGGTATCCAACCAATCATCAAAAATCAAATAGAATCAATCATTGCAATAATATAAAAAAAATGCAATGGGTGCAAAGATCAAGTCTTTCATGTTGCAATGTAATGTGTCACGTTAGCAATTTACTGGAGTTGAAATAAATATATTACTATACTTTTCCTCTGACATTCAACAACAACAACAAAAAAATGCCTGACCTTGTAAAGCTAAATTTAGAAAATGAAGAAATTTCTGGGGTCTATGTAAACAGTGAGCTTCCAATTCTCCAACTAAAATGACATGAATGACTCTTTGTATATGCTGACCTTCACACATGCAGGCAGGTTTGAGAATGTAGCCACAGTTGCCATTGCTGTAGAATTTGGCTCTGTTGAGCTGGAGGACCCGGCCTTCGGACTGGTAATTGAGTGCAACTGAAATCAAAAGCATTTCACTTCATTATTGTCAGCAGGCTCAACATTTTACTTTAATATTCCTGCTAACAGCTGCTGGGAGAGGAGCACAAAGGCGTCTGCAACACTGCCAGCAGCTGATTGGGAGACGTCTTGAAGGAAATCATAATGGTTCATAAGGCACACAGTGAGTGGGTGGAGTTAAGCTCATACCAAGCTGGCAGCCGGTGTTCCAGAAGGGCTGAGGGTTGAAGTTAGATGAGTCCACGCGGTAAGAGGAAGGGTAGATGCGGGAGAGCTGTCGCTGGTTGAAGTGGATGATGGACAGAGCTTTCTGCTGCATCACCTGGCTGGCTTTAGTCTCACTCAGCGATGACACCTGCCAGCTGCAGTTTGCTGCCACAGATAACACGGAGACATCTTTTTTTTTTTCTCCATCAGACTTGATAAACTTCCATTCAATTCAAATTATTTTTAAGTTAGGTCAGAGGGACTTATGATGATTTCACCTGCTGATTTTTTTTTAAATGTTGTGGACATATGTTTTTAAAATTGTCTAATTCAATACCACAGTGATCTGTTCAATGGAACAATTGAAAAACATTGTTGGAGAAATGAATCAATGAAAAAGTCTAATGATCGGAATGAAAGTTTGATCTCAACTTTCAAAATTGGATGGTTTTTGGATACTTGAATAATAAAATCAGTCTACACACTAAACTAAGAATCACTGTCATTTAAAAGTGAGTGTCAAAACCCAGATATTTCACTTTTGCTATTGTACAGTTGGCATTGTGCTATCAGTGCTCCATTGTTTGAGTTAAATCTAACAACTGTACAGAGTGAACAGAACTGCTCACCTTGTGCCTCAATGTCATAGAGACCCACAGAACACGTGTATTTGACCAGATCGGAAAGAGCTCTGGACAACTTCATGGTCTTCTTCTTTCTGTGAAGAACACAAAAGTCAAAGGTTACAGAAGAAGACATGTACACGTGAAAACAAATCAAATTTGTAGGGCACATTTGAAAATAACAGGAGTTACCAATGTGTTTATGATTCCGTTATAAAGAGAGTTGCAGTTATCAAGATACGAGATGAAAAAGAAAAAGCATATAAAACAGCTTCAAGATTTCTATAAGAAAGAAGCCGTTTTAGTTTTGGTATCAACTTTAGGTGGAAAAACAAATAGTGCTAATGACAGAATTTTTCTTGTTTTATTAAAAAACAAGTATACAAAGAATACAAGTTGAAGCCATAATAAGAGCTGTTTGAATTATCTAAAAGCTTAGAAGAGAAAAGCAGATAACGCCATGCTACAATTCACCTGTGGTTTCAACATTTAATGCATCACATCACTTGGTCTGTATGGAATCATGACATGTACAGTAGTAGATTTGTCGGCTTAACATGTGATGCCTGTTTGAATGAATTTAACAATTGTTTTTATCCGATTATATAATTAGAAATCATGTTGGTAAATAAGAGGAAGGTGAGCATGAGCAACCAATTCACATAATTCCTTTATGTGTTCCTATAACGGACGTGACCACTCTAATCATTAGTGGAGGCTATAACTAACACAATGTGGAAATAGGTAGCCGAGTAACAAAAAAACAAAAATAAAACATGTCATTGTACTTTGAGTTGCTGGATAAAAAAAAAAAACATTGCAAAGAGACAGACATGTCATCGTTTAGGAAATCATATCAGCTACACACACAGCAGTGTTGAGCTGATTAGGATAATGTATTTATTTGGGGCCTGTTATTGTGTTTTGGGATTTTATGTGCGAGGTTGTTCATGTTTATACAGCCTCCATGAGACAACACAGAATGCAAAATAATATGTTGTCCAATTGCTTAGAATTGTTGTTTCACCAGACAGACCATGTCGTTAACATCTGCCGTGGCCTGATTGCATTGCTTAGTAAGTGAAGTTGAATTATCTTAACACTGCAGGTGTCTTTTTTGAAGTCCTTATGGGTTCTTCATCCCATCTTACCTTGACCTCACGATGTTTTGCCATCAAGGTGAAGTAAAAACTGGTTTAGATTGGATTTATGGTGTAATTTTTTCTGCCCTCTTAGATTTCTGTTGCATGCACTGAGATTAAAAGATAAATGGTTGGGAAATTTTCAGATGGGATAATAAGAAACTGTTTTGTTTTCATTTAGCTAAAGGATCATTTTGGGTATCCATCATTTACTATACTCAAAATATCTTACATGGCTCTATTTTCAGAAATCTGGGTGCAGTGCAAACGCAGGTCTATTGGCTGGGAGTGCATGTAGGTGTGGTGAACACAAGCGCATCTGAGGCACAGCGTGGCACAGTGGTAAAGTAGGAGGAATGGATAATTAAAAGGTGTGTTACAGCCGACTTCAGTCATGGCCAATCGAATCAGCTCCTCTCATTCCTTTCAAACCGGCGTATCATTAACTCTACGCGGGAGGAAACTGACATCCTCGTCCAATTTAGGCTCGTAATCACTGAATTTATGGTAACTAACATCATGGCCCCTTCTTGGGTATTGTGAGAACTGCTGCCCAGTGTAAGAAGCAGTTTTTGGGGCGTCGAGGATGGCATATTTGATCACATCACATTTTTGTGTCGTTGGCATCAAATTCAGATTTGATTTGATTTTTGATTTGATACACTTTATTAATCCCCGAGGGGAAATGTCTTCACTACAGCAGGGGGGCTCTCAGGGGGGAGATGCTGCAGCAGGCTGCCACTAGCGCGGCGCCAGGTAACCTGACCTGAAGTGCATGTTTTTGGATGATGGGAGGAAGCCGGAGAACCCGGAGAGAACCCACGCAAGCACAGGGAGAACATGCAAACTCCGCACAGAAAGGCCCAGGACCGGATTCGAACCCAGAACCTTTTTGCTGTGAGGTGACAGTGCTAACCACTGCACCATAAGCATATAGTTTTTATAAAACAAAAAACATCTCAGTTTCAAAATTTGATTTGTTGTCTTTGGTCTGTCTGCAATAAAATGTGGGTTTTGTGTGATTTGCAAATCATTACATTCTGTTTTTATTTACATTTTACACAGCATCCCAACTTTTCTGGGAATTGGGGTTGTAAATAGGAAAGTTGCATTAACATTTAAAAACATGTTGTATTTATGATTATTTATGTAAGTGTAAATGTAAAACAAACATGATGTTCACCACAGCAGTCTGTGGGATTGTTGATAGGTCTGTTCATCTGTGCTCTTGCCCACTGGAAGCCATGAAATAGCTCTCCTTCAGCTGCACTGCAATTACACCTGGTTTGAGCTGGCTAAGCCGTGAGCGCTATGACAACAACATTGCACTGAAAAAGCACGTCTTTAATCGACACACCTCTTGTTCTGCCGTGGTGAAGCCAGATTCACGGTAAGCCACAAAAATAGCAACTCTATGCAATATGAAAACTCTACATTAACATGTAAGGAAAGACAACACATTCCTGTCTGTATAAAACACTGTACGAGAAGTGTGAGTGTGTGCGCGCATTTGTGTGTCTGTAGCATACTTGCTGTGGTGCAAAGGAGCACGGGAGGCGCTACTTGTGCTCTCTTGATCAGTATCTGTGTCTTCAAAGCTTGACGTCTTCTTCAGCTTGGATGTCTTTTTCTGCAGAACAAAGGGACAAAAGAAAATCAGTGACAGAGTTCTCTTCATGTGGAACAGTCTTCAAGATCGTAAAAAGAGATTTTTAAAATGTCACAGTATCCTGAATGCTTTAAAATGTTATTTCATCTGACCCAGATTCAAGACAGCAAAAGTGTACAGAACACTATAATTGGAGACTTAAATCTGTTGGATATCAAATCTAGAGCAGCACATTATAAATGTTGTAACTAATGTTTAATTTCTTTAAATTTTTTAAATACCCATCAAAAATCTAAAAATATTTTTTAGTCTGTGTGACCAATAAGGTCCAATTATTTGTTTATTTAGTTCACAATATCAAACACAATACGGCATTTTACTTAAAAAATGACTTGAAGGATTACCATTTTGGATTTTACCAACTAATACCAGAATTATTGCCAAGAGGTTGTACGCTTCAGCTAACCTCTCGAGGTTGTAGTTTATGTGCATATAAAACAGCATAAAAAGCAGTAATGCATTGTCATACATATGCATGTTTGCCATGCTTTGTATCTCAAGAGTTCTAATAATCAGCTAAAGATGTACTTCTTAAAGACAACTTCAAATTCTTAAATGTTTTTTTGCAATATGGATGCTTAAATAAGCTGTGCTTCTTATTGGTTCATTTTCCCATTTCAACTGTTGTTATCGACTGTTTCAATCTAATACTATGGGTGCATTTAGTGGCGATACAACAACCAATCATTCACATGGAAGAAGTCCAGTCTACTTTATCAGTACTGCAAACTCTGCAAAAAGAAAAATGGAAGATTGGATAGATGTACAAACAGACGAACATGCAGAAAACTGAAGACATAAAAAGGCTAACCTTGCGTTTAGAGAAGCTCCCCATGAAGGAGCGGCCTGTGCGCTTGTTGCTGCTGGGATAAGACTCGTCTGCTGTGTCCGTTCCATCCTCACTTTTACCCTGAGAGCAGAGCAAAAACAGAGAATATTGTTATTGAGCCTCATTGTTGTGTGCACAGCTCGGTAACATCTAGCTCAACAAGAAGGTTTGAAAAACTGCATTTACATCTATGTGCTGTCAAATATCCATGTTCAAATTATACAGAAGTGTGGGTAGAAACGCCCAAAATTAATAACAAAATTTCAATACATGACAAAAAAAAAAGTTTCTAACTGGACTGCAATAGCAGGGCCAGCTTAATAAACATAGAAGTCTGTCACTGACTGACTGAGCGAGTGATAAAGTTATACCACTGGTCAGCTGCATGCCACAACTTTGGGTGGCTGTTTCAAATTAAAAAACCCTCCAGCATACATGGTGGAGCCATGAACTAGATTTTTTTTTAGAAGAGCTAGTGTATTGAAAAAGGTAAAATGCCACAAAGTGCAACGGAAACTAAATTAGCTAACACGTCATGATGTCAACATCCAGTGAAGCTCTGCGGGAGAGACGATGAGAGCATCAGAAATGTGGGGCTCTTTCCTCTTCCTACTGTTACTTGATTTTGGACTTACAGATTAAATACAATACACATTAAAAAGTAATAGTAGTTTTGGTTGCTGTTGTTTGGTGGTTACACAAATAACCCAAACTCCAAGATCTTCAGCTTCCTTTAGCTACTGTATGGTACTGGTGCATTCATTTAAAAATGCAAATAAACACCTACATCATTGGTTTTAAATTAAACTGTTCAGTTACTCCACAAATTAATCCACACCTTCCAACAAATCAGAAGACAAAATGTTCCGCTGCTATAGTATCACAAGTGTTGCTGATCAAAGTTTGTATTGGTGGTTAAATGCAAAAGTACTATCTGTTAGTTTTGTTCATTTTCATTTGTACTAATATGTGTAGTCAGCAGTTTGCTGTTCATAAAATATACAAGACAACATAATATTTCAAACAAGCAATCAAAGACAGAATCAAATAAAAATAAAAGTCTGGACAAAAGCTGAGAAACCATTGGGATTGAATGTGGAAATGCATTATTCTTGCAGCAAGCCAGAAAAGCATAAAAGATAGAAAATATACAGCATTTTGAAATTGAAATGTTCTTTATTTTAACATGCTCGTTTGCAGTTCACTTTAATAAGTCTTTCCTCCAGCTACGACTGAAAATATCATTTGATTTTCAGTGCAGCTCAGTGGAAGTTGAACTCAACAGCCATAAGACAATAAATATCCATTTATTAATCAATCTATCTATGAAGTAGTGACCCCAGACCTCATCATTCCTCCACTCTGTGTGCTTAGTGCTTATTGCTGTTGGATTGTTTTACTTGAATTTGCAGCATT
Organism: Brachyistius frenatus; assembly: GCF_029030835.1. Taxonomy (NCBI): domain Eukaryota; kingdom Metazoa; phylum Chordata; class Actinopteri; family Embiotocidae; genus Brachyistius; species Brachyistius frenatus. Next base: position 74,803 of record NW_027210833.1, on the reverse strand, counting down.
AAAGAAGAGTAATAAGTCTTTATTAAGCCACTGTGTAAACACAGACTGAGGTCACTTTCTGTCTGCATTTACCTTGCTGCCAGTTTTGTCTGCGGGATTCCCGGTAGAAGGAATGGCTGCGATGGTGAAGCTGTCTGGGTCCTCTCTGTCTCTGATTTTGGACTCTTTCATCAGGTTGTCAAGCTTTTTTTTAGCCATGTTCTCCACCTGCTTCCTATCGGCTGACGTCTGGAAGGAGGAAGGAACAGTTACAAGGAGGATAGTGATGCTGTTCATGACACAACAGGTGAGGATAACATGAATGGTTGTAAAGTTGAGCTTAGAAGCAATAAAAAAAAAAAAAAACACTGATGAAGGATGATAAATGAAAGGATGTGCTTATTCCTTATGGAGAGATCACTGCACAGTATTTCAGATGGAATAATATGCACATGCTCGGTTCGGCCACACGGTGGCAGAGTGTATCCATAAAGCACCAGTATTGAGACCACAGGAATAATTTCATTGTCTGAGTGCTTAGCACACATGGAACTGAAAGTACAGGACCACTATTGAGCTTTTATTCATGTAGAATTTGGTCCAGTCAGTCCTGTCCATCTGATTTGATGAAGGAGGATGTTATATTCCTTGTTGAATTGATATATATCATACTAACTGAAAGCCTAACACTTTATTCTGATTGTGCACAGTATGCTGCATTCTTATTGGTCTCTTGGTTTTCTTGTTTCAGAGGGTTTTTTTCCACCCTGACAGAAATGTATATATTTGACAAATATTGAATAAAATATTCAATACTTATTAATTGCACTCGATTTCAATGATTTTTGTTCAAAATTACCCAAGAACAACCTAATGTGGAAAAAATACCCACAAATGATGACAACATCCATTGCAACCTGATAAATTAGTAGTAATATAAATGTAATGGTATATAACAATTGCAACATGAGCCTATCCTTGCAATGTTAGCTGTGGATGTATCAACCAATGGCCACAGTGCCCAGCCAACATTTTTGTCACTCTTATAATGAGCATCGCTATAACTGAAAGCAAGCAGACCTCCACTTACTGCTGAGCCATAGCTCAATATAGTTTTTCAGAAAAATAGGTATCGCATACACAACAAGTTATTAATGTTTCCCAGCCTATACAATTCATATAATTGTTCCCAGATATTTTCTGTTCTTAATGTGCCTGTTTGGTTCCAGATGGAGAATCTGTGTAAAAGAGTAAAAGCATTTTTGGGTCTTTCAACTTTCACAAGCAGGATGAGAAAGAACAGATGAGATATCGGCGGTGATTGAGGACGAGCATTTAATACAGTACCTTCCACTTTGAAAGAAGCAAACAACAGTTGAAGAGTGGGAAAATGGAAAAAAAAACAGGAAGAGAGAAGAGTAGGAAATGAGAACAAATAGGCCCACGGAGAGACGACAAAGAGAAGCAAACAGCAGAGATAGCAGTCTAACAGATATACAGTAAATAATAAACAACAGAAAGGCAGGAGAGGAGAGCACTCAGTCAACATGGCTAAGTTCCAACAACAAGAAATACATGCAAAATTCATATGTCACTGACCAGACACGAGGACACAAAGCCTGCCAGGAGTTCTGGTGGAATAAAGAGATAGAAACCAAACAAGGTACGTACATCTCCATTCATCAGCTTGCAGTCTTCCTCCATCTCATCAGCACTGTCCTCGTCCGACACGTCTCCCTCCTCTGCGTTCTCATCAATGTTGGCAGGCAGTTTCTTTCCCTGTCAGTAGAATTTCACATTTTAATACCAATTCATATTCAGGGGAAGCTTTAGAAATAACAAGAATTGTATGGCTTACAAACAATTTGAAATAAATTATCAAATTGTGTTGGTAAAAGAATCTGTATTTATTTCACTCAAATCTGATATGTTTATGGCCAAAGAACTTCTTTTTGGTCATGGTTGTTCATTGTTCTTAAAGAGTGCAGAAAAATGGCACGCACAACTCACAGATCAGAAAAGAAGATAGGTGCACAGCTATGATGAACATGCTAAAGAAAATGCACCCACAGAGCAATATGCAATAATTTATTGTAGGCAAACAAATGGACGCGTTTCAGCCAGAGGTCATCTTCCACGTTGAAATGTGTCCGTTTGTTTTTCCCTCAATAAAATATTGCATCCTGCTCTGCGAGGGCCGGTGTTCTTCCTTTTTTTTTTGCATGATCATCATTCTGAAGCATTCATTTCCACCCGTTCATATGGTCTTGCAGGGCCTCCCTGCTCGCTCCACTAGATACAAGTAGATCAAGAAAATTGACTTGATAAACAGTGAAAGTCAGGTCAGCTGAACGCACGCCCATGTTTTGTCGCCACAATCATATCTGATGTGGTATGACTGGTAGGACCATTCACCTGTCCTGTTTATATGACTTTCTATGATGATGAGTTGAATGCCTGTTGCTAAAGAACTAGCCAACAATTAGGACAGTTTTTTTTTTGATGCAGCAGCAGGAGCCATTCAGCAGAAATGTCATTTATTTCTCAAGGAAACACTTCTAACGCAGTCGGCTGTCGTTCTCCCAGCCCCTACGGAACCCTGTTATCCCCTTCTTTTTACGGTTGTCTTAACATTGTCTGTCAGGTAATCCCTCCATTTCCAGTAACTGTTGCACTTTCTATTTCTCTCATTAAGAATTGGGGATGAGAGGAGGTAGACGTAAGGGTGTATGGCTTCAGCGGTTGATATTCTGGTAACAGATGGCCTTTCTCTCGCCGACTGCCTTGGCCGTCGATTTTTCATTAACAAGTGAGATAGTTTGGCCTGTGTTAACAATCACTCTCAATCACGGTATCATTGAGACAGAGGTCTGCAGCACCACTTTGTGGCTGATAATACACTGACCCCCCATATCCACAGTGTGCCTGCACGCCAATGAAAAAAGCCACCATGGACCTCATCAGCGTTCCTTTCAGCGCTTACATTTTGTTGACAACACTGTGCTGATTGTACACACAGGTAACAGTGCTGGCATAACAGCTGGTTGAGCAGTACTTAGCGTGCTAATTACTGGCAAGGTGCCCCTGTCTTTACTGAGCATCTGGTGTCAATTGTTACATCCAGACAGCTGAGCTGGTGCTCAATCTCTGTATTAGCAAGGCTTGCTGGGTGTTCCCAGTCAGCCTTACTGACTATAGCCTGATGAGAAACCAGTGGCAGAATGTTGTGGGATATGCTGGAAAACATATTAACTGAAGTGAGTCTAATTTGCAACTTCCAGGACCTTTAGGTTGTACTGCTAACATCTTGGTTCCTGAAACCTCATGACACCTTCAGAGGTCTAATGGGGTCCGTGCCAGGATGAGTAAAAGACAAGAGGTGGTCATCATGTTTTGGCGCACACATTTATATAGTTATAATAACATGCATACAGTGGTGTGAAAAAGTGTTTGCCCCCTTCCTGATTTCTTAGTTTTTTGCATGTTTGTCACACTTAAATGTTTCAGATCATCAAACAAATTTAAATATTAGTCAAAGATAACACAAGTAAAGACAAAATGCAGTTTTTAAATGAAGGTTTTTATTATTAAGGGAGAAAACAAATCCAAACCCACATGGCCCTGTGTGAAAAAGTGTTTGCCCCCTAAACCTAATAACTGGTTGGGCCACCCTTAGCAGCAACAACTGCAATCAAGCGTTTGCGATAACTTGCAATGAGTCTTTTACAGCTGTGGAGGAATTTTGACCCACTCATCTTTGCAGAGTTGTTGTAATTGGAGGGTTTTCCAGCACCAACCACCTTTTTAAGGTCATGCCACAGCATCTCAATAAGATTCAAGTCAGGACTTTGACTAGGCCACTCCAAAGTCTTCATTTTGTTTTTCTTCAGCCATTCAGAGGTGGACTTGCTGGTGTGTTTTGGACCATTGTCCTGCTGCAGAACCCAAGTTGGCTTCAGCTTGAGGTCACGAACAGATGGCCGGACATTCTCCTTCAGGATGTTTTGGTAGACAGTAGAATTCATGGTTCCATTTATCACAGCAAGTCTTCCAGGTCCTGAAGCAGCAAAACAGCCCCAGACCATCACACCACCACCACCATATTTTACTGTTGGTATGATGTTCTTTTTCTGAAATGCGGTGTTACTTTTACGCCAGATGTAACGGGACACACACCTTCCAAAAAGTTCAACTTTTGTCTCGTCAGTCCACAGAGTATTTTCCCAAAAGTCTTGGGGATCATCAAGATGTTTTCTGGCAAAAATGAGACGAGCCTTAATGTTCTTTTTGCTCAGCGGTGGTTTTCGTCTTGGAACTCTGCCATGCAGCCATTTCTGCCGAGTCTCTTTCTTATGGTGGAGTCATGAACACTGACCTGAACTGAGGCAAGTGAGGCCTGCAGTTCTTTGGATGTTGTTGTGGGGTCTTTTGTGACCTCTCGGATGAGTCGTTGCTGCGCTCTTGGGGTAATTTTGGTCGGCCGGCCACTCCTGGGAAGGTTCACCACTGTTCCATGTTTTCTCCATTTGTGGATAATGGCTCTCACTGTGGTTCTCTGGAGTCCCAAAGCGTCAGAAATGGCTTTAGAACCTTTTCCAGACTCATTCTTTCTCATTTGTTCCTGAATTTCTTTGGATCTCGGCATGATGTCTATCTTTTGAGGATCTTTTGGTCTACTCCACTTTGTCAGGCAGGTCCTATTGAAGTGATTTCTTGATTGAGAACAGGTGTGACAGTAATCAGGCCTCGGTGTGGCTAGAGAAATTGAACTCAGGTGTGATAAACCACAGTTAAGTTATGTTTTAACAGGAGGGGGCAAACACTTTTTCACACAGGGCCATGTGGGTTTGGATTTTTGTTCTCCCTTAATAATAAAAAAAACCTTCATTTAAAAACTGCATTTTGTGTTTACTTGTGTTATCCTTGACTAATATTTAAATTTGTTTGATGATCTGAAACATTTAAGTGTGACAGACATGCAAAAAAATAAGAAATCAGGAAGGAGGCAAACACTTTTTCACACCACTGTATGCTGTTGTTTGTATAAGAACTTCTTATGGCAGCAAAAACTCTCCAGTGCTGCCTTACCTTTGAATAATATATCTGTAAGTATATTGTCATGTGAATATTAATAAATTAAATTGTGAGGGGCAGTGTACTGCAAAACACTTCATGTGTTTTCCGCCTAGTCTGGGGAATGTTCCAGAGGTGACCCAAAGTTCAAATTGTAAACATCTTTCGGGAGTTTCCGGCTGTGCTGTTGATGTGATGAACAGATGTTAAATCACAAGAATTACAAAATGAATGTCCACAACAAACACATAAACACATTACTACTTTCGAGCGAGACAACAACAACAACAAAAGTAGAAAAGCATATTGGACAGGGCCTGCAGTCAGCCTCAGGCTGAGCTTGGTTGGATGTCCATCAGTCCCAGCTAAAACGGGATCATACTTTTGCAGTCAGGGAGTCTAAGACTGCATTAAATCAGACATATTTTTAAAACTTAAAACTTTTTTTTAACTAACATTCGCTTTCAGTTGTATTACCAATATGGCTTTCAATTATCTGTGGTCCGCTGGACTCAGGAAATTGTTTTCTTCGTAATAATACAGGTTTGAATGCCCAGATAATAAGCCAACCAGCAGTCTGCTGTTAATACACACAAACAGTGCATAAACTAATTTTCAAGCTTTAAATTCCTTCAGTCAAGTTTTGTTTTGTTTTTCCTTCTCTTGTCCCAAGCGGTTTTCAAACACTTTCTCATCTCATTGCTTCAGTCGGACCACCCTCTCCTGCCTTTGAAGTTGTTCTGTGAGGTTCACACTCCAGATAATAAAACAGTGAGCAGAGATAATTGCCTGAGGACTGAATCCGCTCAACGAGGAGAATCAGTCACTTACTTCGGATTGCTTTATGGTATATCCACATTCCTATTTTACCTTCACAAGGATCTTGCCCTTGAGTGTTTCTGGCGACGGCAGTCGTCCGGTCTCATCGGCTTTGATGTTGGACACGTCCAGTTTGTCACCCAGGATTTCAATCAGGTACTGTGCCATCTTCTTTTGCTGAGGAACGCTGCAGTGGTTCTCTATGGACAGGATGACTGGGTAGCTGAGGGACAATCACACACAACAGGTTGGAGTTACAGAGCGTCTGTCAGCGACTTTCTTGCTGCAGAGTTTGGAACTCATTAACGTCAAAATTAAACATTGAGATTAGGATTTTGTTGGCTCAGCTATGACTTCAGACAACAAACGCTGTACAGTACAATAAAGACATAACAATGGCACTCACAAGGACTAAGTTACATTGTTTGGGTGTCATTCAAGATTCACTTTTACATAACATTACGTGCCAGACACATTCCTTGTTTCTATCTACAAAAAGAGAATAACGGCACTCAGAGGTGAATAAACTTCAAGTTATTGTGGGTAAAAATACATAAGTTTCACGTAGAATCCATCATCAGTGTCGTTAAAAGATGCAGAAATTACTGCTTATATAGACGGGTGAGCACAAAAGGACCAATTGGCAAGGAAGAGACATGAATGCACATACATGCTTTGAATTAAGGAGTGCTCGTACAATATGGCACCAATAATCATAACCACATCTATTTAATTTTCTATTTTGGCTGTGGACACCAGTCTATTGGTGTCCCGTAGAAAATAAAACACTATCCCTCAAACTGTAAACACATATCAGAAAATGTATATTAGGAGCTACAGTTTATGATTCAACAGAATACTTTAAATAATAAATCAAATAAAATGTTCAGCCTACTTTTTTATTGTTCAACATGGAGCGATCTGTTAATGCCTCTCAGGTATTGATGCTTGTAGGTGAACTCTCTTTTGAGACTGAAATTACAGTTTGATCCCTGAAATGCTTTACGATTCCGCATGAAGGTTTTCACTCCGCCTCTGTGCCTGGCCTCTCTGTCCTCTGTGGAGCCCGTTTTCTATCCAGCATCCTGGAAAATCGGATTGCACTTTGATGCTGAATGCAGCCTTTCACCCTGCTCCTTTTTTTTTTTATCTAATTATCTGTGCAATATGGTGCCTAAATTTTGTTTTCCAGAAGCCACAGTGATAGTGAATACACGCACAAAGTGAGTGTTCCTCCTTCATTTTACTTGAAGAGACAGGATCTAAAAATAGAGATTTTCCTCTGCATCCTCCAGACTGTGTGTGTGTCAATGGGATTATCACCCTTTGATGCATATTTTTGTGAAGAGGAGGAGGGTATCTCTGTGTATGCTTCCAGTTCTCTGTGTGTGTTCCTGTGTCTGCACAGATGTGAGGATGTTTTTATGTTGGTTTATAGGGATATATCTGTGTATGTTCTTTTTATACAAATAGGTGACAAACAAATGAGTATAACACAGCTTTGACACAGGACACAAGGCTTTCCTTAGTGGCTTTCACAGTCACCAGATCTTAATCCAACACATTACACATTATGCACTGATAAGTTATGTACCATTTCCACATATTGACTCCGAAGTTGCAACAGCGATCGGGTTCTATTCATTGTGAATAAGAGTTGAGCACTCCAGCCCAGCTGAGTGACGGATATTTTAAAAGGTGCCCAGTGACACGACAGAAGACAAAGAGGGAGGATTGCTTCTAGCGCAGATCCAGGAATGACATGCCAATAAGTCTTGCCAAGCGTGTGCATCATCCTCGTCTTCAATCAGAAGACAGGGGAAGAAATGGTGACGTCAGGAAACAATACATATGTGTGACTATGTATGTGGCCAGTGCAACACATAGTCCCTGAACCAATGAGTGCATGTTATGTAGATAAATCCACGTTTAAGGCGGAACAGGCTCAGCCTCCATTTCTGTGGTGGTACAGTTGAAACTCTAATCAAAAATAGAGGACTGGGAGAAGCCCCCACTTCTGTATTTCAGTTCTTCCTTCATATGATGCCCTTGTTACCGAACACAGAAACATGGGACTCTCTCCTGAATGATGTATGTCCCTGTAGGTTTATGTTGTTGCCATGGGTTTTAACTATTTCAGCTTCACTTCTGGAAAATAAATGTTTTTTTGGCAGACATGTCACAATGCTCATGAGCTTCGGGCAGCATTGCTAAGGTGAGGAAGTCAGCCAGAGGTGCAAAATATATATATTTTTGAAGAAATACAAAGTGACAGCCCTGCTACTATAAACAGATGCATGTATTTTCTCTTTCTGATGTTTGGTTTTACTCATAGGATCCTTCAGTAGCTGAGTGATTAAGGACATAGTGAAAACAAATTTCTGTATCTCAGTAACATGACATATCTGCAACTCAAAGTAAATATTTCAATATTTTTATTTTGATAGAAAAGATAAGATAAGGGCGCTATATGAATAAAAGTGAATAGATACTTTATTCATCCCCACAGGGAAATTCATATGTCTAGTAGCTCACACAAATCTAGGTTTAAAAGACATAGGAATAAAATTTAAAAAATTCAAAACCCAAGACAGTGGTAATAGTGGGTTAAAAACAGAGATTCATTCATTTAGACTAATATGATTAGATGTAATACGACAAAAAAAAAAAAAAGTTAACGGACATAGAACTTCAACTTTTTAAAGCTTTTTAAAAGGAAGCTTTTTTTGTTTCCCTTTTTGGTAACACTTCACTGCAGGAAGTGAATGCAGGAATTCATACATGAATTATTGCAAATTCATGTATGAATTCCTGCATAACTTGCGCATTACTTCATGCAGTAATACCTCATGAATCATCAGGAAATAACATTAGTTTAAAGTCTTTCAAGCATTGCTTCATACATAACTTAACACATCAATTAAAGTATTAACTAAGGTGTATACATTATCATACATCAGGATTTATTAAGCATGATCATGATGTATTCTTTGCAAAAAATGTTCAATGAACCAAACTCTGCAGCAAAAAAACTAAACAAAAGGAATACCAATGAAAAAGGAATCATCGGCATTATGACTAATTCAACCACATAAGTACAATTAGTGAAGAAATTCAAGATATTATCCTGCAGTTGTTTGACCCGTCTTCAGTACGGGATTATTTTCGGTATTCTGATATGTGACAGTCATCATGACAAAGCTCTGGTCCTGCTCTGTTTTGTGACGTGTTTCATATTTATGCAGTGATGAGTTTATACGGTTGTGGAGAAGGACGCAGAGCTGCACGCAGAGTGTAACAACAATTTAGCTTGGTGCAACTCAAAATTTCCCTTTAATGCTTCATCAGACAGACAAGGCAGTGGCATTTCAGGAAAGCTCAAGTCGGGCAGTTTCATAAGAGACGATCTCTCCATGATAAATACTCCCTGCGCAATTCAACCGAGAAGAAGCAGTCGGAATTTGGATGCAACATGCGTTCATCGGATTCTAAGGCTTAAACAAACATAAGCTCCATTTTCATGATTTTTTGCCATTTTATTAAAGTCTAGCAAACTGTATATTGCAGCAATTTCCTATGTGCTGACAGGATACAAGTCTGCGTACTGCTGGACTTACTTTTTACGTGTTATATGTATTAAAGCCAAAGACATGCACGCTTTGTGGGTTGTCAGTTAAATCAAAGTGATCTATTATTTCAACCGGCTCATTCAAGGTTTGAGTATGTGGACACTTTTTCTGTATAAGGAAATAAAACCTCTGAAAAAATAAATTAATAAATGCAAGATTTAGAGAGATGCGAGTATAAACGTACTCATTCTTGACGAAGGCATATTTGTTGATGGTCTCGATGACATCTTTAAAGACGATCTTGGAGGTGAGGGTGTAGCCATGGTGGACAATAGGCTCACCATCTTGACCATCCCAACAGTCAACTGTGAAACAAAAAGAAAAGACAGTATGAGCAGGACAGTCATTGTATCGAACCTGATGTACATTCCCTTTTCCCAAAAAGTTTGAACGCTGTACAAAATCTAGATAAAAACAAAATGCGATGATGACAGGCCAGTTTAGTTCCCAGACTCTTCTACTACGGAGTCATGTTGTTGTAATACATGCAGAATATGGTTTTGCTGAAATAATCAAGGCCTTCCCCGAAAGAGTTTAGCTTGTATCTCTTCCTTCTCTCCGTTTACTATTCCTGGTCTTCCCGGTCAACATGCATTTTGGCAAACTCCATTCCCAAAAGGGTGTTTTTTGGAAAAGAGTGCCTTCCTCCTTGGTTCCCTGATTATCCTTCAGTTCAATGATCTGTGTATGGTAGACTAATGTACAGAGACATTATCAGGCTCTATGATTATATATTTGATCACCTAACCTTACCAATATCAGTTTTTTAAAGACATAAGCATTTCTCCTTTGACAGCAAAGATGAATCAAAACCTGAATGCTATCTTGATCCGCAGCAGACCTGCCGACATTAGCATCTTTAGAACATTTGGTAGATATATAGGTAGGGTGCTTTTAAAAAAAAAAAGCTTTTGGTCTGATTTTCAGCAGTTTGTGGTGAAGGTTTGTCAATTCTTAACTTTGGACTTTTATTGTGTTTTTTTTTTTTTTTTTTTTTTTACAGTCACGTAACGACTGTAGTTGTCAACAACTCGAGAAACGTTCACCTGTGTCCTGCCGCTGTTCTGCTCTGGTGCGTGTCTGTGTGAGAGAGGCACAACCTCACCCTTTATTAAACAGACAGTGCCCAGCAGAGCAGGGAAACAGCACAGGAATTAGTGACCTTCAGTGACAGAAAAATGCATGAGTGACTCTCACAAACGCTTAAATGAAACAGGTGCACAGGAACTAATTAAATATATAGTTACTGGATGTAACTCCAGTTCTATGAGTACATGTGCATGTTTTTTTCAGGAGGACGGTGGGTCACATTAGGGGGGGCGTGCCAGGAAAACAATGACTTTGTAACCCTATCCAGCAACATTTCTTGAGGGGTAAGTCTTCTAGGATTTCGCTTTTTGCAAGTAATGGTTTAACACCAACAGATGCTTGAACTGCAAAGTCAAAATGTTTGAAGCTCTAACCCACAATTTAAAAATTCCCAATGAATGAATACACTTCAGGACTGTTAAAAAAAACAAACTGGATAGTGCAATATTTTGTGGGAGGCTACTCAAAACAAAGGGAGAAACAAGTTTATTTATCTACAGTTCGTCACGTTAAAGTAAGAATATGACTTACTTCTTTAAATGGCTCACCTCCTGCTACACTCCCCTGTGAACTCTCAGATTCTTTGACACATTAGCACAGCTCCCAGGGAGCAGCACACCACATGTCCTGTTCCTTTTTAGCACAACTCGATCTCCACTTACATACAATATGATATGAAGTGGAATAAAACAGTACTTTGAACTAAACTATATCAATTCCCCAACAAGCAAATCACGTAAAAAGTTTCAATGAGGGGTGTGAAAGGATTGTGATATATGGATTCAAAGTTGGATTCAGAGTCATTGAAATGCTACCTAACACTATCCCTATGAAAATATGGCCTTTTCTGATCCTTATGTTTATACATTAGTTGCATGAATACTGAGAATGTACACTGACATGTATGAGTAAATTCCACATGTCCATACTGACCTTCCACACAGCGACAGCCGGCCTGCAGCACCCAGGCATACATGTCCACCCTGGACTGTGACATCAGCTGGTCCCCCATCAGGTAGGTGTTGTGCGATGAGGCAATGAAGTAGTTGCACAATGGCTGGTTCATGTCGTGGCTCACATTGTAGTGTTCTGGGTTGAAGATGTCCCCTGCTGGGCTGCGCATGTAATTTGTAAAACCTGGAAGAAAGTTAAACAAAAAGCTTTTTTCCTATAGATTTTCTCCAACTTTTTACATTTTTTAATCCTAAATCTATTCTAAGATGTCAGAAGTCATATCCCACTTCAATCTGAAACTTGAATCCTACACTTTTCATCTTACATTTATTTATTTAATGCAATGTAAACTGTGGATGTAATTAAATGTATTATATTAACAATAAACAACATAAATGAACTGATTAATAATGCAGTGTAAATGTATTTATTAACAAAAACATGAGCCTTAAATTAGTGCAATATATTGATAGAAAAGGGAAGACATGAACAATGTATCTGCCTGAGTTCCTAGGGCACATTAGGGCTAATGTTATATACAACAACAAAAAAACATTTGTGAAAGTTTGAAAACATTTTTTTACAAAAGTATTTTTATATTTTAGGAAAACATGTTTGCATGATATGATCACATTATATGACATGGCTATATTTGCATAATGTTTGCACAAATATTGGGATATTTTTCATGAAATGATGACTTTTAATCTAAAAAGGATTTTTTTTCTCGTAACTTCATTTTCCAATCCTGCCCTTATAAATGTGTAACTAAATTTGAATCATAATTTGACTTTTTTCTGACATTTTATTTTTCTATCATAAACTGCTGTTATTATTTTACAAACATTTGCATTTTATTCCTATATATTTTTTTAACATCTACTCTTAATTTCTTAGATGTTGTTCCCTCACAGAAGCTGGACTATTGTCATAAAATGTATAGCCCATCAAAACTGTACAATAATATTTCCCATCTGTGTAAACAGCACAGTGATTCAATTTACTGATCAAGTACTCTCAAAATATTATTGATAATTATTTTTTGAAAATAACTGGAAAATAATATTTTTTTTGTCCTTTTCTATGAAGTTCAGAAAAACTAGCAATATTAACTTCACTTCAGTCCAGTAGAATGAAAGACCACACTGTGAATGTGGACTTCTTGTTCCCTATTTTTAAACACTGTTACTTTTTATTTTGTGATCTTAAAAAAAAATAAAAAAAATTGAGAAACGGTAATGATGGCATGTGTGGAAACTTCTGGCAGTCTTTTTCTTGTTTTAAAATACCCACACAGTGTTATATGAATACTGAATAACATTGCAAGGGTGAACTGACTCTATTACTACCTGTCTTCACTTACCAAACGACTCACTAACTCACAGTATGCTAAGCTAACACTATGCATGCTCTGCTCATACACCAAAGCAAGACACCACCTAATACAAAGCCTTTGTAACAGTGATATTGTTCAGTATCTCACTGTGGTTATCAAGGGCGCAGCTCTCTTCACCCACAGACATATATATGCAGTGGGTACGGAAAGTATTCAGACCCCTTTAAATGTTTCACTCTTTGTTTCATTGCAGCCATTTGCTGAAATCTAAAAAGTTCATTTTATTTCTCATTAATGTACACTCAGCACCCCATCTTGACAGAAAAAAACAGAAATGTAGAAATTTGTGCAAATTTATTAAAAAAGAAAAACTGAAATATCACATGGTCATAAGTATTCAGACCCTTTGCTCAGTATTGAGTAGAAGCACCCTTTTGAGCTCGTACAGCCATGAGTCTTCTTGGGAATGATGCAACAAGCTTTTCACACCTGGATTTGGGGATCCTCTGCCATTCTTCCTTGCAGATCCTCTCCAGTTCCGTCAGGTTGGATGGTGAACGTTGGTGGACAGCCATTTTCAGGTCTCTCCAGAGATGCTCAATTGGGTTTAGGTCAGGGCTCTGGCTGGGCCAGTCAAGAATGGTCACAGAGTTGTTCCGAAGCCACTCCTTTGTTATTTTAGCTGTGTGCTTAGGGTCATTGTCTTGTTGGAAGGTGAACCTTCGGCCCAGTCTGAGGTTTTCTTCCAGGATATCTCTGTACTTGGCCGCATTCATCTTTCCTTCAATTGCAACCAGTCGTCCTGTCCCTGCAGCTGAAAAACACCCCCATAGCATGATGCTGCCACCACCATGTTTCACTGTTGGGATTGTATTGGGCAGGTGATGAGCAGTGCCTGGTTTTCTCCACACATACCGCTTAGAATTAACGCCAACAAGTTCAATCTTGGTCTCATCAGACCAGAGAATCTTATTTCTCATAGTCTGGGAGTCCTTCACGTGTTTTTTGGCAAACTCTATGCAGGCTTTCATATGTCTTGCACTGAGGAGAGGCTTCCGTCGGGCCACTCTGCCATAAAGCCCCGACTGGTGGAGAGCTGCAGTGATAGTTGACTTTGTGGAACTTTCTCCCATCTCCCTACTGCATCTCTGGAGCTCAGCCACAGTGATCTTTGGGTTCTTCTTTACCTCTCTCACCAAGGCTCTTCTCCCACGATTGCTCAGTTTGGCTGGACGGCCAGGTCCAGGAAGAGTTCTGGTCGTCCCAAACTTCTTCCATTTAAGGATTATGGAGGCCACTGTGCTCTTAGGAACCTTGAGTGCTGCAGAAATTATTTTGTAACCTTGGCCAGATCTGTGCCTTGCCACAATTCTGTCTCTGAGCTCCTTGGACAGTTCCTTCGACCTCATGATTCTCATTTGCTCTGACATGCACTGTGAGCTGTAAGGTCTTATATAGACAGGTGTGTGCCTTTCCTAATCAAGTCCAATCAGTTTAATTAAACACAGTTGGACTCCAATGAAGGAGTAGAACCATCTCAAGGAGGATCAGAAGAAATGGACAGCATGTGAGTTAAATATGAGTGTCACAGCAAAGGGTCTGAATACTTATGACCATGTGATATTTCAGTTTTTCTTTTTTAATAAATTTGCACAAATTTCTACATTTCTGTTTTTTTCTGTCAAGATGGGGTGCTGAGTGTACATTAATGAGAAATAAAATGAACTTTTTTGATTTTAGCAAATGGCTGCAATGAAACAAAGAGTGAAAAATTTAAAGGGGTCTGAATACTTTCCGTACCCACTGTATATATATATATATATATATATACACGTAGACGCCGCACAATGGTCAACGTGGCCGCCATTTTGATCTGGGCAACTTGCCGTATCTCTGAGTAGACCCAACTGGTAAGGATGCCGGAATCGTGTGCTTTCTGGGATTGTTCAAATCGGTGCACTATTCAAACTGGATCTCGGGTTATTACCCTTTCACAGGTACAACTGAACAAGTGTTTGTGGTTGTCTTTGGCCCGTGATAACATTACATTTATAGAAAACTAATTGGCCACAAGAGTCAGACAGTAAATAGCTAACATCAGAAAAAAATACTCTATTTGGTGTCTGAATACAAACAACCTCATCATCACCCATTTAGAACATTACAGGGACAAAAAAAAGAGTCATTATTATTTGTACACTCCATTTCTACATCTTGTTTTTAGCAGATAACGTTTATAACAGAAAACTAACGGCAACAAAGTACCGGCCGTGTGGGAGGGCTTAAGATCTCAAAATGAAGCAAACTGATGCTTTGAAAGTAGGAAGGGCTATAAAAACAAGTTCAAATTTGCATTTTCCACATTCTCATAATGGCATTAATAATGGCACTTGAGATGAACTGTGGAAGTCAAGACGAGTTCGGGAAGAGCAATAAAACTGCACGTCTGCTTGTCAGACGGGCAAAACCAAAACCTCTATAGGACTGCAAAGGAGCTGCAGGAAGGTGGTGGTGCACTGCTCTCCTGTGCAGCAGCAAGAGAGTGGCATTTATGCTTTTTATGTCTAAAAAAATCTACAAACTTTCACACAAATGTACATTATAGTCTATATTAGGTCATTTATAATTACACTGACCTTGCATTTTGTAAAAAACAAAACAAATTTGAAACACTCAGCACTTGCACTCAAGTATGGAACACATTCATATTGTAAATGTCTTTGGACAAAAGCATCTGCCAAATGAATAAAAGGTAACAGTTTTCAGATAGTAATAACAAAAGCAGAATTAAACAGCCTTCAAAAAGCAAAGTCACTTTTTGAACACACAGCAGCCAAAAAGGCAGCAGCGGCTCCATCAAACTAAAGTGGTCCATTTGCAAAACCTTGCACAACATTTTCATAATAATCAAACCTTGGCTCAGCACTAAAAGGGAATTATCTGAATAGCAGCACGGATGATTGTGTAACTTTCATTACACCTCATTAGAGGAAAACTAACAGCATTCAGATTAGTTCAAAACACAAGGGCAGTTGATGGCAAAGAAATTAAATTAAAGTGGACTTACCATCAATTCCCAGAACCCCTTGCTTCTGGTTCTCAGAGCACGGCTCAAATTTGTTGATAATCTCCAGGCAATGTTCTTTGGTCACCTTTGTCATCTACAAAGTGTGGAAAAACATGTCAACGACTGCATGATGCAAATTGTACAAGTAGAATTACTTAAATCCCCTCTAATGAGCAGGAGTTAAGTATAGAAGAGCATACATGAACTTGGCTGCAAAATCCAACTGTTTGTCTGGTAGCTGCTCTTTAAAGCCCCTGATAGGTCAATCGGATTCCCCTCTCTATTAATCATTTAAAGGAGGCGGTCTCTTCCCTCAGCCACTCTTCCTCATTCTGTCAGTGTTTTTGTTCCCCATGAGAGAACATGGCTTTAGCTAGGTGAGACTTTTTTTTTTCACAGGATTATTTCCATTTTAGACACATTTTGTTTCACCCCACGTCTAAAGTTACTAAGCAGGGTGAGTGTCTGAAAGTGTTTTAAAAGGGGTACACCTGCTATCCATCTCATCATAATCTCTATTTCAGAGAGAGTGCTGTGTGGAGAGTATCTGAGGTAAGAGCCCATGTGCATTGTTACTGTGGACTGGTGATCACACAGGTTGCTGTCAGCTCTCTCAGCAAAGGCACACACACACACACACACACACACACACACACACACACACACACACACACACACACACACACACACACACACACACACACACACACACACACACACACACACAGCAATACAAACTTGAAGAATATCTCACACTTTTAGTGTATCTTCAGCTGGAGTTTGAAGTTAAAATTGAAAATATACCATGACGTGCAGTCAGTAATGGACAAAAAAACAAGGCGTTAAGAATAACAGCTTCCAATATACAATAACAAACCCAAAATGTTTCCAGATGAAATATACTAATCTACTCAGGAATGAATGATTTTTATGCTGTAACTTTATGATTTGAGTATTTATGATGTATAATATTGATTTTTATGTCGTGTTTATTGTCTTTTGATATTGCCTGCCTAACTGGTTATGTTACAGCTGACTTTTACAAAACATTTAACAATAAATATGTTCCCAAACACCCCATCTATTTCCTCTATCATTATGCCTTTGCATTTCTTGTATTACATTACTCACTAGCTAGTTTGCTAAATTGTTAGCCTCTGTGGCCTCTAGACACAGTACGTGTTGCCGTTGCTAAGCAGCGGTGTTTTCACAACTAGACATGTCATAACCATGAGCTCACGAGTTCCATTTGAAGGCAGTATGGCATTAGTGTTGATTGCTACTTAAACAGATAATGACTGACATTATTATTATATTATACAATATAATATAAAAAGTGATAGAAATGAATGTCAAATATAGTACGTCCTCATAAAAGTTATAACTTTTGACCATAAATTTGCATTTAAAATGTCCCTATATATTTTGTTTCTTTAAGTGTGTTATTAAACACGTAGTAAATATTTTTTTTATATCCCTATAGATGCTAAAAAGGGTGAGCTAAAGCAAGGTATGAGCAATTTTTAACACAAATATGGAAAGATGATGGGGTCATTTCTATGTACAAATTTGGCCTAACTTGACACTAACACTTAGTTTAGGGTGTGTGGGAGCACGTCCACTTTGCATCATTTTAAACAAATCGCTTCACAAAATTGCTCCTGCAGCACGACTCTAATACAAAAGAGGATCAGTTTCATTCTCACAGGACTAAAAGTAAATGCTGAGAATAACCTTCACTAACAAGCTGGCTTACATGAAAATAATCACAGCGTTTTAGATACAGTAAAACAGTGACAGAGGACAGGGAATGATACATTTTGAGGCCCTCAACATTTTTTGGGGTTGAATTAGAACCTCACAGCCCTGTGGACAGAGATTTGATGCCTGCTGTGGCTGCTATAGCACCAATCTGGTATCATTTGATTTTGATTTTTTTGTTGTTGTTGATTTTATACACTTTATTAATCCCCGAGGGGAAATGTCTTCACTACAGCAGGGGGGCTCTCAGGGGGGAGCTGCTGCAGCAGGCTGCCACTAGCGCGGCGCCAGGTAACCTGACCTGAGGTGCATGATGGGAGGAAGCCGGAGAACCCGGAGAGAACCCACGCAAGCACAGGGAGAACATGCAAACTCCGCACAGAAAGGCCCAGGACCGGATTCGAACCCTGAACCTTTTTGCTGTGAGGTGACAGTGCTAACCACTGCACCACCGTGCCGCCCTATTAATAGCTAAATGCAGGTTAAACCTGTGTTCACCACCTTGAAGTGGGTAATCATTTTTTACAAGATTTGTCACCTAGCAGCCAGCTCACCATTCAGCTGCCTGTGCCAGAGCTTCATGCCATCGCTTTATTTTCAGACTTGGCACAGATTCAGGCCAACGAGTATTGATCAGTAGTTGCCCACTAGGCTGGTGATCCAAATAAACCATTCCATGGTAGTAAAATTAGTTAACAGAACCGTGATACCACTGAGACTGTGTTGGCATTGATCTGCTTCTGTCAAAACGGTCAAGCTTGATGAATGAATGAATGACAATGTGGGTTATGCTCATTCTATACATAATACACCGATGAGCCAAAGCATTCTGACCACTCACACATTACATGAACAAGGCTGATTAGGTCGTAACAATAGCATATGTCAAGGTCTGAGATACATTAGACGATAAGTGCGCAGTGGGGTGCTCCTGGGGAGGGAGTGGGGGGGGGGGGGAATCTTCCATCCCTGGTCAAAGGAGTGAAAAAAAACAACTTAAACCCGTAGCAGGGTGTTGGTGTATGTGCTGGAAGAAGTCTAACTCCCAGTGGCTCCACTTGCAGCTTAAAGGACTTAAAAGGATCTTGTGCTATCGTCTTAGTTAGGTCTTGGAGAGACCGAGCGGTTTTGGCAGCACATCAAGGACCGAGTGGCTGGTCAGAATGTGTTGGCTCATAGGTATTCTACTGTGCTGCCTCATCCTGTTTTCTGTTTACAATCACATTTTATTCATTTTAGTGATGTTTCTATGGTTGATTTAAAGACTATCCTAGCATCTTCGCTTTTTAAATCAGACCTCTTTCACTCAGGAGGTAACAATGTCAATTTGTGCAATTTCAGAGGTTTAGAATACAACTGATGACTTAATTCACTGACTAACAACCTTTCAAGAAAAGAGGAAAAAGGACCAAATAATGTTGAAAAACAAAATGGCAGTTCAGTCTCCATTCAGTGTTGACTCTTCATGGTCTCCCTGTGATAAAGAGATCTCAAGCGGATCAAGAATGCAGGTCTGTTTGAGGGACAGATATTCAAATTTGACTAATACTGATTTCACCATTAGAGTACCTGTATAAAATCGTTTTGTTTTTTTATCTCCTGAAAGAGCTGTGTTAAATTATGTTACTTGATCAGTGTGAGTTGGATCTGAAGACCACAAGTTTATCAGTATCAGAAAACCATCTGTAAAGCAAGCTAAAAGCCCCAGGCTACATTAAAAACTCTACAAGTCTAATCCACCGGTTGGCAAGTGAGTGGTTTTATGGGTTTAACAAGAAAGAAGTAGAAGCTGCATCAGTGTGACAGTGAAAAGATCAACTTCTCCCTGTCAAATGAAATGCAGACACCGTGGGTACCTTCTGCTCAGTCTCGAGGAAGCGGACCAGGTCGTCTGTATCCATGTGGTCTTTGTGGTTGCTGTAGGTGAGCATAAGAAGGTACAGATCCCTGCGGGTCGACATCATCTTGTAGAAGGAGCAGAACTCCTCGAAGCCCAACGTCCCCTGGTTGTCGTCTGTGTCCGCCTCCTACACGTCGGGTACAAGAACAAGTTTTCGTTTTGTAACATTGACTAAATTTTGTATTCACAGACCTTTAACATATACAGCTAAAGCTAAAAACATGCCATTTGGTCCAAAGGGGGAACTTGTTTTTCTACACTTAGGGCTAGGATATTTAGTATTTTACTGAATTCTATTACAGTATCAAATCAAAATTCTTTATCAAATCGGATATTTTGCTTCATCATTTGCAAGTAACTAAGGTTATGAATAATAAGCGAAAGATTCCATTCTGATCTGTGACCAGCTAATTGCAGAGAAGCCAGAAATACTACAGGTTTTAATGGCAGCTGCCAACTTTATCAACATCAACATTAATGAAGTTAGCCTCATTAATGTGACAGCCTGTGGCTCTAATTTGAAAATGAGCTGAGCAGAGGAAGACATGACATGGAGATTATTGATTCATACTGACTGTTCTGAATTTTACAATTAATTTTTCATAAACAACATGATCCAATACCAGACGTGCAGCACTGTGAGCTTAAGGAAGACCAAATATTGATTTGATGCATAAAAAGCTAAATTAGGACTCTGTATTTACTTTATTAAGCCTAATATCCACCAGATCACTCCTCAGAAGAAGTGAATGTAGCTAATGACACCATAATGATTGCACTTCAGACATTTTGCATCGACTTCACTTTTATATGTCCCTTTCTCCTAAATTGTTTATATACTTATACAGTGCGTACTCATTATGTCTGAGATGTTCCTTCTGCTAGTCTATAATTGGATTTTGTTGGATGTACTGTTCATTCTCTTCACTATTTTAGTCCTAGGAGCAGAACTAATTTGAGATTTAGTTATATTTAGTCATGTTCAATTTTGTTTTTACAGATTCCATTGACATTTGCAAGCTGAATCCCAAAGTTTTCAGAGTTTCTCTCAAACCCATATATTTTTCATTACAGTATACTGACATACCAACGAATGTGGAGCCCCTCTATGTTGGCTATTAGACCAAACACAGGTGAAAAGCATACACTTGTACATTTTAGAAGTAAGTTTGTGGTTGTAGGATGCAGCTGGCTCCAGCTCTGACTAGAACACTGCAGGTGTAATAGAAGGATGACCAAGTAATGCAGGTTGATGAGTCATGTTTTTTTTACTCATTTCCTTTATTCATAAATAATATATAACAATGTGACCACAAGTTTTTGCTTCATAATGTCTTTTTTTTTTCTTTCCATAAACCAATTTAAGAATGGTTTGGAGATTTAATATTCAGTCATTATTATCTTGTACTAACATACAAAAGTGTTTTCAGCTGAAATTACACTGATGAGGGTTTTTTTCAAGTCATAAAGAGCTGGAATAATACTAATTCAACATTTAAAACACTGTGGTTGTGTATCAAACAAGGTTAATGAGAGAACTGCAGTCGGTCACACCATGACCCATGTAATCCCTGTATGAGGTGGTCCGTGACTGGCTCCATATGCCAAGCAGCACCAGAGGCAGCCACTTACTGTAGGGCGATGACGTCTGTGCTAGCTGGAAGTCGGCCTCTAAGTAGCTCCATGTACTATATACACACAGGGCTGTGAACAGTAGAATGATAAATACTTCTACTCCTACAATGACTCAATATGATTCCACAGTTTCTTTATTATTTGGCTGTAAATATAATTTCAGTAGGGCTTGGGAATATTTTAATAAATAACTTTATAATATGTAATATATGTAATGTAATATATGTGTGTATATATATATAGTCATACTTTTGGGAGGAGAGGTGTCCCAGAGTTCTCTTACAAATTAAATGTTCGCTGGGTTGAAAATCTGCCTGCATTTCCACAGCTCAAGAATTTCATCATGTCATTATTAGGCTTAAATAAAAAAGACTGGGCTACGAATACTAGTCTTCCACACCAGATAAAGAATAAAAAAAACTGACACGTCTATAGCCCATGAATTTAAATTGAATTTAAGTGGCCATTAATGACTGCTTAAAAATGAAAAATTAAACACTGAATTTCATGAAGACCTGGATGAATAAACTTGAATGTGGAGTTACGCACATCTTGTTGATGCCAAATACACTTAAAATCAAACTGAAATTCCATTTACTCTTTGCTTTCTGTGTTAAAGATAATGTTAGCATGATATTTTTGATAAAATTGTTAAATTGTCAAAATGAAGAAATAAAATGTTTTTTTCTCAGTTTGCAAGTGGGGCAGTGTAATCATCTGCACTTCCTGAAGCTGACATAAGATTTGTTTGGGTGTATGAATTTAAGGTAGCGATATTGATGGACACCAAAATGGTATTTAAAATAGGCCTAATGCAAAATTTAGGGGCACTGTCATGAACCACCACAAAACATAAAATACAAATTTCTCCTTTTTGGTTTTGGTTTTTGAGTTCTTAAGATTGGGCTTTGAGTTTATCAAACTGAAAATAGTAACAACTTTTATCTTATTCCAAGTTAGAGTAAAATATCATTCAACATATGACAAGTGAGAAAGTACAAAATGCTTTGAAGTACAATTAAAGTAACCCAAATGTGTATGCTAAATCCAAATTAAAAAAAGAGAATGCCCTTGCCCTTCATGAAGCACATGCTGCAAACAATCTAAAAATGTTTCCAAACACTTTGGTTTTTGCTCCCATTTTTCACAAGTAGAAGTAAATATCTTAGATTTCCTTCTGGTACACAAGGGGTTTATTGCTTAAGTTTTGTTTACAAATTTGTTACAATTTTAGCCCTTCTGCTTTGCCAATGTCTGACATATTAAGAAGCTGATTAAGCAGCATGGTCGCTAAAACACAGGGCGCTAAAATGTGCAGTTTTATCACAATCAAATGCCAAACATGTCATGTTTTGAGAGGGTGTGCAATTGGCATGCTGATGGCAGGAATGTCCACCAGAGAGATTGCCCGTGATTTAAATGTTCATTTCACTCTGGATCAGTGTACATGACAGCACCAATTCCTGCCAATATCCTGCCACTTCGCCCAGCTATCAAGGTGGTGAGGACCAGCATTTTGCGGCCACAATAAACGGCCTGATTAACTCAATGTGAAGTAGATACCTCGCACCACACAAGGCAAATGGTGAGCACACCATTGGTTTTCTACCCCTCACCAAGAAAAAAAAAAACACAGGTCTGTACCCATTTTTGTATATGGCGATCTGTCCAGGGTGTACCCTGCCTTCACCCAAAGTGAGCTGGGATAGGCTCCAGCCCCCCCGTGACCCTGTTCAGGATAAAGCGGGTAGAGATAATGAATGGATGGATGGACTTGAAGTGTTTATTAATACCTAATTACATAATTTGCTATTTTTACTGTGTAGAAAACAAAATTACGATGCCAATCAAGCAAACTGTATCAGTTCATGTTTAGCAAAGAAACCACAGCTGTTTTAAAGTGCCCTTAAAAGAGCTTTAAGGTCTGCTTGCTCTACATTTGATCAGAGTGCACATTTCAGTGTCATGTGAGGATGATGCTGTGGCAGAATACACACAGAAGTAGTTGCAGCGGGGAAGAGGGAGTGCAGTGCGGTACACAGATCCAGACAAATTCATTAGTCTCCTCCAGGGCCAAAGAATTGGTGTCAACACTCTAAACCCAAACTCAAAAACTCTGTATACATCAAGCCATTTAATCTCCCAACACTCGCCACTGTGTTCTCCCCCGACACAGCTGATACACCGGAAGCCAAATGACTCACAGACACAAGACAAACACGTCACATCGTCTGACTCCCCTGTTGGTTTTGCGTACATATCACTTAGTTGTCACCAAGCTGTTCACGTGTGACACGCTTGTGACAGGCATATTTGCATACGGAAAGTATTACTCGTGGCAAGAATAAGAAACCGTGCTCTGAGCAGGCAAAACTGTGTTATGGTGAGTCGACGGTGATAATTTAATTTGGATGTTATTCTTTGTAACTAGTGATAACCAACACAGATAAAGACAAAACACACAAAAGCAAACCACCAAAACTGCATCATTATTCATCGTCTTCTTTTTCACAAGCAAACTTCTTATTCAGAACACACTTGGTCGCAGGAGGATTACGAAGTAGCAGAAGCACAGCTGAAAAACGTATTTTCATTGGACAGAAAACATAAATGTGGCCTAAGTCATTCACATTCATTATGCACGAGCCGGGGCACTCAAGTTGTTAGAAGGCTTGTGCGTGGTGCTTTAGCTCCACAGCTAATATGGATTAATTCAGTAGTTAGTATTGCAGCTTACTCTGCCTACAAAAGCTTGCCCTCCACATGTACATCTGCAAGACTCCACTGCTATTAATCAGAGTAAAAGCATCTGCAGGAGAGTTCCACTTCTTTGCTCTCATTTAAAACTGTGCCACTTCCAGGTATCACATCCAACCAGCACCAACAACACACAACACTTCTGTTCTGTCACTACAATCCTAGAAAAGTGTCTGTTAGGAAACACATTTCCCTGTTTTACTTTTTGATTGAGGCGGGATATCAGGGTGACGTTGGATGATCCTGATGCAGCATAAAGCACTTTAGGTTTAATCGTGTGATGACCTGTTTTCACAGCAACTCGCCTGTTTTAGTTTTCCGTCGGGCAAAAAGTGGTCGATGACTTCCACTGAGTTTTTAAGTGAGCTGAGCCGATTCTAAAAAAGTTCAGTCAGGAAGATTATCTTAATGTCTTAATTCTTCCTCAGTTTACTCTCCTCCATCTTCCTCTAATCACCTGAGTATGGGCGTTCTGGGTAAACCAATCGAATTTCGCCACAATCTTTATCAGCCAATCATTCTCTTGCTGGCAAATTTTAAATCTGTTCTCCTCTCTGATGCATCAGATTTCAGGTCAGGGCAATCCGCTGCCACCCTCCTCCACCCCATTATCCTCTGGTCTTCAGACCCATTGTGACCAGGTCAAGCCCATCAGAATCCACTTTTCATGTCAAGGGCAGCTCCAACCTCCCCCGATATTTATCGTTTATCGTCTCACTGTGTAGTTCTCTTCTCTCTCTGCTCTCCCATCGTCCCCGATTGGTCAAGGGGTCACCCACCCCTGAGCCAGGTTCTGCCAGAGGTTTCTTCATGTTAAAAGGGAGGTTTTTACTTTATACCTGTCACTTGTGTAGGAATCACTGAATCGTTGGGTTTCACCTTATAACAGGGGTCTCAAACTCGCGGCCCGTGGGCCGCAAGAGACGATATTTTGTGGCCCCCACCATAATATGAAAGTTTAATGTGAGTGCGGCCCGCGAGTTTTATATGAATGGCACTTTCCAGTGTTGTGTGCGGAGCTGAACGAACCGACCAATCACGGTGGGTATTTGGCTCTCGGGGGCGGGACATCGACCGGGCTTGATGCAAGCAGAGAAACATTTCTCAATGAGTGAAAGTGACAGCAGCGTTGCCATGGAGAGTTTTCTTCCGGGCCTGGCTGGCTGCCTCGTTTCTATTCGGCAAACGCGGACATCCGTCCCAGCGCGCTGCGTTCACAACACTTCCAAAAAAAAGTTTTTTAAGTTGCTGCCCAGCGGGACATTACACGTATATATGTCTCTCTCTGACAAAATAAATCAAAGTGATGCGTACGCGGCGAGATAAAAGAAAGGAAATAATGTAGTCTAATGTGGTCTGCAGTCACATACCGACACCTGTCCATCGGCAATAACAGTCCCCGATAACCCGGACCAATTATAGGGTCGCACCGTTATTTGGGGGTCATTATTTTGTTATTTGCATTGCCTCACACGATGAACACTACATCTATTTCTATATGATGTCATAAACACGGCTAAACACGACAGTGACACTAAGTGGAATTAAAATATATCCCACAGCCCCAAACATGTCTTTTTCAAAGCCTGCAGTGAAGAGAAAGGTTGGTGATGAGCACAGACAATCCCAGGGAAAGTGGAGATGCATTATTTCTTTGTTGAGCACAGGGGCACCCCGACGTGTCTTATTTGCACAGAGAAAGTTGCGGTGCACAAGGAATACAATTTGAAACGTCATTACACAACTAGACATGCTGAGGAGTATGCAAAATACCGGGGAGATGAGAGAGCCAACCGGGCTGCAAATCTTAAAACATGTCTACTGAGGCAACACGATTTCTTCAAGAAAGTAACCAAAGAGAATAATGCAGCAGTCGAAGCTCGCTACGTGGTTAGTGAGATGACTAAGGCGGGAAAGCCATTCACAGAAGGTGAATTCGTCAAAAAGTGCATATTACAGGCTGCAAGTATCGTCTGTCCGGAAAAGAAAGGTCGGTTTAGCAACATCAGCCTTCCTGCCAACACCGTAGCAGAGCGCATTTCTGACCTGTCAAGTAACATTTATGATCAACTGTGTGAGAAAGCCAAATATTTCAGTGTATACTCAGTCGCTCTTGATGAGACCACAGACATCAGAGACACCGCCCAGCTCGCAATGTATGTCCGTGGTATTGATGACAATTTTGAAGTGATAGAGGAGTTGCTCACAGTAATTCCAATGCATGGCCAGACCACTGCTCAGGAGATATTTCACCAGCTGTGTGATGCCATGGAGAATGCCGGTTTGCCATGCAAGAGGTTTGTTGGAATAACAAGCGATGGAGCGCCATCAATGACAGGGAGGAAAAATGGACTGGTGGCACTTGTTCAAAAAAAACTGGAAGAGGAGGGTGTAGAGGAGGCCATTGCTCTGCACTGCATTATCCATCAGCAGGCCCTTTGCAGCAAATGCCTGAAGTTTGACAATGTGATGTCTGTCGTTGTGAAATGCATCAACCAAATCAGATCCAGGGGTTTAACGCACCGAAGGTTCTGTGCTTTTTTAGAGGAAATAGAGTCAGAAGATGGGGATGTGCTCTACTTCACCGAGGTACGTTGGCTCAGCAGGGAAACGCCTTGAAGAGATTTTTTGAGTTGAGAGCAGAAGTGAAAGCCTTCATGGAGAAGGATGGGGTGGCTGTTCCTGTGCTAAGTGATCCCAAATGGCGCATGGACTTAGCTTTTCTTGTTGATATCACACATGAGCTTAATGTACTGAACAAGAGTTTACAAGGCCAGGGGCAACTCGTCAGTGCTGCCTATGACAACGTGAGAGCATTCTCCACAAAACTTGTGTTATGGAAAGCCCAGCTCTCTCAGACAAACCTTTGCCATTTCCCAGCATGCAAGGCACTCGTGGATGCAGGTACAGTGAACCCTCGCTATAACGCGGTTCACCTTTCATGGTCTCGCTGCTTCACGGATTTGCATCGTGCATTGTGTTCTGCATTCTGATTGGCTAAACAGTCTCTCCGCTTCTTCTCTACCTGTTTGTCAATAACGTTGCGGTTTAATATGTACACGTACGTAAAACAGCTTGCCAAATTAAAAATAATCGATGGTGGCATGTCGGTTTATAAGAATCTTTTTGCCCAGAAGAAAAAAGAGCGACAACAACTACCGATAACTATGTTCTTCTCTTGAAAAACCACACCTGCACCGCCGGCTTTAGAAGAAAGAACCGCTGCAGAGCGGAGTCAGGATGCAGCGGCTCAGTCAGAAGAGCAGTGAAATACACCAGTCACTATTTGTCCGACTGTACTTTGTATTTGTTTTCATAATCATTTTTCATTTCCTCCCGTTCTAATCCAATGACTCGGGTCGCAGTGGGGCGGAGCCGATCTCAGCAATTTGAAGCCTTCAGTTCGTATTGATGATTAAAATTATTATTTTACAGTACAGTAGTTATTTGTAAAAAAAAAACATTTATACAGTACTTTTATTTGTTAAACAAATGCTTGGGCCTGTAAAAAGGTTTTGTTCTTTGGTTTCAATGTATTATGGAGTATTTCATTGTATAATAATTGTAAAAAAAAAAAAGGTTACTACTTCACGGATTTCACCTATCACGGTCTCTATTTGGAACGTAACCCCCGCGATAAACGAGGGTTCACTGTACACCATTCAGTGGTGAGAAGTATGTTGATGCCATTTTGAAGCTACAGGAGGAATTTGATTACAGATTTGCAGACTTCAAGACGCACAGAGCCACATTTCAAATTTGTGCGGACCCCTTCTCCTTTGATGTGCAAGATGCCCCTCCTGTGCTTCAAATGGAGCTCATTGACCTGCAGTGCAACTCTGACCTCAAAGCCAAGTTCAGGGAGGTGAGTGGAAAAGCAGACAAGCTTGGGCAATTTTTGAGAGAATTGACCCCCAGCTTCCCTGAGCTTTCCCGAATGTTCAAGCGGACCATGTGCCTTTTTGGGAGCACATACTTGTGCAAAAAGCTCTTCTCCACCTTGAACTTCAATAAGTCCAAGTACAGGTCCAGACTTACTGATGATCATCTTCAAGCCATACTGAGGGTCTCAACTGCTTCCTCCCTTAAGACAAATGTGGCTCAGCTATGCGAGAGGAAGTACTGCCAGGTCTCTAGCAGCAAGGAGTAGGCAAGAGAAGCCATGTTCAGAAGAACAGTTCATGTTCTTCAATGTTCCATTCATGTTCAGGACAATTCATGTTCAGAAGAACCCATTGAGGTTAAAGAACTGTTAATAAAGACGTTTAAATCTGAATACAGCAGATATAGAAGACTGAAGAAACCACACATAGTTGCTGACTAGAGAAATCGAATTATTATTATATTTATTACTGATTTATTTACTTATTAATTCTTAATTTGTTTATTTATTTTTTCATCTTATTTTATGTGAAAAAAATAAAGACATTTGAGAAGATTGGAATTTTTTTTAACAAAGCTTTTCTTGTGGAGTACCCGATGCGGCCCAGCCTCACCCAGACTCTGCCTCCAGCGGCCCCCAAGTCAATTAAGTTTGAGACCCCTGCCTTATAATGTTATATGGTTCTGAATAAAGGGCTTTATGGTGTAAAGTGCTTGTCTGACTTATTTCATTATTTGGCCCTATATAAAAAAGTATTCATCCTATCACCACCACCACCAGTGTGTTGTTGTTTATTTGACTGTGTCAAAAATGTAATCCACTGATGAACTTTCTAGTGCATCCAATGGTCTTAATCAGTCAGTCCAATTATGAAATTTCATTTCAAACCATTATAATTGGAGAAAGGCAAAAATCTAAACCTTTGAATTCTGTACATATTCAATGAAAGCTGTCAGCATATGGCTATGACCACAGTTACTGTGATCCCGAGACAGTCGGGGTGTTCCACCTGACGATTCAGCTCAATGATTTGTTAGGGGCAGGCCTAACTACAGGTACTGTATGTTTTTTTTTTCATGTATTATTTGTTTTCTTTGTTGATGTGGTTGAACCGACCCAGATTTATAATAACTTTCAGATTTTATACCGATTTATTGTTACATTTTAGAAATTAACCACACTTACAAATGCTGAGTTCGCTTTGGAACAGCATAGATGGACAATATGTTGGTGGAGGAACAAACTATTTTAGTTTTACTTAAATTACTAAACATGTTTATCATTAACAGAACACATTAGACAGTGATACCTTGGTTAAGTCTCCATTCAGATAGTTCATTGGAATGTATTCAATTACTAATGATACTACTGCCATGATAACAGTATTTTCATTCATCTTCGACCAAAGCTGATGATGATGATGAGAGTGAAGACGCTGCAGGGTTTTCAATAGAATCCAAGAGGCTGGTGTTGCATGACATCTACATGTACATTATTGTACAGTATAGTAAAAATTGAATACTGTATTGTCCCAAATATTAGAGGATTAGGTTTGAAAAATTATGTTTGTCGTAATCAAGGACAATTATGATAATGTAGTAATATTGCTATATTTTTTTGAATGGACAGAGCGCAGCAACTTCTACAGAAAGTGTTGCATTATGGGTAGTTTATAGCCTTCATATTAATAGCCACCAGGAGTTTTCAGTACATTTACAGTAAGCCTAAAAGAGTTCGGTTTGCCCAGTTCAACCTGCAGGAGTTTGTGAAGCATCCTGTAGCGTGTGTTTTTTTTTTTTTTTTTTTTTGAGTAGCAGTTGCTATTGAGAAAACACTCAGTCTTAAGTGCAAAATGTCTTTGTTTTGCCAAGATACTTATCTTTTACCAAGGTTTTTCTCAGTATCCGTCTTGTCTTATATAGTAAACCTGAACTAGAATATTGTTTCAGCATTTGGGAGTATGGTTATTTATTAATGACTATTTTCTCTACCTGTAATTGATTTGATTCTGGTGTCAGGAGATCTGCTGCTCCCCCACCCACTGAAATAATAAAACTATTATTTCTGATTCACGTCACACACTTCACAGGCTGGATGTGCTCATGAGTCATTATTCAGAGAGCAACCCTCTCTCCTCTTTAACTACTTTAATATTAATCTCTACCACATTTCTGGATATCCAAATGTCTCTTATGGAAGGAGTGAAGCTAGTTTATTAAGTCAACCTGGCTAACTAATGGTTGCACAACAATAAATCCTAAAGATAGTAATGTCCAGCTTTTGTTGTTTTTTTAAAAAGCTGTTGACTGGTTATGTATTGAGCTATACAGACAAGTGTTTTAATATTTTGTCTACCCTCAGTGACAAATGCAATATATTACACAAAACACTCTTTCTCTATGTAGCAGAACGGTACATTTTGAAGAATTAAGAAAGAAGAACAAACTTACACCCCTAAAGTGTAAATATGCAGCAGCATGCTCTGAAATGTGAGTAGATAATCCACAGTACTGGTACAGACTCCGTTAATGTCTTCAAACTGTGAAAGAAGTTAAGTTCACAGCTTTTCCCTCTTTACAGTAAGTAGGTTAAGCCAAGAAACTAGCCGAGAACACACAAAACTTCATCAATGTCCACACACACACACACACACACACACACACACACACACACACACACACACACACACACACACACACACACACACACACACACACACACACACACACACACACACACAGATCGGTCCCTGGTGTGTTTACCCTGCATCACACCAGAGGCCATCTGTGTCCCAGCAGCACCATATGGTTGGCCGTGAAAAGGCCGCTGAAGATAGTGATAGCAAACCAGCTTGCTGCTCCGTAACAATAGGGCTAAAACAATGTTTAACGCGGCAGCATGCTAATCCCTCCGCTGTGGAAGAGTTATTCATTCAACATCTGCAGCTTGTCAAAGTGTCTTTACTGCTCATTCAGAGTTAGCCAGGAAGCGAGTTCATACTGTCACCAGAAGCCTTGTAGCCTACTTTGAAGCAGGATTCAGGATGAGCGAGGTAACAGGTTTAACCCTGCGTTTTCACCACGGACTGTATTATAAAAGTGGACGCGGCTTCCAGGTCTGACAAGTTAGGCCAATGAAGAAATACCAAAATCAAGGGCGGCTAGAGGTTGGCTCCAAAAAGGCTCTAGCTCCATATACTCCTATTCAACTTCTCTCATGAAATACAAAGTTAATTTGTTCCACAAGTCATAATGGTGTTATTTGCTGAAGTTATACCATCTGTATCCCTAATTTATAATTGAATTTTTTTTTCTAGCTGCCATTCAACATGGCATAACCTCTGAACCTCTGTTGCATTGTTTGGAGTTGTGATAAAATACCTCAGAGTTGAACATAAACCCAATTGAAAGCCCAAACAGGTCAACAGCTTAGACAGTAAAAACACATGTGGAGTCAAAGGTTTTTCTTACAGTGGGAATTTACAGTAAATACAGTACAAGAGTAAAGGATGTGCTTAATAGTTTGAAATTTGGTGAGAAATAACTAAGGATTTTAGCATGCTGCCTCAACCACAGACACATTTCAATTTAATGTGCAAATAGTAGAATATAGACTTAGAAATGTGTTGAAGGTTTTGCACTACTGCACAAATGTTATTTTTCATTTTAGCGAATCATTTGTGAAATCTTCTTTACACTGAATATCAAATTTTGAATAATCAAAACTCAGCTCAAGTCCAAGAAAAAGAGCCTTTTCTTTATAATTCTGTGTAGAAATAGCCTGTCACGTAGTGTAGGAGAAATGCACAAATTATTCAACATGAAGACTGCAAGTGTGAAAAAGAAAACACACTGTGGCCTTGCCTTCTCTTATGCCTCTGGACAGTTAGACGGACTTAATGAGAACAATAGGGTGAAGAGCATTCAGCACATGAATGCTGCAAAGACAATCTTTAGATTCACTTCAGCAACTACTGAGTGGACATTTTTCCATTTCCCATAACTTGGCTTTAAAAAAACACTGCAATAAAAACTACAAGAATGACTTTCAGATGAATGTGCCTGAATGCTGTATAGTCAGGTATCTGCAGGTCCCTGATGTGGCTTTGTCCTTGTTGTGTCTTTACCTTGAACATCTGCTTGACTTTCTGTCGGGGCAGGTTGACGTTGAGTTTGTGCAGGAGCTGTAGGACCTCGCTGATGCTTAGGCTGCCGTCACCGTTTTTATCAGCCTCAGTGAAGGTCTGCTTCAGCCATGTGATGACACAAGGGTTAAGGTAAGTCAACATGAAGATTCAAGGGCAGTTACTCCTGTTAGTCCTGCTGCAGCTTTGGCAGTTAAATGTAATCATAGCAGTGGAATTTGAAAATTCCTTAAATGCTTCAAGCTACCCTCAATTGTTGAGTTTAAAAATTTTACATTATGTAACACATGACCTTAAAATGGCGAGTCCAATTAGTGACAAGGTGCCTCCAATATGACTGTAAAAATGAAGGATATTGGTCGCGGGTGCGCTGCCTCTTGGCCAGGCTGTCCTCGTCGCTGATGCCGGCCATTAGATACTTGAGGCCTGTGATCCATGTCCGCGCCTCCTCCCCGGTGCCAGACACCAGGTCCAGGGACTCCATGTGTTCTCCATAGTACAGGCTGAAGCAACAGTTGGGGTCAAAGCAGCCCTCTGCATAGCGCTGGAAGATCTCAGATTGCTTCCCTTCACACACCTCCCTGATGGAGTCAATGGAGACTGTTGGAGAAAAACATGAACTCAGTCAATGGTATATTTACTAGTACAATTTGAAGACACTTTGACTTTACTTTGTACTTGTTAAGCCACTTTATTCTTCAGTTGTACCACCTCTGTTGCACTGTTATAGATGAACCATCCAGCAATTTGAATTTGTTAAATTTAGCAGCATCAAGCCCAATTACAACAGCAAAATATTGCTGATTTAGGGCTTTGTAAGTAATAATGCGATAGTATAACTCTCTGACAGGAAGCATTTTGCCAAACTAGGACTTTTATTTTTGGTATTACAAGTATATTTTGTTAGTTTTGTAATTTGTACATACAACTTCAAATGCATGACTTTTTGTTCTAATGACACATTTAAAAGTGCCTTGCTTTTTATACTTAAGTAAACAAAAGAAGTTATTCAACCAATCGAGTGAGTACACTTCTATTTTCAAGCGTGGTTTTTAAGAGTGTAATTAAATGTGGAAATTACCCATCTGATTTCAAACTTTATGATATGGAGGATAAAACCTACTCGCTCCAATGACTGGTGCTCTCTGTTTATTAAGGTACATAATTTATTACATGATTATGACCCGATGACACTGCCTTGAGTCATTCATAAATTGTCCCCATGACAGCAAGTACATGATAAGTTCATTAGGTTTTTTGTTCTTCCTGCTTGCTGTTCAGGAAATTCTACAGACCAGGTTGATTCCCAAGTGCCTCACCATATCCAGATATGGATACCATACAACACACTGTACGGATAACGGAAAACTATTGACATACACACTCATTCATAATGCAGTGATGTATCTGGCCTCGCATACGTGTTACACAGCTATAATTGTGAGGACATTTCATGATGTAATGCATTACCACCTATAGCCCCTTACCCCATCCTAAATAGGATTCTAACCTTAACCCTAAAACCCAGTCTTAACCCTAAAAAGTCCTTTGAAGGGAAAGTGAAGAAAGTGAAGAGCCTGTTTATTTGTGCCAAGTTGTATGTGCATATACTCCAGGATGTCAAAGATGACATCAACATGGCACTCGACATGCTTCTGCTGTGTTTCGGTGTGGTCCCATGTGGCTGTCAATGTTTTCCACAAATGTAGCAGCAGGAGATAGAATAACTAATACGAGGGTTTTTTCCTATCTTGCAGCATATATAAATTATGTGCGAGTGCAGACAAGGGGCTTTATTTATAACCATTGCATACACACAAAATACACACGTTGAGGAAATTGGCGGGGCTGATGGCGAGGTGGAGAATTAATTAAATGCGAGAGGCATCATTACACGTATAACCTCCCACATTTAATTCCCCTTCATATCATGTTATATTGGCCTCGGGCCACATTATAAACAACATTCAAACCATCAGTGTATTTTTGTGGCTAATGGTCCATAATTATTCCATAAGCTACTTTTCAGTTGTAAATGACAGAAGCAAATCTAAATCTCAAATCTAATTCCGTTCAATATTTCATGCGGGCTGTCTCACCATCACGTTTCCCCAGAAGCGCGAAGGAGACAGCTCGACTGAATCTCACCGTCAATCATGGAGCACTGCGGCCGCTGAAATGCAGGATAATGCTGGGATGTGGCAGCTGACAGGAGTCGGGAAAGTCTGTCCGTCTTTAACCAGTATTAAACCTGACTACACCGAGTCTTTTTCACCTCTTTAGCATGAAAAACTCTTCATTATCATCTTTTTATATAAATCCAAGATAACATCAAATACCATCACAGAGCGTCAGTTTGGAAAATCTTCACATATCGTGTACATAGCAGCAACAGCATGTTGCCACTCGCTGCATTTTCATTCTTTTTTTTGTACTTCATATCCTCCACTTAATCCGAAAGTGCCAACATTTTTCTGTTGGAAAAATTCCATTTCTTGGTTTTCCTCTCTGTTGTTGCCGTGATCCCCCAAGGAGCTGAGCCACACACCTATTTTTATATGCACTGACCTCTATCAAGCGTTTTTCATCGACCATTTCTGGTTGAAGGTGGGATATGGGGCATATCTAAGTACACACATTTTATAGATTGTACTCCATAAAGGGAACATTGCATGCAGGTGTGCATGCGCAACATTTTATAAATCTGAATATTTTTTGGTTTACTCCATTTTTGGCTTTTGTGTGCATCATGTTTTGTACTGCTGCTTCTACTGTCAGAAATATTTCGGGATGATGTCATTTGGCCAATCTTCATAGAATGATTCCAGACCTTTGCTCTAGTACCTCGATCAAGACAAATATTCCACCTACCCCTTTTGTGTAACAAAATTATTGATTTCTTAATTATTTCCAAATTTAAATGTGTGAATTCTGAGTGTTCTTAAAGGTAGTTCATGGGGCATTGTTTGGAGTACTTTTATCTGTAATGCTTTGAGTGCAGTGTGCAACTAATAATGATACAGTTTTCCTTCAATAATATTTTAAATGTAGGACTTTTTCTTTGTTCATGGTGCTCCTTAAACCCCTCACCCCTTCTCTTGTCTTTCTCTTTTCACGCCAACCAGTCAAGACAGACAGCCGAACTGAATTGAATACTATAAGCCTGAGTTAGCCATGCGTGTCTCCACAACCTGCATGAGGACTACTGAGTAGTAGTAGCTATAATTCCAGTGTTCTGAGATTATTACTCTTATAGAAATGAGCCAAATATTTTTGCTTTAATTTTAGATGCTGAATTTGTGAACATTTAAAAAATAGTTTAAATCAAGGGCAAAACATCTGTGCTAGAATTTCAATGTTTCTTAAGTTACAAAATTTGTTAAAGACAGATGTATTTTTATATAATTTTTTTCAATTATTTGATATAAGAACAGACGCACTCATATTTCAAAAGTATTTATTTGCATGAAAAGGTTTTTTGGTGGTTTAATTACCGAAAACTATCTCAATGTAGGTCTACATCTCCGGTTTCTTTCTGAAGCTCTGCCAAGAACAAGCTGTTTTGTGTCTATGCCTTTATGGTCCATTGATGTCAATGACCCTCTCTTCTGATTGGCTGGCTCTTCTTCTGAGAGACGCATGACCAGGCCAAAGCAGCTTTTCTTTGGTTTTGTTGCTATGGATTG
Organism: Brachyistius frenatus; assembly: GCF_029030835.1. NCBI lineage: Eukaryota > Metazoa > Chordata > Actinopteri > Embiotocidae > Brachyistius > Brachyistius frenatus. The sequence continues at coordinate 39,091 of NW_027210833.1, read as the reverse complement.
GCCGTTTAGTGTTTTCTTCCATATAAAAGGTTGGACAGCAGGCTGTGCTGAGGCTGAACATGACCCCTCCATTATTTCCTTTACTTTAGCCTTTAGACACACACACACACACACACACACACACACACACACACACACACACACACACACACACACACACACACACACACACACACACACACACACACACACACACACACACACACACACACACACACACTTCCCACTTCTAAAATACAAAGCTGTTTTTGTTCTTATCCGCCAGTGAGGCATATGCGTGTCACTTTCATTTAATGGCACGTGTGCGTAAGACACTCTTTGGGCAGATTAAAGCTGATGAATAATTAACTTGACTTAAGAAGCTTATTAGATGCAGGGCTGCAGAGGAGGGAGAGCAACAGGAAACTGAGCCCCTAAACCCGATGAGACGTCACAGAGAAATCCCTTTGTTTTCTTTGAATCTAAAGAGCTGAGGAAACGGTTTGGTTTGCTTGCTGCAGATACGGTTGTTAAATCAATAAATGTCCAGTCCTAACAAAACACTTAGAGCTTACAGAGTATAGGAGCATGCATTAAAGGTTTTATAGTATTAGTTAGTTAGTTATTCTATCTATCTATCTATCTATCTATCTATCTATCTATCTATCTATCTATCTATCTATCTATCTATCTATCTATCTATCTATCTATCTATCTATCTATCTATCTATCTATCTATCTATCTATATATATATATATGACTCTATATATGACTCTATATATATATAATTAAGATATACAGTGAACCCTCGTTTATCGCGGGGGTTACGTTCCAAATAGAGACCGTGATAGGTGAAATCCGTGAAGTAGTAACCTTTTTTTTTATATATTATACAATGAAATACTCCATATATATACCAAAGAACAAAACCTTTTTACAGGCCCAAGCATTTGTTTAACAAATAAAAGTACTGTATAAATGTTTTTTTTTTTACAAATAACTACTGTACTGTAAAATAATAATTTTAATCATCAATACGAACTGAAGGCTTCAAATTGCTGAGATCGGCACCGCCCCACTGCGACCCGAGTCATTGGATTAGAACGGGAGGAAATGAAAAATGATTATGAAAACAAATACAAAGTACAGTAGGACAAATAGTGACTCGTGTATTTCACTGCTCTTCTGACTGAGCCGCTGCATCCTGACTCCGCTCTGCAGCGGTTCTTTCTTCTAAAGCCGGCGGTGCAGGTGTGGTTTTTCGAGAGAAGAACATAGTTATCGGTAGTTGTTGTCGCTCTTTTTTCTTCTGGGCAAAAAGATTCTTATAAACCGACATGCCACCATCGATTATTTTTAATTTGGCAAGCTGTTTTACGTACGTGTACATATTAAACCGCAACGTTATTGACAAACAGGTAGAGAAGAAGCGGAGAGACTGTTTAGCCAATCAGAATGCAGAACACAATGCACGATGCAAATCCGTGAAGCAGCGAGACCGTGAAAAGTGAACCGCGTTATAGCGAGGGTTCACTGTATATATACTTAGTAATTAGTAATTTCACTGTGGACTTTAGCAGAGGGGACACATCAGCATTTGTGTCAAACTTGAAAAATTGGTAACAAATACCCTTAAAATGCTTCAGATAAATGACGGTAATGAAGCAATGACCCGGTTGAGGGTGCTTTGAATGGCATTCATGTTTCGAGATCTGCGAACGTCGCTGTCAAAGACAAGAGATGGCGTATCCGGCCAGGAGCGCGACCACGTGGGTTGTGCACTGTGAATTTGTCTCACAGGATCGATCTTTTACAGACCAGGAGATTTTGCACTGCAGAGCGTTCAGCTACCTTGTCAACCAATCTCAGTTGTCTCATCCTGCTCATACATATTGAGTTGTCAAAAGCCCACTTGGTAGAGCCTTTTAGAAGGATCACATGGAAAGCCAGACTGAAAATGTGTTTATGGGATGCCTTGGGATGCCTTCAGTGAGCCCTTGCCTGTCACACAAAATATGGCAGAAATGGCTTTCCATACATGCGAACTACAGTATGATTGCAATGCAAAACAGACAGATTTCAAAATGCTGTTCCCTTGTGACCTTAAAAGAAAAAAAGGAGATACTCACTCTTGGCCTTTTCATTCTTCCGCGAGGGCCTCCAGCGGATGCAGGATTTGTGTTCATCCAGATAGAAGAACCGCACTAGTCCCTTGGAGCTGCCGCGGAGCTTCACCATCTGGGTTCCCATCTGCATGGAGCTCATGCATTTCTCCACTAGTGGAAAGAAGAAAAAAAAAAGAAAAAGATTGTTAAGTTCTCAAAAGGGAAATTGCTGGAGTTTGCACTGCAACTGACAAAGGGGGTGACGGAAATGTGCATACACTACATATTTATATTCAAGAGATTGTGTGTCCGTGTGTGTGTGTGTGTGTGTGTGCGTGTGTGTGCGTGTGCGTGCGTGCGTGCGTGTGTGCGTGCGTGTGTGTGTGTGTGTGTGTGTTTGCAAGTGTTTTCTGGGCCCTCGTGCAGATGCCAGTTATTTACTTAAAAGCTCAGTTATTTACTTATAAGCTCCCATGAACACATGGCAGTGCAAAGCCAGCTCTTTGAATATGCTTGTCACTGCCGACAGGGTTTTTTCTTGTCTCCTGGGAGGAAGAGAAAGCAAGTGAAGATAGACGACAGCAAGAGGCAATTTCTCCATGAAAAGCCCTTTAACAAGTCCTTTACCTCACAACGAGACGACAGGGAGAAAAAAATCAATAAAACCAGGAGGTCTTTCTAAGATATGACGATTTGTATTGTGACCTCAACTCAACAGATATCCTTCCACGCCTTCTAGGAATAAAATGACATCCAAAGAATTGACTTCAATGAGCTGTAACCAAAGTCCACCATGGACACACTCAAAATACAATGTGGTTGTATTCAGTATGTGTCTGCGCCATTAAATTGGGGGGATAATTTGGCACTGTTTTTCCCACAGGAAGCTAATGGTGTGGTAATCAAGCTAGGTCTGGCTGGTGTCGGCAGCCACGTGCCCCTTGGGCTGCAGCTGCAGCACCCCATGCAGTCATATTATCAATTATCAAGACTCTGTCACATCCTATCAAACAATTTTCCCACAGCATGCAGGAAATTAGGCCACCTCAGCAGGCACACTTCTAAATTAGGTCAGTAGATTGCTAACATTCATGACTTTCCACATAGTGCTGTAGAAAATATATTATGTGACATCTTTCAAGATGAAGGAAGAAGATGGAGGGTGTTTTGTCCTTTCTGTGATCGGGACCTAGTTCTTTCAAACTTGAACTAAAACAATTTTTACTGAGACTTTTCAGAACTTGTCATTTTTATGATTTAACTTTATTTTTCTTCCTTGTCTCCCTAAATTAATATTCTCCATTCTGCCGTCACGCATGTTTAATTATGTCTGATCATTTTGATCTGTAACAAAAACAGTTCACAGAAAAATCCCAACAACTTTTAAAAGAAATATGGATCACATTTTGTCCCATTTCACCTGAACGTATCCAAAATATCTGCTGTGTAAGTAAGTAACACAAAGCAGCAGTGACAGATTGCTCTAATTGAGTATTGATTTGGCCTGGATGTGGTCTTGCTGCAGAGGGCCCAACCCCGGGGTATTGTTAATGTAGATCAGTCCTGTTCTACTAACCTCCACAATCGAATTCCTGCTCAGAACAATATCAGTAAATTGCACAATGCCACTCCTATGGCAATGTTAGCCTACCAACAAACACCAGCATCCAACATGGTTAATTAAAACGTGCTATGCTCGAACACCCAATAGGTTAAAGAGCAGCAGGCCAATCAGAGCACCTTTGAGATCTCAGTCACGACATACATTGTTTAAAAGGCATATAAAGGCATCACTATTCAACAACTACACACTCACTATGGGAGTTTTGAATTGCAAGTACACAATATGCAATCAACCAAACAGACGACAGAATTACCAGATTAACGGAAAAATAAATACTTGACATTCAACGTGCATACTACATAATGATAAACTCTAATTGGCTTTCTTGTTTGAATTTGTACCACCTGTTGTCTTCCAATCAAATCAATGTTCATTGATTTAAGCGACCAAGCCAAGGTGGTTGGCTGTGTTGTCAGCCACGTTATCATCAGTCAGCAAGGAGCAGACTTAAACAATGACTTAATTTCAGGTTATGGTAACATATTTCCTTTTTGGCAGTCAATGGCGATCTACATATTAGTGATTTATTTTAGTGGATGCGCTTGAAAATCAAAACATTCCAAGTTATATTGAGGAGCTTTTGATAAAGGTTTGATTTGCTATCAGTGTTGAGGGCTGTTGGGAGGTTTATGCTGCCTATAAAGTTTAGATGTATATTAGCTTTTTTGCAAAGTTTAAAACATTTGTTAGAAACCTAATCAAAATGTAATCAAATATGATACATTATATTACATTAATAAAGTAATTAAAATAATTGTATTACTTATTATATAACCAGTCATCTGTAACCTATTACATTTCAATGTTAACCTTCCCAATACTGGTTTAAGCTACATCATATGACCTGGGAGAGTTCATAAAACAGTACAAATATTTTATGTCTTTGTCAATATTGCTATGTTTTAAAGATAATAAAATGACGCTTTAGCAATTGATTTGGCACAGCTATTAACATTTTCTTTTACTTTCATTTCTGACTGGATTATTAGGATTTTTAAAGACTGAGTGAAGCATAAGCAGAAAAAAGGTGCCGAGATGTTTTTCAACTTGAGATGGATCAGTTCAAGTAAAAAAATCTGACCATTCATTTGGGAGGTCATAGTTCGGGGCATGTCTGTATTTTTCGGTTCGTTTTTAAAAAGGCTGTGAGGAATGCACATGAGGAAAAAAAAACTTCAAATGGCAAAGAGAAAAAAGCCTCAAAACAATAACCCAGTTAAACATCTGCAGGCATTGTCTGCTGTTTAGGAGCTTTGCAGCAACTGTGTGCAGGCACTGTGGAACACATATTGCTCATGCCAGCAGCAATACTTCCAATGAACTACATAAGAAGACATCACCCCAGTGGGTCCCTTGACAGTGCAAAGAGGAGCAAGTCCGGTCAGAAAGAATATGTCCCTCTGTCTAGAGCATTTAAATGAGCTCTGCATGCAGTTTCAATCAGGGCAAAGTGCAGAACTAAAGATACGCAGCCGTGGAAGATGCGGGATTCCAGCACATGATTAAAGTACTTCAGCCATGTTATAAGATCCCCTGCTGCTGAAATGACAAAGGAACTGCCAAAGAATTGTCCAACACAGCCTACATAGCTCTTAAAACAGAGGGATGTTCCTCCAGGGCTACTGAAAGTTACCTAACGCTGACTGCCCACTACAACAATTGGGAGTGGGAGATGAAACTCTGTCTGTTTTGCAGACACACCTCCTTCACGAGAGACACACAAGCGAGCACAAAGATAATCTCACTGATGCTCTTCCTATTGACAGCCTTTATGTATTTAATGTGGTTGTTTTTAATTAAAAACACAAAGCAGAATTGTTTTTGTTTGCAATAATTCGCAAATGTATTCAGTAAATCGATAAATTAGTCATTAAGATTTAACAATAAAGAATGTTTGTGTTCCTTATCTTCTTAGCCAGTATGTTTAAAGCAAGCAGTTGTTTAGGCAATGAAGTGAATGAAAAACATGCTGTGATTAAAATCTGGACAACATGTTTGCATTAACGGTCACTCAGCTACACTAAAAGGCAGACCAGTCAGCAACCGGTGTCGGGGGTTAAGTGCGATGACGTGGAAATCGAGGATTCTTTTTTTTTCTAAATTGAGTTGCAGAGCCGGTAGAATTTCAGCCGATTTTTAACACATACTGATTGGTTAAAGCTGCTCCAGTAATTTAAAAATTAACCCGAGGTCTATGCCCAGTAGGATTTGCAACGAGCGTACCCGGACCCATTTATGTGAATCTGGGTCTGGTTATACGAGTCTACCCTCCCCCCACACTTCACAAAAACTTACAGAACTGAACCAAAACCACCAAATATGAACCAAATATGTTTGCCGATATGAACCGAACCGCAAACGCTGTTTGTGTGCGTACAAAACTGTAAAAATGTAGACACATCAGATGAATGGCATATTTGCTGCACTTGTGGACACAATTAATAGGACTACCGTGACTTGTCAAAAAACTAGGTGAACTATGTTTCATCTGTTGTGCAGATTTAGGCGACAGTGATACTGAAGTTGGTTCCAAAGACCGTATGTAAATATAAAACAGCAGAGGCCCAGCGATTGTTCCTTGGGGAACTGTACACATCATCTCGGTGCACAGATATGTAATTGTTATGTCTGACTACGTTTTGAACACCCTACAAAATGCTGGTGGTGGTCTAATATTACTAAAGCAAAAGAAAAGTGGATTGTCAAAATAACGAATCATGTTTACATAACGTGCTTAAAATAATGAGGTAGTTAAGATGCAGTACATGAAAATGGTGTTTGTGCAGATAGAACCATGGTCATACCAGGCTTGGACACTTGTCTCTGATTTTATTGACTAAAAGCCGGCAATGTAAAGTAACTGAACCGGTGAATAGCTGGTGGACAAGAATCGATGTAACCTTTGTCTCTGCTGTAAGCTCAACCAGCACACATAGAAAAGGACAATCATCAGTTTAGGAGGGATCAATACTGCACTTGCAGGCTGGATCTCGCTCTCTCTCGCTCTCTCTTTCTCTCTCTGCCTCTCTCTCTCTCTCCCCCTCTCTCTCTCTCTCTCTCCCTCCCCCTCTCCTTCCCCCCTCTCTCCCCTCTTCCTCTCTCTCTCTCTCCCCCTCTTCCTCTCTCTCTCTCTCCCTCTCTCTCTCTCTCTCTCTCTCCCCTCTCTCACTCTCACTCTCACTCAGAAATTTATCAGGACTGAAAACTAACAACAGTGAGACTTTATACTCACTGTGCATCATAATAACACAAAATCCATCTGTTTTTTTTTTTTTAGCAAAAACTATGCCAATGATGATGTATTTTTTCTGATCATCTACATATACATTTCACTGAAGTCTCCATGTTGTCATCCTAAATGCAGCACACGTGTTGGTTTGCAGAGAGCAACAGGAGGACGTTGTGGCTGGCAAGAAAAATGACTATAGTCATTACTACACACTATGTTCACAGGACCCCAGAGTGCTTGTGAAAAACAGTTTTTCCTCTCAATAGTCTATTTTTAAATATGTCAGATACAAATTCATCAATGTTCTGGATATAATGTGAAACTGATGTTGTAAATACAACAAAAAGTTACCGTCGGGGACACAAAAGCTTTGTGATTCTTAAAAAACGGTGTTCTGAATGTGACGCCATGTTGTTCTATATTTGAGATCATGGTCTTAAGAGGGGGGGTCACAATGGGCTGTGAACCAAATAGCTTATGTACAATTGATCTGGCGAATGTAAATGATAAATATATTTAATTTTCATGTTAAAACACGATAATCCTAAAGCAAGTTCTGCATTTTTTTCCCCTTTGATTTATAAACTGATTTATGAGTATTTATTTGCAGTCTACACTGGAGATGATGTCCTCTGAAAGTGGCACACTGAATTCAAGAGCATCATAATCTGCGTGTTCACATCTGACTGAGTTATAGCTCAGAAGAAGGAGTACAAGTGCACAAGTTTTGATGCTAAATGTGGGAGTCAGAGGTGCTAAAGATTTTTTTAAATACTTTAATAGATCAATCAATGAGTTGTGTGTCAATGCAAACTACAATACATTATTTCCCTGTATTTTCAGACCATTATGTGAGCCTAAATGCAACTGGATCTGATTAAATACATTGTTAAGTCCTACAATTAATATTAAGGGCACCAAACCCCAAAAAACAATGTGTAAAAGCATTTAGTCCATTTCTACATAAGCAATTACACAAGATTTGCACAATTCATCAAATGTTTTTGTGATTGGCTTTCACTAGGGGAATAATAGGAGAAGCACATGATCCATAAATGACTGACCCTTAATGGTTTCACAGCGTGGAGTCTTTCATGCAACATGGCTGTTGAGCAGCTTCGTATTGATTTCAAAGGGAGTTATTTCTGTGACTGTTGGCAAACTGCAGCACATGAAGCCCAGTGGCTGTAACAGAGCAAGCGAAAGGATCTGCGCTCCTTCAGCCAGAGAGGTGGCAGTAATCCATGAAATGAGCTCCTGCCAGAGTTAGGTTTGAGAGAAGAGCATCCAGATATCAGGTCAGATTGGCATCCCGCTGAAAACCATCTCCTGACACAGATCTAAGTGACTCATCCTTATTCTCCTGTCAAAAGATTAGCTAAATGCACTTTCTAACAGCCATCAGAGTTTCCTGGCAAGCATTTACATCTTCCTGCATTTACATCCAGATCTCACCCTGGAGCCACGGCATTCCACTGTCAACTATCAATGTCTCTTTACCGAAATGAAAAGGGAAACTGATGAGCTATTCAATTCTCTCGACTGAGTCGAGATAAGATGAGAAGCAAACAGAAGGCCAGTTATGAGTCCCTTTTTGTTCTGTTGATTCATGAATGTTTAATTTCACCACTGCAGCGGGAGGTGAAATCTAATCAAACTGCAATCAAAGAGACTTTTTTGGAACACACTCTGCTTTGTGGTTGCCTTGAACACAATAAAGCCACGGATGAGGGGGCAGCGAAGGAGGCCATGCACTGCTCACACTCCCTTGCCAGTCAGCTAAAAGGAGAATATGATCACTCATGTGATATAGCTGGCCGTGTGTGGGAAACCCCTGTGGAAAGTCGAGTTAATTTTTGAAAGATCCTCCTATTATACTTCACTGAGAAGTACCATGGGTCGTGGGCTTAAATCCACGAGTAAAGTAAAGCCTTTTAGGGGTGTCCAAATTGTACGTTAGTGGTCTAACACTGCTACAGCCAACTAATGAGTGAAGCGACTCAAAAGTGCATCAAATGTGCTTTGAGAAAAAAACACTCCCGCTGTATGAAATTCTGTTGAATTTCAATTCAAACAATTAAATGATAACTACAGCGGCGCTTCAAATATAGCCCAGACCAGTTTCCATTCAGCAAGAAGTGGTGGAAGAAATGCATTTGAACCATTTCTGCCTATAGGAAAGGTTAATCATAGCCTATGGATAGCTGATTGAGCCTTGATAATAAAGGCTGCTGTAATCAATTAAGCATCAGTCCAGTGACTTTGGACTTTGTGTTCACAATTGGAGCTGAAGCTTCAGGAGGTGGGGACACGTTTCCTGTCCCGTCCATATAAAAGAGTACAAGAAACTGATTTCTCATGCACTTCAAATTAACATGCAGGTAAAGTGACATTTGAAGCTACATAGAAGATTAAATAACAACACCGGAGTTTGTTCTGACTTTTCTCAGAGGCCCAGACATCTGCGACCAGAAGTTCTTCTGTAAAGACTAAAGTTCTTCTGTAAGGACTTTAATGTGTTAAGTGCCATGAAATAACCTCTGTTGTGATTTGGCGTGATATAAATCAAATTGAATTGAATTGAATTGAATTAGATGTGTAATATGTGCATGTCAGAAATTGGATGATTACCTAAAAATGGACTACAAAGTGGACAGGAGGACAATCCTAGCACAATCATAGTGAGCAGGGTCTTGATGCTTGCTCTCAGTGTGAGCTCCACCCGTATGGTGGCCTGTTGATTGGCCCGTATCTTGTGAGCTGGGAAGTCTCAGGTTCTGTCAGAAGGGAGGCCAATTAGCACTTGTAGTGTGAGTTCACAAATCGTACGAGGTTCACAAAAGTCGTACAGCATTTGCAGCTTTAAAGACGAAACCCTTCTAGCATGCTATAGCACCACCAATACTTCACATTTTGGTGGGATTTTTTTCAACCAAAATTATACATTAAGGCTCCATTGTGTGAAGAGCAGATTCTGTATTAACATATTATGCATGTGCACCATTTCTCTTCACTTTCTTACAGAAACTAATTAGAAACGTATCAAGTCTAAAAATATCGTACAAAAGGTGCACACGTACACATGCACATATATCTCTATTGGTATGAAAACTGAACTTACAGTGACAGCATCTTTGGATTGCATGAGGTGCTAAACTGAGGAAGTCTCACCCTAAACTTATTGTAAGCAGGTACATCTATTATGAACAGCCACATCCTGGCTTGCCTCATAAAAGCTGCTTTGGTGCTCTTGGAGAATCTGGCAAAACCCTGTCAAGAACAATTCACAGTAACTGAGGACATATCTATGAGCTGATGGTAACGACACCAGCACAAGAAACAGCTGTTCAGTTACAAATTTACAATTTTGAACAAATTCTAGAAATGTCTCCAGCTGATAAGGAGGATTATCAGTACTGATTCCAGCATATTTGAATAAATCGGTATCGGCTGAATGAAAGCCAATGAAAATGCAATTCTTTCTTTACTGTGCTCAGCTGTTTTGACGCCACAGCCTGCTCATGTCATCGAACTGCTGTCCTTTACCGCGGCTGGAATCTACACTGTCAGCATCACATCACATATGGAAATAAAAAGGGGTCCGATTTGGATCAAGGCCAAAGAATTTGATAGGAACATCCCGAACAAATTCTTTAAGCAAATTAACTTTGAATACACATGCGGAAAGGAAACAAGAATAAAACTGAAACAGAAATGGGCAGTTATGATGAAGGTAAACAAGAATAAAACTGAAACAGAAATGGGCAGTTATGATGAAGGTAAGGAGGGGGAATATGACATCTCATTATAAACAGGAACAAGAAGAAAGGGATTAACTGTTGGGGTTTGATGGCAAAAAAATAAAAAAATAAAAGATGGTGCAAAAAAAAGATGCAGCACAAGACACAGAGAAAGGCTGTACACTCTTTACCAGTGGGGTCCGGGCCTGTTGCCATAGTTACAACATCGGTGTGTATGAGAATGTGGAGAAGCACTGGATGTTCAAACGGATGAAAACAAGCTCAGATCCTATCAGCGAGCTTGATTAATGAGAGCACAGAGGCTTTATCAAGAGTGACAACAACTATGTTTCTGATTATCCACCTGATATTGAAAACCATCAATAGCACCAGTAGCAGGTTTTTGAATTTGTTAGGTTTAATTTGGTATTTTGTAATTGTCATGGGGCCATATACAGTACAAAAAAAAACATTAATCTCACATAATAAGAAGAGCTGTACCACATTCAGCTGGTAGCTACGTTCCATCTGCAATTAATGAAAGTAAGAATGTTTTAAATTAAAAATTCAAATTAGACTCGGGGTGATAAATATAGAATATCATCCCAACATCTGCCAAATGAATCACTAGTGCGATAACTAACATGAAGAACAGTCTTTTGAGTGATGTTTAATCTCCTTAAAGTACAGCTTAATTTATTCTTAACAATGTCATTATTCTCTCCCCTCAATGAGACACAGCAGCTGATCATGAGGTATTTTAATACAGAGATTAAAGAAAACAGTTTCTGTCAAATCAAGCAGACTGGGATGCAAAACCCTACATTAAATTCAATGAATTTATTTTGAAAATTCAACAATTATATAACAACAGTATGAGTATGAAGTATGATTAATTGTCGGGAAAAGTTACAATTATGGCAAATAAATAATGGTCAAGACAGATAGAACTGAATGAGAGTAAACACCAATACCTTTCAAGCAGTAGCAATGTGTATAGTAATGTTCCCAATTCAGGATTTTGCATTTCAATCCTTTCACATTGCAAGAAACGATCGTAGAGCGGGTTACCCACTAATCATAGGGGTCGGTGGTTTAATCCCCGCTTCCTCCTGTCCACGTGTCGAAGTTTCCTTGGCTTCTAACTCCTATTATGTGAGATCAACTGGATGGATAATCTTCAGTGTCATCACAGTTTGTTTAGAAGCAAAGCTGCATTTGTGTTACTTTGCACCCTGGACTTGGAAATAGTTTACAAGCTTTCCTTCACAGGAAGTGCTGCCATCACATTAGACACTAAAACACCAAATTCAAAATGACACCAAATTCATTAGAAATGTTACAATTAAGCCCACGGGTGCAGTGCTTTTTCTTGAAGTACCAGAGCACACAAATGACATACACATGCACACGTACAAACGCACACATGGGGGCGTGGACGGCTCGTTTCTAAGGTGTTAACTACTGTTCCTATGGTGGCAGGTCAATAATGTATATTTCTATCACTTTAATTTTATAAAATCAATATGAGAATTCTGCTCTTTTCAACAGTTTTTTTCTAGATGAGTCATCTAAGGTGTGATTCTCCTATTTTAGTCACAACACATTCCTGCAAATATTTCACAATAAAAGCCTTTTTAAGAATTTAGGGGATTATGTCTAATGAAACACTTTGAGAGCTTTTAATTTGAAATAATACAGGAAATGTTGAATTTGTTTTAAAGCATAATGCAGTAACTTCGACAGCACAAATGAGCACTAGCTGATCATAAAGAGGCTTCAAGTTGATGTCGTAAATCAATGAATTTATCTTAAATGAAATAATGAAAAATTTGACAATTCAATTTGTTTTTTTCAGCTCTCTTCAATGAAATAGCTATGCTTTGGATCTTCAAGCAGTTCAAAATGTATGTGAAAAAGTGGCAGCACGTCTTTCGGGTGCGCTCCAGCAGCTCAACGCCTATGATTAAGCCACATCAATTACGTTCAGCACCAGTGAATGTCTGGCCTCTCTCCGGGTGGATGCGGCTGCCATGTACAGGGACGACCTACATCAACAAGCCAGCATGTCATGGGTATTAGCAGTCCTGCTGGAGGCCACAGCTGCTGTGGTTTTGTTAAATAGGTTAAATCAGGAAGCAGAGAACAGGTGACGGCACAGAGGTAGCAGTTTTCCACATAAACACAGCTGAGGCAGCAGCACAGTAGGACTTTTGGGTGACCTGGGTGGCTGCTGACCTGCTGCCACAGTCACAATGTGGGTTAAGGAGCCTGAGCTAACTACTCTCCTCCGCCAGGGCACTAGGCTAAGCTCAGGGGGATTGTCTGGCGGCCATATGTTGCAGACACAGACGCGCGCACGCACACACGCGCATACGCACAGGTGATTCCATGGTACAGATGGCCAATTTACTGACAAAGGAGTAGCAAACATATCACAGACCGACACGGCTGTAGTGTAAAATATAAACACAGAGTTAGTTTGATCATTTTGAAATGAAAAATTAACAACAGGCCCCACTGAGATACCTTTGATGAAGATGATAAACTTCACTGAAGTGGGAAAATACTGAGTGAATGGGTGAAATGATAGAATACACCGGTGTTGAAGCTGTCTGCTGCAGGTGACAAGCCTGCCACACTACTGATGAGTGGTGCTACTTTTACAGTTTGTTTTTTTGCAACATATTAAATGGAGTTGTGTTTTGTTTTGTTTTTTAGGATGCATGTAAAGGTGTAAACGTAGTGCTCCACAGAGAAGGGTGTTGTGGGTAACTGAAGGTTGCAGAGGAGCAGAGCCAGACACCTTCCAAAAGTCGACAAAGCGTTACGCAAACCTGAGCACGATTGATCCAACCAGCATGACTGCACTATCCGGTGGTAATTCAAACCCGGATTAAGACAATCTACCTTTCAAGACGTACTTCATGTGACTCAGGCAATAGTAAACAAGTGTTAAGCTCAAAGCAGATTTTAGAAGTAGAAGCAGAAGATGCAAATTTACGCTGATTGGCATAAGCTACAGTTCAGATGAAACTAAGAAAACTAGGAGGGAATAGGTGACGCTGATATCTAGCTGCAGTTGACTTACTGATCATTTCACAAACAGACCCAATAAAGATATGAAAAGATTCAGTGTAATGTTTTTGTAGAGCTGCATATAATTGGCTACAAATGTGTACAAAGACAGGAGGAAGTTCACTGCTTGTGTTTCTGTTGCTTCTTTCACAATACTTCATTTTGCATTGTGGAGAATTGGTTGTGTTTCTGTTAAATACAAATCGTCATCGGTTTAATGAATACATCTATGCAGAATAATCTACCTAAATTAGTGAACATATTTTGTGAATGATCCTGATCATTAACGCAGAGTTAAGTGATGAAGCAACAAAAGCAGTGCATGTGAACGTCATTGCAGATTATGTCCCTGCAAACAAATAAATACATTTTCCCCTCAAACACAATGTCAGTCACATGACAGTCAACCAGTCTATTTTAGTTTCTGGTCCAGTTTGTGTTCAGTTGGACTTCAATAACAAACCAAGAGGAGTAAATATGAAGTACTGCATCATCAGGACCCAAATTCCAGCGACTGACAGCAGGTCAGTCTGCACTAGTGGCACAAGAGTCTCAAAGAAATGACTGATTATAATAATATTATGATTATTAAGCTGCGAATCAGAATATAAAAAGTGGCAACTCAAACAGACGCATTTTGGGGGTGTTACTGTGAGATCAACTTTTTAAAAGACTTAATAAACTAACAATCCAAAGAGGATACGAACACAGCCAACCACAGTTTAAAATCACTGCTTAGATTACAAGATGGCCTCCTGAACAATAAACCAACAACACATAGACGTTTTTTGTGGTTTAGCTTTAGAAGTTACGCTCCAACAGTGGTTGCATGGTTGACCCGTTTACGTCCCCAGTAAGACCGTCAGTTCAGTCCCGGTTCGGTTCTTGGGTCTGCACCAAGTTTTGATTGTCAGTTTTCTCACAGTGCCAATGGACCAGGCTGACTGAGCAGTAATTATTTCACCCAACCAAACAGGTTAGGTGCTGAAACACCTTAACTTTACACTGTATGTCTGCCTAAGCTTACCTATGTAGCCAAGCCTCCACTTGGAAAAGGCCACAATGCTGCTACCTATCCAGAAGAACTCCTCCACCACGCGGGACAAAGAGCCCTGCTGCTGGCTCTTACACCGAGTCACTTCCTTTTGTTTGTCCTTGTCCTCCTCTGGGGCGAAAGCCCCTTTAGCCAGAGGTCCGGGCTTGTCCCCGGTAGCTGCTGCGGCAGCAGAGCACATCAGGGCTGAAGACACTGGGCCAATGGGGAAAAAGTTATTCTTCTTGGAGGTGCTCATTTGCAATAACCTAAGTGTACCTCGGGTACTTTGGAGTAAATTTTCTTTCAGGTTAATCCTGTTATTCCACCTTTTTAAAAACTCAAAAATAGCATCATCAAAAGTATTTCTTGCTGGTAGTTTTTATCCTTGGTTAGAAGCAGGATCCACGGAGAAAGAAAATCCTCTCAATTCCAAGCGGTATCAACAGTTGGTCAGTAATCTTGTCATATTATTACTCCAGCAAACGTGCTTATCGCACCGCTATCGCCTCAATATTCTTCCATGTCAAAGACCAAAAAAGATGCCGTAGTCCGCTTTCAGAGCTACAATTTGTCTTCATCCGGTGGCGTAATTTCTCTAGTTCTTCCCTCAGCTAGCATTCGTCAGAAAAGGGCTGGCTCGTTATGAGAGAGGGACTGTAGCTGCAGCAATGAAAGCAAAGACAACCCACAACTAAATGTGCAACATGTGTTGGGCAGGCAGAAATCCTAAATCCCTTGAAGCAGTAATCCCGGTGTAGGGAGATTTACTAAATGTGTGGATGAATGGAAATGCAGTGACCCACGGAAAAAGACAGAGGAAGGGCAGTAGGACATGACAGAACCGTTAATAAAGATGGAGCTTCTTTTATGCTCCAGGACCAATTCAAGATTTTCTTTGATACCCGAGGATGTTTCTGTGAGAAGTGTGGACAGACTAAGGTCTGATGTTCCCACACCTGTCTGCAGACGTCTCACGGTCTCAGCTCCACTCATGAAACGATCCTTTTATCATTCAGCCTGTAGTCACTTTAGCTTTCTAGCTGCTTCACTTTATCGTCAGTGCAGACTCAAAAGCTTTAGGGCATTCGTCCATGTTACGTGTAATTCCTTTTACCACGCATACTTGAACAAATACAGCCTTTATGTTAGCTGACTGTGTGCTTAAATAGCAATGTACTATATACAACATGAACTGTGAAGTGAAATAGGGCATGATTCAGGCTCTGACTCCTGACCACGAGACGCAGCTCTCTGAGCGCATTCAGGGGACTTAAATGGTGTCAGACCTCTGGACTAGGATCTCAGACCGGCCAGACTGCTTGACAAACAGATAGCGGCGGCTGAATCTGGAACGGTTTCATTTACAGAAATGACAAAATCTGAAAAGTAAAAGTGGCTGCAAAACAGTCTACTGTAGAAAAATAACCTGTTGTGTTGCAGAAGTAAGAAAACCGGAGTCAAACTCGCATTTGAAATGTCTGCAATAAATCACAGGAAAAAAACAACTGATTACCAACTAAGATCACAGCTAAAATGTTCAAGAAGTAAAATACATACATTGTGCCATGTATTTTATAGAGATTGTGTATTACTTCCCAGTCAAAGTTGGCTGGATGAACACTGAACTGACAATCCTGCCAAAGCCTTTTGTTGAAGATAATTAGAAGAGAACACCACTGTTGTCTTTCTCATCCTCCTCACAGTTAGAACTAAATAGGAGACTTTGTTTTTAGATTTCCCATACAACGAAACAGGATTCAAATCTTGTAGGTTACTGAACAGAAATCTAAATCAACAGGTCTAGTCACACAACACAACCAGCACTACTTTAAAATAATGAATAACAATCAGAGGAGTTCAGTTCATTTTAAAATATAAAACATACTTTACATGAGCGCATTCAACAAGTTGGATACAAGATTAATGAGTTAATAAAACTTTTTCACAAGATTGTGAGAGAAACTTTCTTTCTGAAATCCTGAGCACTCGAATGTGTGTGTGTGTGCATCTGCGTGTATGTACAAGTAAGTGTGTGTGTTTTAGGAAGTCAAAAAGATGAGGTCACTGAAAAGCTCAGTTACAGGCAGCAGCAGAAGTCAGAACACAATACTACACACACAGTAACAATCAGCAGAAGTTCTGCTCTACAGAAACTGTATCTTCTCTGTGAAATGAGACCACAGTCTGACCAAGACGTGAGCCAACTTCATGCCAACTGGAGTGAAACACTGAATCTTGAGCAATAACTCAACTTTTATGAGGTTTTTTTGGACAGCTGAGAAAACTCCAAGACTTTTGGACAAAGACTGAACAAATACATTTGACCATTTTCATGTGTTCAAACAAAATTTTTGGTGCCCTCGAACCTTACAGGAAATCCCTTCACTGAAACCGAAAAGATTGATCTAAATGTAATTGGGTAAAAACCAGACAACATATATGTGCATTTAAATCCATTTAGGCCAAGAAAATCACCCAGACGACTGCAGCGTTGATCACTGCAGCAATACATATGCAGTGTGCCTAATCACAATGCATCAAAACTTTCAATATCAGGTGAACAACACTGACACACAACAAGTGACACTCGCTCTACTATGCTAAAATACATTGAAAAAATAATTTAGAGTTCCATTTTGGCTTTAAATAGTCAATGAAAAAACTATTTTTATAATTGTAAGAGTCGCCCAGGCTTCTGGCCTCACTGATTTTTTTTTCAAAGTCATTGTGTAGCAGGATCATCAGGAAAGATCACTTCCATCTCACAAACTCCCTTTGTGGTTAACGCAGACAGCTACAGACTCAAAACAGCAGACTTTCATGGGCTTTCATACACAATGGGGTGGCATACACAAACAATTTTCACAAATTTTGCATTCAGTATAATTTTCTGATGGTTCTGTGTGGACAGTCCACTCCATCTCAGATTTCAGGCGACATGCAGACATACACAGAGGGGTCTTCATGGATTCGATCCATTTTGTAATTCCAATTTCAAGTAGATAATGTAGAAAATTCCCCTCAGTTTGAAAATTACATAATGAGACTGCTTCACAATGCTTTGATTTAAATCTTGACATTGATTGCATAGTTTAATATTATCGACAGAATGTTTTGAATTGGTCATACATTTTTCAAACACAAAGGAAAACCTAAATATCACTTTGATATAATTTCATATTAATAGCCTACTGACTCTAGCTACTGACACCTTGTAATAAACAAAGGTGGTACTAGCTCAGTTGAAATATTATAGCATGTATTTCCTTCTGATGTTAATAATCCCGAGAGTTGTCACCACAAACGACAAAGTGATCAGTCCCACTGCTGAGGCTTACAGTGCTTCCAATGCAGGATGTTGTGACAAATTTAATCCTGCTTTACCTTCCCACCGTGTTACCTATAATTAAACTGAGTGCCCGGTCGAGAATTATTGGCCTCGCGTCTGTGTCAGCAAACCAGATCACTCCGGGACTAAACCTGTGCCCTCATGCATTCATTACTTCAATTTGCTTTGCTTGTCACCACCGCTATACTCATTAACTGGAGGAAGTAACTCTGCTAGAAATGTCTCAAACACATTCATCAGATTTAACAGCTCGTTAATTTCCAAACTTTCACGTTAGAAATTTGCACGGTGAGGTATATCAAAAATATAAAATGGAAATGGGATAGAATGCTGCTTAAGGGATCATTTCATAGCCGAATTATCTGCGGAACCTTTTTTAAACCCTCAAAATAAATTGCATATCATATCTTCTCAGTTGCGTGTGCAAATAAGCAAATAAATAATGAAACTGACAGAATTCTTAATTGAGTTTGGCATGTGGGGCTTTAAGTCATTGGCAGCAACCTTAACCTTTGAGTCAGAGTGAGTAGAAGCTGTTTAAGAGCAGAGAAAGGAGAGACAAGGAGTAAATACATTTCTAGCTCACTCACCATGTCCTAGGGGTTGGACTTTTCTCACATGTCCGCCAGGCACACATTTGGAAACGCCATTTGCAAACACTAAATTGGGTTTCCAGTTTACCTTAGACCAAGTGGCATAAATAAGAATTTTCGAAGATTTTCCCTTAATATACCAAAGACGAGCCGAATCATGGAAACTCTCAATATTTGGCATAACAAATCAACTCTCTGAGGTCTCATTAAAAACACGGGAAAAAAAAAGCAGACGGTGCTGAAATTCCTATTTACTGTAACTATTTTTAAGTTAAAAACAAAAAATGTAAGACAGGCGTCACAATTTGGCTCATAATTGTCCACAAATCGTACGCAAATCAAATCGCAGGGGAACATTCGGCCTCATTATTCCAGTAGTTTACACCTGCACCTGCTCGTGTCGCATTCAGGAACACATCGAATAATGGGAAACGTAAACTCTGTCACAAAATATTGACTTTCAAGCGTTGAATATGAGTATAAAACAATATGACAAGGCTGATAAGACATATCAAGTCGGTTTGTACTCCAAATAAACTTCAAATCATTGAGTATAATCATTGTAAATACTTACTTAATAGTTATCTTGTATAAGTATTTAGTATTAATTGGGAGAAACTGCAACATAATGCTGCACATCCCTGCCCAAATTCAATGATAAATGGATAGTCAATAGTATATAGTAACACCATATCATTTTACTAAACATTAAAGACCAATTTAGTCAGTTTCCAGGACATTTTGACAATACGCCATATGACATTGGGAAAATGCTCATGTAAAATTGATGACTCAGGGCCAAATTTGGGGGGAAAGATTGTCCAAAATTTCACAAATTTAATTTAAAATGCTGGAATAAAAACACAAAAGTATTGTCTCATTACTTTTGTCTTTCTTTACTGAGAACGTTTTTTTTCTGTTGTCCTCACCTGTCCTTTTTTCCTATTTCAAGTACAAAAAGTGGGAACTTGTAAAAACTGGTATTACCCCTTGACACTTTAAAATTCTTTACCATATTCAACAGTTTGCACAAAGACACCAACAGCCCATGAATGTTCCACCACTGGAATGTGTCAAAGCCATTAGATTTTGATCCATCATAATCTTCCATTTAGTAAAACTCCAAAGTGTTTTCAGTCTTTTCAATACAACACATTTGAACACAATTCTAGAGGCAGGCATTTATAGTATTATATAATAACATTTCTGAAAGAGTGTTGAATCCCAAGACAATAAATCAGTTCAAAACCCTGCACAACAAAGTAGAATGTACGCCTATAAGTAGGCCAGGGGAAAGTAGGTCAAAGCTCAGGTGGCTAATTTTAGTGGGAGAAATGTCTCCTTACATTGTCTTTTGGTTTGTTATAGTAATAGCTGCCTCTGGAGTTAAGCAGCCAGTGAAAGGGGTGCAGCCACTTGACCATTAAAGTGGACACACTGGTGACCTTCAAGTCTGATTACTGTTGAAAAGCAGGGACAACTCTCCCAGATGGGACTGCATTCAATTACTATCCCTTTGCAGAAAGAGACCTTTTTGCTGTGAGCTTGTGCTTCGTGCATCGTGGAAGTGCGCTGACCATGGTGCTGAAAAGATCCAATAAGACCAAAACTGAGTTTTGTGTGTGGGAGTTTCCACCCTTAAAGAGCTTTTCAGACCTTCTAAGGTCCAGCATTGTATAAATTCAGATTCTGACCATATTTCACATTTATGACAGATACTAAATTGGTTACATTACATCAAAAATTGTGGTAATTGTATAGATCATCTGTGCTGTCAGGATTGACGTTGTCAGTGGAATACATGCAACTTATGTGTGGCCAACTGGTTTGAAAAGTGTCATAAAATGTAACCACGAAGATCCAGTACTTCCCATTTCAATGGGACCCCCCGCCCCTCCTGAATGAAACACATGTCTAAGTCAAAACCCAGAATATGGCTGGACCCTGTGTGAAATTGAAGTGTTTTAATTAGAAAAGTCGCGATAGTCAGCCGAACTGCAGTTGATCTGTCACTCGCTCAGTGACAGACACTCGCTTAATAGCTCTGGCGCCACTGTTGCAGTCCCACTAAAAATATTGTGTTTATGTTATTTACATAATTAATGGTCAAATGGTCAGATCAGTGTGAGAGTGTCTGCTGCGTTTTTCAGGGGTGTTGCAGGTCAAGCGAGTTACAGTCCTCTGATCTCTGTGTTTACCAGTTTACCGTTGGTTAATTGATCGCATTATAACGGCGTTCCCTTGGACATGAATAAATAAAATAAATGCTGAAATGGATTGCCAAATATTCATTGTAAGTCTATATATGGGAAGCACTGCATATTGTTTAAACCCTCAGAAACAAGTAACAAGCTACTGGTAGCTCGCATGCAACGGGTTGGACACCCCTGTCCTGAGCTGTAGTTACATGTGGAAAATGTGCTGACATAGCTAGTAAAATGTTATTCTGTTGTTACCAAACAAGTATCTCCCTGCACCTTCAATTTGTACCTCATGGCGTGCTGTCCCTGGAGCAGATGACCACATAAAGACATTTATGATGAGATGACATCAGATACAGTAGGTGCGAACCAAGTGTTCAAAGTAGTCTGAAGCCTGAGCTTTATTGTCAAAGGAATTACTATTACATGTTTACCTTTACATGAGACTTTGGCCATGTTAGATATGAGCATCAGACTTTGTAACAATATATGTTACAGAAAATACACAGAAACATAATATACCATTCCGATTCTGCCTGTGTGGCTGTGCCAGGAGCATGCGTTTATAAAGTTTATACATATTGGTATCCCTGCTCCCTTCTAACGCTAAGACTGATTTGAGTACAAGCTCCATGTGAAATTTCTGAGAACAGCTATCGTATCAAAGTTGATGCCAAACTGTTGTTTTAGTTTTTTTTGTAGTTCCCCTGGCTACAAGTGTGTCCACCTAAAAAAGTGACAATTCAATATTAAGATGTGGTTTCTACAACATCATCAAATAGCCTGATAATCAAAATAAGATCCAATTCCAATTAATTTCGGTGAAGTTCTGTATGCTAATCAATCTACGGTCTCTCAATATTGCAGTATGTGTTTCATATTAACCAACCAACTACGTTAACTCCATTGCTTTCCATTAAACCAACATGCACTTGTCATAACCAAGGTAATGTCACTGGAGCAATAATTATTGACCTGTGTAAAGCATTAGACAAACAATGGGGTCTGGGAGTCCAAAGGGACTGGTGAGTATAATGTACTTTTATTTTGCATTTGTTTAGAATTTAATACGTAGGTTTAATTTTAAAGGATTATCATCTTAACAATGTGAGTGAAAATTGTAATGCCTGAAGGTTGTGTATGAATTTTAGACTATCTCAGCATTTATTTGCCCTCCCACCCCCTTTTGCTTTGAGACTGTGGCACATAAACTGGAGAGAGACTAATGAGCGAGAGGAGAATACACTAATGATGAGGACGATATGTTTTTTTTTCCCTGCAAATGACGGTGCTCCTACATTAATCAAACAGCTCCAGGAACTAGAATGTGTGAGAATACAGGTATATACAGTACACTTAATGATGCTTCACTTTATGCCTCTGCAGTGACCTGATTGTTCTCTCATTTGGTTTGAGTTGGGGTTCTGCAGGCTTAATATGTCATTTAATCCCCACTGGGAAACCAAAAGCACATCAAAACCGGCAGGGAGAAGAAATAAAATAAATAATTAAATGTAATAATGGAAGACCTTTTGCGGGTTGTTATTTTTGTGTGTGTTGTTTTTTGGGCCGGGGGGGGGGGGGTATTTTGATTCCATCACAGACAGAAATCCACGTTTTGACAATTACTGTGAGGGATTATACCAAAAAGCACTGTCCTAGATAATGAGGGTAGAGCTAGGGAGGAACCTCACTTCATACTGAGGTTGCGATTCAAGGTGAAAGCCTGCCCAGAGCAGTGCACCGATAGTCAGCTCAGATTTACCTCTAAAAAAAAAAAAAATTCTCAGTCTCAGAATTTCCTGGAGCAAAAAAAGAACAATGGAAAGAGAAGGAAACGCATTTTGTGTTTGTTGTGTGTGTGTGTGTGTGTGTGTGTGTGTGTGTGTGTACATGTGTGTTTGTCATGCACGTGCACCTTCCTCCTACTGCTTGGATATTCTACCAACGGGTATTTTCAAAAATATTTCTAACTTTATGGCCTCTGATCTTTTAAATATTGTAAAAACATCTCTTCTTTCAGGTGTCTTCCCACAGGCCCTGAAAACTGCGGTTATTAAACCATTTAAAATAGGCCAATTTAGACCGTTCATAAATGAGAAATTATAGGCTTGTATCAAACCTCCTGGATCAAAGTAAAATAACTGAAAAGGCTGTTTTACATCAACTTCTTTGCAGTAAATACCTGTTTTGATGTCTACTAGTCAGGATTCCGACAGCACAACAATACTGACACTCTTTGTTACGGTCTTCAACCACATCCATTTAAACACAAACAGTGGCCGAATATCAGTCATAGTATTACTGGATCTCAGTGCTGCATTCGACATGGGGGACCATGATATACAACTCGACCGACTAAAGCTGGGTGGGACATTCTGCCACAGCACTAAACAGGTTTGAATCCTCCTTAAAGGACAGAGGATACTTTGTGTCCATAGCTAACTATACATCTGAGCAGACCAAAAGGACATGTGGTGTCCCCCGAGGTTCAATTCTGGGGCCTCTTCTGTTCAACATCTACAGTGCATCCGGAAAGCATTCACAGCGCTTCACTTTTTCCACATTTTGTTATATTACAGCCTTATTCCAAAATGGATTAAATTCATTTTTCCCCCTCAACATTCTACACACAATACCCCATAATGACAATGTGAAATAATTTTTTTTTTTTTTTTTGCAAATCTATTAAAAATCAAAAACAAAACAAAAAATCACATGTACATAAGTATTCACAGCCTTTGCCATTACACTCAAAATTGAGCTCAGGTGCATCCTGTTTCCACTGATCATCCTTGAGATGTTTCTACAACTTGATTGGAGTCCACCTGTGGTAAATTCAGTTGATTGGACATAATTTGGAAAGACACACTGTCTATATAGGGTCCCACAGTTGACAGTGCATGTCAGAGCACAAACCAAGCCATGAAGTCCAAAGAATTGTCTGTAGACCGCCGAGACAGGATTGTATCGAGGCACAGATCTGGGGAAAGGTACAGAAACATTTCTGCAGCATTGAAGGTCCCAATGAGCACAGTGGCCTCCATCATCCATAAATAGAAGAAGTTTGGAACCACCAGGACTCTTCCTAGAGTCGGCCGCCCGGCCAAACTGAGCGATCGGGGGAGAAGGGCCTTAGTCAGGGAGGTGACCAAGAACCCGATGATCACTCTGACAGAGCTCCAACGTTGCTGTGTGAAGAGAGGAGAACCTTCCAGAAGGACAACCATCTCTGCAGCACTCCACCAAGCAGGCCTGTATGGTAGAGTGGCCAGACGGAAGACACTCCTCAGTAAAAGGCACATGACAGCCCACCTGGAGTTTACCAAAAGGCACCTGAAGGATTGTCAGACCATGAGAAACTAAATTCTCTGGTCTGATGAAACAAAGATTGAACTCTTTGGCCTGAATGCCAAGTGTCATGTTTGGAGGAAACCAGGCACTGCTCATCACCTGGCCAATACCATCTCTACGGTGAAGCATGGTGGTGGCAGCATCATGCTGTGGGGATGTTTTTCAGCGGCAGGAACTGGGAGACTAGTCAGGATGGAGGGAAAGATGAATGCAGCAATGTACAGAGACATCCTTGATGAAAACCTTCTCCAGAGCGCTCTGGACCTCAGACTGGGGCGAAGGTTCATCTTCCAACAGGACAACGACCCGAAGCACACAGCCAACATAACAAAGGAATGGCTTCAGGACAACTCTGTGAATGTCTTTGAGAGGCCCAGGCAGAGCCCAGACTTGAACCCGATTGAACATCTCTGGAGAGATCTGAAAATGGCTGTGCACCGACGCTCCCCATCCAACCTGATGGAGCTTGAGAGGTCCTGCAAAGAAGAATGGGAGAAACTGCCCAAGAATAGGTGTGCCAAGCTTATAGCATCATACTCAAAAAGACTTGAGGCTGTAATTTCTGCCAAAGGTGCTTCAACAAAGTATTGAGCAAAGGCTGTGAATACTTATGTACGTGTTATATTTTCGTTCTTTATTTTTAATAGATTTGCAAAAAATTTAAACAAACTATTTTCACTTTGTCATTATGGGATATTGCGTGTAGGATTTTGAGGAAAAAAATGAATTTAATCCATTTTGGAATAAGGCTGTAACATAACAAAATGTGTAAAAAGTGAAGCGCTATGAATACTTTCCGGATGCACTGTACATGCTAGCTCATGCTAGCTCAGATTATGGAAAACAACAAAGTGTGTTATCATAATTATGCAGATCACACACAAATTTACGCGACTAAATCGCCAAGGAGTATAATCAAGGGCTGAGTCAGTGTATTGAACAAATCAACGACTGGATGTGCCAGAATTTTCTTCAATCAATAAAATATAAAATAGAAGTAGTTGTTTTTGGAGGCAAGGGAGAACGATTGTAAGTCAGCGCTCAGCTTCAATCATTGCTGTTAAAAATCACAAACCAAGCCAGAAATCTAGGTGTAGTCAGGGCCTCAGACCTCAATCTGAACAGCCATGTGAAGACAATTAGAAAATCTGCCTACTATCACCTGAAGAATATATCAAGGATTAGAGAATTTAAGTCTCAACATATTTTGGAAAAACTTGTCCATGCATTTTTCTTCATCAGACTCGACTGTTGTAACGGTGTGTTTATAGGTTTCTTTAAAAAGTCAATCAGACAGCTGCAGCAATTCATTTCTTGCACTGCACTGCAACTATTTCTGTATTGCATGTCTTACACTGCACTGTAACTTTTATCCTACTATTTCATACACGCAGTCTCCCATTTTAGCTGTTTTTTGTTTCTTTTATGTTCATGTTTTAATCCGTTTTTGTTATTTTTAAAATGTCTCCTGTAGTTTTGAAATCACCCTGTTAACGGCCTCTTACAGCCAACAGCAGTTATAACACCCCAAAATATGAAAGTGAATAGAGGAAAGGTTCGGGGAAGATCAAAGTCATCAGGATTCATCCTTTTGGGAACGAGAATCAATTTTGTGTTAATTTGGCCAGTAGCTTCTAAAATATCTTCCCCAAGATCAAAAGTGTCGGACATACAGCAAAATTATTCCTAAAATTCAAAGGAGCAAAGTTGTAAACTGTAATGTGTATGGATGCACTAATTCAATAAAAATAACTCTTCTCATGCCTCATTTAATACACATTTCTGTATGTACCGAAAAATATGAGATGTTGATTAAAAACATACAGCTCCACAGTCCACAATGTCCCAACTTTTGTCATTGGTTTAGCTCAAAGTTCTGAATCATAACACTTCACAGACTTTCAGAGTCACAGCGAGGCTTTATATGTCCTCTCATGCACATTCACATGTGTGCGTGTGTGTCTGTGTGTGTACACACTCCACCCACATTCCCCTCAGTGTGAATTAGGACTTACATGAGCCAACACACACGATACAAAAACAAGAGGGGACACTTCTTGTGCTACCCACACTTGAACGAGCAAAGCGAGGGAAAAGCTCTGTCCTGCCTCCTCCTTTATTTCTCTTCCTTTGTTGCCAGCTTCAAATGAATCTGTTTATACAGGAGACAACACTGTGAAAAGAGGTGCAAGTCAACACCACTGGTAAAGTAAAGGCTCCTCTTTTCACTTTTCTGTTTTGCGCAACGTGTTTGTAGTATCAAAATAGATGAAAATCCCCTAAAAATATGATCATGCATGTATTTCTTCTTGGCTTAGCAAAATACAAAATAAGTCATGCACTCAAGCACTCAGTGAGAACTATTAGGAATATCGCACTTGACAGGGCCTCCCTTTGCTCTCAAACAGCCTCAGTTCTTGGTGGATTCCACCAGATCTTGAAGCCTTCCCCTTGAGATTCTGCACCATGTTGACATGATTCATTACACAATTTCTTTGGATTTGTCAGATGCACATATTGTCCTGACAATCTCCAGCCCTAACACAAAAAATAAACATTTAAGTCAAATAAACTCACGTTCAGTTTGAGATGACTTGTGCTTTATGACATGGAGCATTATCTTCCTGGAAGAAGCCATTAGAAAATAGTAAGCTGTGTCCATAAAGAGATGAATATGGTCAGCAATACCTGTGGCAATGATTTTTTTTTGGTACTGGCCAAAAGTGGGCCATGAAAACATTGCAAACACTCTTGACATCAAACAAGTTGGATTCATACAACATGTTCAGATTCATATGCCTAATTATAATCTACAATCTGCATCCTCAGCAGAAATGGAGTTCCATCAAAAGAGGTTACTTTTTTAAGTATTTAGTTTTGTGAAACCCCACATGGTCTTCTACTATTGTTGCCCATCCACCTCAAGGTTCAATGTGTTGTGTTGGAAAGAGTTTTCTGAAATAACTCGTGGAGAAATTTTATGAGACTATTTGAATGGGAGTCTATGGAACCGGCTTTTTGGAGCCAACCTCTAGTGGCACTTGGTGGTATTGCAGATTAAGGCATTTCTGCATCGGCCTCATTCTTCAGAGCCAGAAGCTACAAACACTTTTATATACATCCTACGATATATATATATATATAGTGAACCCTCGTTTTCCGCGGGGGTTACGTTCCAAATAGAAACCGTGATAGGCGAAATCCGTGAAGTAGTAACCTTTATTTTACAATTGAAATAGATAGAACTGGACATTAAATATATCTCCGTTACATATAGTCGTAATGTGATTTCAATGCACAATGCAAATCCGTGAAGCAGCGAGACCGTGAAAGGTGAACTGCGTTATAGCGAGGGTTCACTGTATATATATATATATATGTACATTCACTCACACATCTACATATATCCTCCAAATATTTTAATACATATAGTAATTTTACTCAGATTGCCTATGAGCAGTCTGAGGACAATCCTGAATTTATGAGCAAGAATAAATAGTAAATGAATATAATTTCCAGAGGAAGTTTTCCACTATGTCTTCATAGGAAGAGGAACCAATGCTTTTTCTTCTGTCAATTCAGTTAAATTGGTCCCACTGGATGAAAGAGCAAGGACCTTGTTGTGGAGTAACCAAACCAGCTGAAGCTGCCAGATGGCACAGAGGAAGCTGAGGCCTGCTGTTAAGCTCTGCAGAGGCACGTTAACCATCGCTATTTGTGAGTGTCAGTGTGTGTCAGTGTGGAGTCTGTACAGAAGATTAGCTGCAGAATCCCTTGAAACCTTCTCGTGTGCACGCAAACACACAACAACCTGCACATGCTCACGGTTCCTCATTGAAAATCCTGTTCTTAATCTGACAAATGCTTTTGCTGTTGAGTGTAAACACAAACACTGATAACACACACACACACACACACACACACACACACACACACACACACACACACACACACACACACACACACACACACACACACACACACACACACACACACACACACACACACACACACATCATCTTTGTGTCCAAATTGACACTGAATCCTCATTTATATGCTATGTTTTCCTCTTCATTCCTATCTCCTTTAAACTGCAAGTTAGACCTTTATATTGACATGAATTATCAACACAATATCAATAATACGTGGAATAGTTTCTTATTTTTAAAACAGCGTCATTGAGAAAAAAACTGAACATTAGTGAAATATGTTAAACCAGTTCACCCAGGAAACTTATGTTTAGGTTTTACTACATATTTCAACAGTCACATGTATTTTACTTTGGCAATGTGACTCTCACTTGAACTGCTGAGAGAAATTAAATGGTAATCTATGGAGACAAAGGATTTTGTGAGCCAACCCCAAGTGGCCCTCTGGTGAAATTATGTTTTGACTAATCCGTGTAACGTCAGTATTTCTTAATTTGTCATTTTCAAAAGTCAACAAAAGTCTTCAAGGTTTCAAGTCTCAACATGTTGACAGTGTCACAAACCTTTGTAGATTACACGGTGGCTCCGAAACTATCCATTTTGCAATCGAATCAACAGATTAAATATCATATCAACATTTTTATATAATCTATTAGATTAGCAAAAATGTTAATGTTTCCTGCTTCCATCCTCTCAAATGTGACACTTAGCTACTTGTATATATTGTGTATTGAATATATTAGAGTTTTGGATTGTTGATCAAAATAAGACATTCAATGATGTAATACTGGGTTTTTATTATTTTCAGAGTAAAAGATCATTTAATTAACTAAACAAATAATCAATAGATTATTTTAATTATTAGTCTAACTGTTGGAAGAATTTCCCTAGCTTAAGTATTGTATTATTAAATCTCTATGCGAGTGAGTCCCTTTCTACAGCTATCCAGTGGTTTAAAATTAAGTATAGTTTTTAAAAAAACAACTAATAATTATATTTGTGAGGAGTAAAAGACCAAAAAAGGAGAGATAGCATCCATCAGCAGGTGAAGCAAAGAGCATCAGGGTTATCGAAGAGGAGAGGATTTAGAAGACCTATCAGACAATGCTCAGGACAGGGACTGGGTAAAGCCAGAGATCACTTTCTAAGAGACAGAGGCTTGCGGACAGAGCTGGGAAAGAAAAGAGTCTGCAAGGAGTGAGAGAGGGAAGACGTGTCGGCATAATCAACTCTTCCCATTCCACACATTTTCCTCTTAAGTTTCTCTGTTTCAATCAGTTTTTCATTTCACTCCCGTAGTTCTTTTTTTTAGAGCTTTCCTCCTAGGTGTCTCACACCTGCCAAAGCTGTCACCAAGCTGCATTCACATCAACTTGACTGTGGACGATGAAATTATAACAGAGATCAACAGCAGTCGTGAGAATGGCCAATTACATCTGTAGTCCAAAAACATTGAAGAACTCAAGGTGCTGTCGGGAAGAAAGAGGGAGTGTTCATTGTCTGTTTCCTCAGCCTCCATTCAGCTCTTTAATTCAAAGAAAAAAACCATGGCTAAATGCCTGAGGCAATTCATTTCCACTCATTACCATCATTGCAACAACACACCAAAGAGATATGAACTCAGTTCCATTCATATTTTCAGCTTCACAATGCGTGACTTGGCTACAATTTTGCAGCAGAGTTGTTGGATTTTTAATGCTTGCACCACATTACACAGAACCCACTGTGACTCCATACTGAAACCAGGGAGTTGGCATCACTAAGCCCCCATGAGAACAGGATGACATGGAATTTCTGTGCCATTTCGAGTTCCGCAGCACTGAATACAAGAAAGCTGCCAGACTGACGTGAGTGATCATCTGTTTGTTAAACATGAATGTGTTGATGTCATCTTTAGGCATAAAGTGACGTTAAATGTCTCACCTTTAAGTGAAGATATCTTTAAAAGACCTGATATACCATCTGTAGATCTGCAGATTTCTTAAAAAAAAAAAAAAAAAAAAAAGACTTTCTTGGCATTTCTACATAAAACTGATGCTATTCTCTAGAGCAGAGCCACCTTTGGGCCAAATTTGAGCAGCTAAATAGTACATGTACTGTATGAGTTGTATGGCAATATACAGCATAGCTCTTAAAGTTGCTTATTAAATTACATTGGTCGGTGTCCTGTCTAGGAATAATTATGGAATTGCCCTTTTCTCCTGATGAAGCTCATGTGTTGTTATTGTGTCCTATGTCACTGGCTTTGAAAGACTGAGGCAGTGACTTAAGAAAATGTTGAAAAAAAAATCGGTAAGACAACAATAATTTCTGCAATATAATGAAATTACTTTTACGCAGATTAAAGTGTTTTAAATATTCTGAAATATGTTTCACATTTAGAATGTTAATTTTCTGTAAAATATATTTCATTTTAATGAAACATTATTTCACATTATATAAACATATATTTTCGACCCGTGGCCTTTCATCCAGATAGATAGATAGATAGATAGATAGATAGATAGATAGATAGATAGATAGATAGATAGATAGATAGATAGATAGATAGATAGATAGATAGATAGATAGATAGATAGATAGATAGATAGATAGATAGATAGATAGATAGATAGATAGATAGATAGATAGATAGATAGATAGATAGATAGATAGATAGATAGATAGATAGATAGATAGATAGATAGATAGATAGATAGATAGATAGATAGATAGAGTCCATCCAATGGAATGTGAAGACAGAGAGCAGAGACAGGAGGTGGACAAGCAGCAGTCTGGTAATGAGCTACAGCCCCTGGCTGAGGTGTTTAAAGCCTGATGCCCTGATATTCTAAACCTGCAGGACAGCGAGATGAGCCGACTGTTGCGACTGATCTTCTGACATGCCAGGATGTTGGGGAGAGGGTGTCTGCTGTTGTCCAGTACAGTCAGTACCTTGCTCTGTATTTGCCTCTCTACCACTGTCCCCAATGAGTCCAGACCGCTGACAAGAGGACTGAGACAGCTTTTTGGAGCAGCTTGTCCAGCCACCTAGTGTTCGTGCCACCCTGGCATACGGCAGCATAAAAAAGGACACTCGCCATCACTGACTGGTTGAACATATTGAACATTATACTATATTATATTATATTATATTATATTATATTATATTATATTATATTATATTATATTATATTAACCTTTAGTTTTTGTCTAAAGGTTGTACTTAGTCTGCTGTCTACGGTGTGAACAGGAGTGGTGCTAGAACAGTTCCCTGCAGCGCCCCAGTGCTGCTCACTGTCCCAGGGACACAGTTCTCCAGCCTGACACATAGTCTATGATCCAGGAAGTGAAGAAGGGAACCACACCCATCGTTTCAAGCTTGTCTTTAAGTGTGTGTGTGTGTGTGTGTGTGTGTGTGTGTGTGTGTGTGTGTGTGTGTGTGTGTGTGTGTGTGTGTGTGTGTGTGTGTGTGTGTGTGTGTGTGTGTGTGTGTGTGTGTGTGTGTGTGTGTGTGTGTGAGAGAGAGCCTTAAACCACTCAACCACCATGGACACCCCACAGAATAGAATAGTGTCATCTTTGGATGATGTTTAGAGATTTTATTAGGTTAATAAAAGTCCTGAAGTCATCATAAAAATGAATTCCTACAGCTAAACATCTTTACGTCTGTAGTTGTCATGCACATACATCCTCTCTAGGTTTATAAACCCCCAATGAAAAAGAACATAGAACATACTGTGATCCAATACTGTCAGATACAGTGGGTCAGACTACATCTGGAAGCCGTGCGTCTTGCATTGTGATTGAATCCCACTCAGGTGTAAATGAGAACAGCTGAAACTAACTATTCTATACTAGATCCAATAACAATTCAACCAACTTGATCTCTGGTCTCAAAGCTAATCTTGGGATATGAATTTTAAATGTTTGGCCATGGTGGAAGTCAGGTTTAATCAATAGTAAAGCTGAACTCTGTGACTGCCAGTTCATTATTTTTTGACCCACCACTATAAGCCAGACAACAGCAGCCTCCATGCAGTGGTTCAACAAGCCTCTCTGTTGCTCTGAGATGAGTTTAAGTGCTGGAAATAATACCGGGTCCATTAGCACCTCACCACAGAGAGTTGTAAATTAGTGTCACATAATCGCTGCCAGGGAGAGAGGTCTAATAGCTGGCTGAGTTTGGATGTTATTATTATTCTCTGCGTTGCAGGTATATTTGGTTAACCCACACTGAACCTATGTTAAGCAGTCGTCCAATCAATTTAGTCTCATTATTTATTTATTTTTTGCAAGGACAGCAAAACAGTCTCCTGGGCCCAGGAGTTTCTCTTTTGAAGCAACATTAATCACACAGCTACCTACCAAAGCACTGAAGAACAGTTCTTCTGTCAGAGAGTAACAGGAAGCTGGAACAACTATACACTCAATAGCAAACACATAAAGTCCCATGTGACTGAACAGGACGCAGCAGAAAACACCTCCTTTGTAGTTGATAACACAATGGTGAGATTCAGCTGAAATGGATTTTTATTGCTTCACCTTACAATATTTCTACACACTATGCGATATTATAAAAAAAAAAAAAAAATCACATCAGTCTATATCATGATGATTGAAAGACTTCATCTAAAGATCACCTGATCATTATATGTCTGGTTCAAACAACAGGATATAACCATGTTGTTAGATTAGGAGACTATGGAATCCATTCTTGCTGTGACTTGGCCAAATTCTAGCTCACTGTTTGTCATAGTCTGCATGATGAGACTGACCTTTATCGACCCATCCATGGGTTGTACCGTGAGGACTGTCAGTGTTGTCTGTCCCACACTTCATGGGATGAAACAATCAACTGTCATGCCTGATTATGGAACAACGCCCCGACAACTTTCAAGCCTATTATCAGGCTGATATTGTTTCATCTGAACCCAGTATGAGGTTTTAAACAAATCTAGACTCAAAACCCAGATGTCTTTAGATCTGCAGAGGTTTGCGGCCATGTAGAGACCTAACAGTATTTGGGCGTAGTGCTGAACTGATTAAAAGATGTTGAGCTGTTAAGAAGGATAACTTATCACTTCTGCGTTTAAATGTTTTATGACATCTCGTTCCTAAACAAACTGTAGAGAACCGAGGAGCTTATTAGAGAGACGAGAGCTGCAGAGCTGCTGGAATGTGTGAGGAGCTGGAAACAGTCAGTCATCTGCGGCAAGTTTCCCCGTGGTCTGATAGTTTTCATACACTCACAGGGCTAATGATGTGCCTTGGCAAATGCAATTTACAAATGCATCAATCAGTTTGCAATTCTTTAGCAGTAAGAATTGTTGTCCGTTCCCTTGAGGCACTGGAAGAGATCCTCCTAATAGCAAAATACATGTTTGGACATTAGATTTCATTGGCCCTCATGGCATTTGAAAGTGGAGACTGAAAATTGAAAGAATACATCCACCATGTGACAATTCTTTGTCACTGTTGTAACTAAATTTTTAAAAAAAAGAAAGAAAAAAAAAATCAACTTTTTCTCACTAACAGTAGCATCCTGCCACTGGTATGCTTCGCTTCGGTGCTCGATACTTTGTATTGACTATTAACATAAACAAAGAAAATCTACTCTGTTGGGTTTGGAGAAGAGCTGCGTGAGCAGAGATTATGTCACTCTGACACCCAACACTTTTCTCAGTCACAAGCACACACACACTCGAGTGTGTGCATGCTCTAATGCACTCCCTCTTTGAACATGAACACACATTTAGAATAATGTAAAAAAAAAAAAAGATAGCATTTCCCACGTACATGGCAATCGAGCATTAAGAGGCTCTCATTCCCCTCAAGTTGAGGCTGTGCGGCGGATTAAGACGGCAGAGGCAGCACTTATGAAGCCTTCTTATCCAATAAGGTGCACTCCGCCACATCATAAGTGCAACACTCATTAAATATATTGTCAAAACAACCAAAGTGGTTATAAATCCCTTGCACAAATAGCAAGACGGAGCCTCAACACACAATCAATCTCACAGCAGCTAAACAGCAGTTCATGAGGGCTTTGACAAATTTAATTTGTAAATGTCTGTGCATGTATTCACCTGCAAAATGTAACTGTTTATCAGAGGAAAAATAACATTTGCAATATTGCTATAATGTGTTGGGAAAGAAGGTGCAAAGACTTTTGAGGAGTTTAATTTCAATATGCTGTACATTATCCATATGCTGTTTGTTTTGTTTTTTTAAGTACTCTCAGTACTTTTTTGCCTGCTGGGTGGCTGAGCAGCATCTTACAGGCTTCCCAATGTGAGCTGCTGCACAGCTGAGCAAAGATACAGGGTTAAGTGGAAAATTAAAAAGACTGCGCTGTTCAAAACTTTAATTTCACATAAATCCTCAGGGAATTTTGAAGAAAATGTCCAAGTGCAAGACCAGTTTAATCTCAACTGTAGCACTTGATTCAGCTTCTTGTAAGTGGTTATATATATATTTTTTTGGTACTTTTGTGGCTTTAACCATTTCTCACTAAGATGCCTATAAGAAAGTCATGCATCTGGTCAGGTACTCCTGGGTATCCTCTGGGTAACCTGCCATTCTTAAAGGCATATTTGCTATCAAATGACAGTCAACAGTAGCAAGACAAGGAGACAAGAAGGGTGTTATATGCAACAAAGGATCCTCACTCAGAAATCAAACCTGGGAAGTTGCAGTTACAATATGTGTACCGTGCACCTAAACTGTGCTTCAATGCAGCTTAATTCATATATCATATAATGAGTGTAAAATCTGATCATGGATTACAAATATATATGTTCATTATTACTACATAGTCTGGCAAAAATAAAACCAAAATCCAGGTTAATGAAGAAATAAAAAGTTAAGAGAAACTACAAAAGACTCTTGCAAACACATGTATGCCTGTAATACATTAATAATTATAGTAAACAATATTATACATGTAGCTGCCAAAGATGTCTGCTTCGGATACATCACTAGTGGAAATAGACAGCTGCGACTGAGCAACAGCACACTCACCATAACACATGTGCCACAGTTGCGTCTGACAGAAAATAGTCAAATTTCACAATGTCATACTTACTTGAATCGTTTTTTTTTTTTTTTTGAGCAACCCACTACAGGGTATATATTTTTCAGTCTCCAAAAACATCTAGCACGTAAACCCTAATTAAGCATTTAACTGCTACCTGTAAGAGGGTGTTTTGCCATTTTACATATAATCCTTCCAATATTTACACTTATTCAGCACCTTAGCAGCTGCTCCTTTGTAAATCTTCCGCTATTTCTTGATACTTTGCCAAGTCAACATTTGTGATAAGAGATGGAAAAGCACCACCGAGGCCTCGGAACACCAAAAAAAGTCATCACATATTCTGCTGGGGAATTCATCGCACATGTGTGGTAATTACGCATCGGTAGAGGCTTTCACCCAGGAATCAACTCAGCTGCAGTGAAGTTAGACCCATCTCCAACCACTTGGATTAACTTTGTTTCTCGTCCTATCTGCAGAAATCCCCGAATGCAAACTAAAAAATGTGATATTTATTACAACTCCCTTTGTTTGGAACGAGTCAGAGATGTAGATGATGATGTAGATGATGATGATTTTTTTTTTTTCAAATGCATTTGAATGGCTGCATTCCTGTACGGGAAGTTGTGAGTTTGAAAGTTGTGGATACAAACCCACTGGACGTCAGCTGATGACGGAGTTAATGAACAGGACAGAGCAAGTAGGAGGTGACAAAAAAGCTGCAGCCAATGTCCCTGCAAATTTAGCGTGTCAAAAAGCACAGATTATTCAGTGAATGTTTGTGTCCATGTCAGATCGACCTCACTCTGTTTCTAACTGTGACTACTGAGATGAAGGAAAGGAAGGACCAAATGACTGCGAATCACCCTGCCAGCGGTGGTTCTTTTTGTTTTCCTGTTTGCTTTTAGTGTTTTATTAAACTTTCAGCACATTTTCTGGGGGTCTGGACTAATGTGTCCAGACCAAAAAATGTGCTGAAAAAGTCCTAAACAGCCACAGCCCCTTTCTAATATGAAAGGGGCTGTGGCTGTTTAGGAATTTTTATTTGAAATTCCAATATGAATTAATTCATTGAAACATAAGAAAAATAGGTAAATTGTAATAATTTTCTGAAAGTCAAAATTTCATTTCTGACATCAGTTTGAAGTAGTTTGTGTTGTCATCTTGCAGAAGGCACTCACTGAGGAAAATAAAATTTAAAAAAAAAGATTGAGTAGCAAAGCCTTGTCAATTGAATAATTGTCACGCTGAATAGTCTGGAAAGCAGCAAGTGGAAATGATTTGATTTTTTTTTTCACTATTCTTCTTTAGCAGAATCTTTTTAGCTCAACTATTCTTCTAAGAAACTTCAAACACAAAAATGAGCACCAGAAGTGGGTGGGGTACTGTACAGCCTAGTATGGGTTATTTTTTCACCACAATAGTTCTCTAACCATTAACTCCTAAAAAGGCAATAACTGATAATATAGCACGTGTTACGAATTGCGTTTGAACGAATCGCATGCCATTGTAAATACCTTTGTACTTTAATTTACCGATGTTAAAGGCTGTCAAAGTCAAGTCTAACACACTGATATAGTAAGGTATCATGAGTTCTTTTTTTTTTGCCATGGAATTTATCAAATTTGAACTTAATGAATTAAGCTTCAGTCCCGCTTTGGCAGGGCTATAGTGTGAAGTACTCCTGTATGTATACAGTGTCAGCATCTCTGCCTTTTTTAAATGTAACTGTGGAAAACACAAGTTGTTCAATAAAACGTTACATCGCATCGTGTTGCGAAGCTTCGCACCACGATGGCAGCTGCCCAGTAGCACTGTTGCTTTGTGACCCAAGATCTAATGTGGCATTTTCTCAATGGCAACATGCAGTAAACACACACACAAAGACGCATGATTGCACGCACACATGGGTCACAGTAGTTCAAGCAATATGGAAATTTGAATGTCAGTGAGTGTCAGCAATTTAGAATTAACGCTGCTGATGGCTGGTAGCTTGTGCCACAATTCGTTATTTTTTATAACTTTGTGCACACATTTCTAAAATTGAACACTGATAACTATTTAGTTCAGGTAAAATGGTAATACATACATTTTCTGCTAAATATTCGATTTGACAAATTGCTGCCATTGACCACATCCAAGGTGGACCACAAAGATTGTACCGCTTTCCTTTCTTAATTAAAAAAATGTCAATAACCTGATACAGTGATCTTTCACTCATTTTTCAATGCACCTTGCTTTAAGATATTATTGTGAAGCTCAGTGGTAACACTTAACCTTTGTCAGACTAATTCGTCCCTAAAGGATTTCTTGCTCTTTTTTCATTAATGCTTGATTGTTCAGCAGCTATTCTCAAAAATGTAATGGCAATATGCTGAGTTTTATGTGATTTGTTTCAAGAAAGAGTCTTTATGCAACCAATGTCTATAATATTAAGCATATTGTATAGCAATCAATCAGTTGTTGAATATTGAATATATTTATTTTCTGAAATTCTGAAACTTCAAATGTAAAAAAAAATCTCAGTTATAGAAGTGATGTAGCTTAATAAAACACATTAATTCAATACATACCAATTGCACAAAAACTAAGTGCGATTTCTTTCAAGTATAGAGGTATATTAACTCTTGAGCTATGAAAACTACAACTCGGGCTCTACTATTTCATACTCCACCACCTCTCCCTCATCCTGATTTTAAATGTCTAACTCACATGATAAGAATACATTTCCCATAAACTTTGTCACTTCCTGTTTTAAAAGTTTTTGTGCTCAACCAGCATCATAAGCGGCCTTGGCTATTTTTCACTGGTTTCAAATGAAACCTCTCAGTGCTGACGGGTGGTAGTGCCGGTTGCTTCATCAGTCCCAGCAGGAAATCGTTCTCTACAATCACAATAATTAACGTAAATTCAAGCAAACATCTAGAGGGAATTACAATTTTGGAAAATTTTCGGGATTTTTCCACAAAAATACATCCTCAACAAAAGCTTTGCAGAAAGGTTTACCGCATAAAGTAGTGTTTCCAAGTAAAACTCGCTTTAATAACAAAAATAACTCCTCATTTACAATCAGCAACCCATCTAATCTTTTACAGTGTTGCGACTGTAGAAGACAAAAGTGTCTTATATAAAACTGTTTTATATAGAACGTTATTGTACAATGAAAGGAAATAAATAAAC
This sequence comes from Brachyistius frenatus, assembly GCF_029030835.1. NCBI lineage: Eukaryota > Metazoa > Chordata > Actinopteri > Embiotocidae > Brachyistius > Brachyistius frenatus. Next base: position 678 of record NW_027210833.1, on the reverse strand, counting down.
ACCACGATAAATATGTAAATGAGTCAATATTTACTCTTTAAAATAAACGGGCAGCTTTCAGAGAAAATGAGACTGGGCCAATGAACATGATTGCCCGCTGTTGGTAAGGTTTGTTGCTTAACATACTGATACATTACAAATTACAAACATTTAAACCAAATTTCTGACTTTTAATGTGTTATTTGATCCTAAAATAGAGACTGCCTTGAGACATGTGGTAGATTATGCTTAAATGTGGTAGATTATGCTTAAATGTGGTAGATTATGCTTATGCTATGCCCATTTATATATATATATATATGTTTGATCCAGTCTTTAATCAAATGCTATTATGATACTATATGTAACCCTGTCGACTCAGCATTAAGATGTGCTGCACACAGCTGTGTGCCCAAGGTCATGAAAACACGAAGTAAGTTTCGGTACGTGACAACTCACACGCGAGCTGCACTTGTTACTCCTCTTGTGGAACATCCGAGACTAAAGTCCCGCCCTACTCTGTATAAAATATGTAATATCGAGTGTTCAGATCAGACTCCAACAGAGAGACCTCTGGTTGATGTTGGGCTCTCCGTGATATCATGTATGCTGAAGTTGCTGAATAAATCAACTTGCTGATTGAATCTGCCTATTGGTGTCTCTGATCAAACAACTCGGTGGAATCAATTGGTGAATTCC